>NW_010972709.1:6570170-6877010 GCF_000737465.1 Haliaeetus leucocephalus | reverse complement strand
CCCGAAGGCTCCGCTGCAGAGCCAGGCACCGGTCCCCTCCTGCGCGTCCCAACTTCACTTGCCCCATCCCCGTCCTTGGAGGGAAACCTGCCTTTTTGTCCCCCTTTCTGTCCTTCAAATGGGGTCGGGCAGAGGAGGGGGGTGGGTTTCCCAAAAGCCCCCGGCTCTTTCCCTCTCTGCTTTTCAAGGTGCGAAACTTTCTCCCCTTTCTCTTTCCAGAATGTGGAAGATCAACACTTATTAATGCATGACCAGACAGTCATTAGAAAAGGTCAGTAAGGTGGCACTGCAGTTTACTTTCCCTTGTCAATAGTTAAAGTTTAATGACGCACCGGTGAATTGACGCCTTATTATCTTTTAAAGGACAGATCCTTTCGGATCGGGAGGGCGAGGGAGTTTTTCTTACACTCTCTCCGGCGCTGGATTTTTCTAACGCCATCCGAGGGAAGGTGGTGGCGGGGACAAACCCCCGGGGACCCCCCTCCGGGGGACACTGACCGTCCCCACACGTCCCTGCTCTTGTGTGTGGCTTTAATCGAAACCAGGACCTTGGATCGAATTTAATGCTGCCCTGGAATACGTGTGTGTAAAGCGACACAGGGCTTGTTTTTGTTTTTCGTTTGGTTGGTTTGGTTTTGGGGTTTTTGTTGTTGCTAGCACTCGAAGACAGTTTGGGTGTTTTCTTTTTTCTTTCTTTTTTTTTCCCCCCTTCAACTTGTTTACGAGACTTGAGAAGGGAATGAGTTCGCTGGCATATTAGCCTGCTCGGCTTTACCTTAATCGAAATGCTTTTGTAGCTGAGGTTTTGAGGAAGGAGAAAGACGTATTGACTCAATTTACAGTCATTTAGGGCTTTTTTTTTTTTCTCCTGCTTTTGTTTTTAAACAAATTTGTGCTTTAAAAAAAAAAAAATCAATGGAAGTTTTCTCCGAAGACTTCAAACAAATACCTAACTGAGGAAAAGCAGAAGTGTTTGTCAGAGCGCTGATTGCTGCGTTTAGCTCATGGGAGAATAATTTCGCTGTCAGATGCACCACTGAAAATCTTTCCCCCTCCGGGGAGTGGGGCCGACCCTGGCTCTTTAACCCTTTCCAGTCGGTGCTGTGAGCCAGCAGCACACCACTGGGGGTTAACTGGGTGGATTCGCAGGGGGGACGGAAAAGCTGGATCTGTGGTTTGCTCCTTGCAAAGCCTTTGTTGTCCCTGTTCACCTAAAGGCTGAAGCCGTTAACGAGCAATGTTCTACTTTCAGTTCTCTTCTGGGCTGCACCCCTTCTCTCTGTTGTACTGTCTGTTACGAATTTGTTGGGATTAAATTCCAAAGGCGGTTTCTTAAATCCGCGTGTGCGAGGTGGAAGATGAACCCCAGCAGGAGGTGGGAGGGAGGCTTTTCCCTGCCCCGGCTCGGAAAGAGGTTTTGGCAGTAGCTGAAGGATGCTAATTTGGAGTCTGTACTCGTATCGGGCTTTTTATAAGCATCGATTTGCTAACTTGCAGCACGCTGCTTCAGAGAGGTGTGTTTTGTGCGTTTTTAGAAAGTATTCTTAGTCGTGTTCGGCAGCTCCTTGGAACTCGCTGTGGCACAATATAGCTGTTCAGGAATAGTTGTGGGGACCTTTTGGTCGCAGCCGAGCCCCGTGCTGCAGAGAGATGCTGGGCACGGGGTCAGTGGCGTGAGCATTTAAGGCAAAACGAAATCCCGTCTCCTGGTCTTTTTTTGTAGAAAGAAAATTCACTTGCTGCTTCTTCTTTATTTTTCCTTTTTATAAAATACCTGCTTTCCCTCCTCTTCCCGCAGGTCCCATTTCCTTAACGAAAAACAGCGCTCTGAGTCTCCCCTGCCAAAAGGATGGATTAATTGGAGTGGTCATAAACCCCAACGAAGTATTTTGCTCCGTTCCGGGGAGACTTTCCCTCCTGAGCTCCACGTCAAAATACAAAGTGACAGTAGCAGAGGTGCAGAGACGGCTCTCGCCCCCCGAGTGTCTCAATGCCTCTTTGCTAGGAGGAGTACTCCGAAGGTAGGCTGCAACTCCCCTTACAACCATCCCCATCGTGTCTATTGTTTGTAAGTTTTCTTGTGCTTGTGTGTGAGCAGCCAGATCACCCTAACGAGGAGCTAAGAAAGCCTTTTAGCAAATTTCTGATTTTTAAGCAGCTCAGCAACACTGAATCCTAATTGGCTTTGGAAATAAAACTTCTTTGCACTTCTACTGCTTCTCGAGAAGTACTATTAATGGCTCTGACAGCAATTCTCATTCTCTGTTTAAAGTTGGATTTTTGTCTCAAAAACGGCTCCTGGAGCTTTCTTATTAAGCTGTTTCCCCATGGAATACTTTTTGGATTAAATCGTGTGGTCTTGATTAATCATTACAAGGACACTTTATATGTCCTTTTTTTTTTTTGCGTACACTTAATTTGGCTTGTGATCATTCTACAACTGTTGGTTTCAATGGTGCAGTTTGAAACATTTTGATTTTGACCTCTGCTGTGTTTCATCCTGGCTGGTTTGTAGTAGAGCATTTAAAAAGTAGGTCACTTGAAAAGAGCCTGTTTTTTATCTCCCCCCCCCCCCCCCCCCCCCAGTAGAACCCTACTGAATGTCAGTAACTGGAATTTCTCATCTTTAAAAAGAAGTGTTCCCTGAAGATAAATAAGGCCATTTTTTTTCCCTCTTTAATTACAGAGCCAAATCTAAAAATGGTGGCAGATCATTAAGGGAAAAACTGGATAAAATTGGCTTGAATCTTCCCGCTGGTAGAAGGAAAGCTGCAAATGTGACACTATTGACATCTTTGGTAGAAGGTCAGTCTTGAATGTGTCTTAAAAATAAACTTTTTTTTCCCCTTGTGTACAGCTTTTATCGTCTAGGCAAAGCCTGGAAAAGGCTAGAAAGTCAAAGAACATAATAGGGAGTTTTTTGTTTATTTTAAAGACAGCATGATGGGGACATGGCAGCAGCTAACAGCTGTGTTGCCTTTGAGGGGCTCCTCTCCCCTTCTTCTCCCTTTGCTAAGCCCTTGGCCTCCGAGCCCTACCCGCACAAACCCAGCTAATACTCCTCTTCCTCACGGCTGCCTCGCAGGGATGCTGTAACTCCTACACGCCAGGATGTTCAAAATGCATGTTTGTCCAGGCTGTGTTTCTTGAGGGGGGCGAGTCGTTTTGGGTTTTGTAGGGGTGTGTGCAGGGACAGGCAGGGAAGGGAAGAGGGGTGAAACTCATCGTGTTAGTGGTTTTGGTTCCTTATTGGGGAAATTTTAAAGTCTGGGGCAGCTGACTCCAATGCCTGGCCCTACCTCAGCGGTATCCTCAGAAGCTTGTCTAATAAACAAGCATATAAAGTGAGATTTATAGCTTTTGACTTCCTGATAGGAAACTGGAGCCCCTTTAATCTGTAACATGTTATGTGGACCCTCTATCAGTTAAGCTGACTTGAAGGGTGTGTGTATATATATATATGTATGTGTGTGGTTATGTTTTGTGTTTCTGTTTAAAGCAGCTCCTGGTAGTGGTACAATTTAATAGGCATAGAAGCAGCAATTGAAAAGTGAAAAATGGTCTAACAATACCTTACTATTTCGCTTCTACATCAGCTCAAATAATACAGCAACTTGCATTTAAAACCTTGCTTTGGAAGTTGGGTTTAAAAGAGCTTACGCATGTGCACATATACACATGTACAGTGCAGGTAGCGCGCTGATCATGCCAATCCATTTTTTTTAAGCCTGATCAGGTTGCCTTAATGAAAAAAAAAAAGTGGCCTAGTTGTACACCTTGCAATTTTATTTTCTATATGAAAATGCTTATTAGAAAGTATTAGAAAATACACTAAACTGATAAACACTTTATTATATAAGTGGAATTTAGTTGCCAGGTTTTTTAAATATCCGTGGACAATTTGATCTAGACTGAATTCTAGTCTTTGCTGCACAGTTAATCTGGATAGATAGAGGTGGGAGTTTTTCTTACTAGTATAAGCGCAAGAGAATTATTTTTTGTAGCAGTCACCATGTAGGTCTTTTTTTCTTGATGCAAACTTACAAAGAAACACTGATCTATTAATTAGAAAATGGTAATGAGTGGTATAGTGGTAACATAGCAGTGTCCCTTTCTAAAACAGAAATACACTTCACAAAATCATGGCACTTTCCTTAATTTCCCTGATGTCCTTATAATAAATAGATGTTACTATATTTAATAAGCATTCCCTTTTACCCATGCCAGGTGAAGCTGTACATCTTGCTCGTGACTTTGGTTATGTATGTGAGACAGAGTTTCCTTCCAAAGCAGTGGCCGAATATTTAACTAGACCACACATGGGCCGCAATGAAATGGCAAACAGGAAGAATATGCTTCTTGCTGCAAAGTAAGTTTTGGGCTTGGGTGGTTTTTTTGCTTCTCTTTTTTAAAGATGCTTTTGTCTGACCATGAGTATCTGTGACTGCGGACAGTTTGGTACGTCTTCATGTGTAATTTTAATACCAGAGAAGCAGCGTTTGTTGTTTGGTTTTTTTTTAATTTGGTTTTGGTTTGATTTCAACTACGGCAGCAGTTATTTTAGTCTGATAAATAATATATAACAACCCTGTATGATAACTCTAAAGCAGTTTGGACCAGTTCTGTTCTTTTTCTTTTTCTGAAGTTTTTACTACCATTAAAAGTCCTATACCTGGATGGCTATATCTCTAAGAAAAAGATGTCCCTAGGTCTGACAAGGTTGAGGACCTGGAGGGCAGGTGTGCCCAGGGAATACGAACCAGTGTCGGGACTGGGAGCGGGAGATGGTTCACCCACCTCTGTGTATGTGCAGCCCGGAGGGGCATCTCCAAGGAGAGTTACTGGTGGGCACGCTGGGTGCAAGGGAAGCTCCTCTGCCATGTCCTTGTAACTGCTCTTGGCAATAGCAGTCCACAAGTTTCCCCCATGGGACACGAGCAGTCAAGAACTGTGGGTAGTCCCTTTTCACTATTACAGCTGAAGATTTTTATAGTTCAGTGAAAGCCAGCCTTTGGTAGATGTGAAAAGTCCCTGTACTTAACTAAATTCCTATTGCAAAGCTTGCTGAACAGGGGGAGGAAAGGTAAAGCAGAGGCTTTGTAACGGCTCTTCTGCAGACACTTGTAAATAAACCACATACTGAACAGGTCTCTGGTAGGGAATACCTGTGTTAAGTTACGCTTATCTTAAACCGGTGGCTGGAGTGCTCGCTGTCCCCTTCCCCCCCCCCAGCCTTCCCAGGCTGAGGTTTAACAAAGCCTTCATTTCATGATCCGTTCTGGTCGGAGATGTTTTCTGGTCTGGGGTTGGTGCAATTCCTGGCTTTTGAAGGCAGCCTCGCTCTGCAGAGGACCTGAGAAAAGCTTGCTTAAACTGCTCAGAAGAGGTGCCCTGACTTTGGGCTCAGATCAGGCATGCAAAACACACTCCTCCTGTTGCTGAATTAATACATCTTTCCCTGAAAGAGAGACCTTCTTTTACAAATATATCTCTTAGAAATAGAGTCTCTCTCTTTTTCCTATAGCTTGAACGTTATGCTTTTTACTGAGCACTACCCCTTCCGCTCTTCAGTATTATCATAATTGGTATTGTTATTAGCACTAGTAACAATCATCTTTGGGAAGGTATTTGTGATTGAGAAATTCTGATAAAGCGATGATTCTGTTAAGATTGCTCAGCTCCTGTGAAATCCCATCAAGAGGACAGATTTACAAGCAGCAAACAACATATGCTGGAGCTTTATTAACCATTCATGTTTTGCCAGGCATATGTGTTAGTGTTTGCAGGATCAGGGCCTAGGTCTCTATTAAAGAGGGCATATACATAATATACTATGCACAACTAAACTGAATCTCCTCTTCAGCTGGTTTAGTCTTTCTAAATCACCTATGTGCAGCTGTGGCAGTTCTCATAGAAACTAGCCCTAAATTCCACCCCCACCACCTTAAAATCTAGGGCAAATGATGCAGAGCCAGCCAGACACCAGAGGTGGAGAGATTATTTTGCAGAGCGTGGATGTGTTTTTGTGACATAGATATAACAGAAGGTTTATCTGAAACTGGTGCTAATAAATAGGCTTTAATTTTAGACGCTGCTGCTGCTGGAGTAATGAATTTCTGAGAACTCCAACTCCCACATGACTGCCAAATACTTGATACAGACTTTCTCTGTCATTTTTATTTATTTATTTGCTTTTGCATAAATTGCCACCGTGGTGTAAAGTGTGATCACTTTGTGTCTTGCAGGCAGATTTGTAAGGAATTCACAGACCTCCTCACTCAGGACAGAACTCCTCTTGGAAACACGAGACCTAGTCCCATCTTGGACCCTGGCATCCAGGGCTGTTTGACTCATTTTAGCCTGATCACACATGGCTTTGGGAGTGCCGCCATCTGCGCTGCCATGACATCCGTCCAGAACTACCTAAATGAAGCATTAAAAATAGCAGACAAAACATACATGAACGCTGGCGACCAGAGCCCTGCAGAAACCAACAAAACCATTGATAAAATGGATAAGCACAGGAAGTAAAAGGAGAGAAACCAGACTTTAAACCTTTAAACTCTTCCTCCTAAACACAGACTGGGATCTTCTTGCCAGGGGGAACGTAGAGATTTGGGTTCGTTTGGTTTTTTTTTTGTTGTTGGTCTTTTTTTTGTTTGTTTTTGTTTTTAAAGAAAGGAGGGGAAAAAAAGGAAAAAAAAAATCCTCTTATTCAGGATCTTCACTCCCCCTGGATCCATGAGACAAGTCTTTCTAAAAGCTGCAGTATCCCTTATCTGTGGAAGCAATTACCAGAAGATAAGTACAAGTGTATTGAAATCCTTTGCTGTAAAAGTGGTGCTATAAAGGGGTTTTGATGGAGATATACAGAGATATATTTAGATTTCTTTTCCATATCTAAGTATCTAGTGGTGACCAGCTTCATGTATAGTTTTTAAGATACAGATTTTAGATGGAAGCCTATTTGTTATCTGATACAATTTCAGGGTTTTATTCTCTCTAAATGCAACAGTAACAATAAAGCAGTATTAAACAATGGTATATAGATTTATGTACATTAAAATTTTTTATAAACACCTGAAAATAGTAAGATTATTCTGTGGGTTGTTTTTTTTTGTTTTATTTTGGCTTTTTCTTTATTTTCAGATTACCATAGGAGAGTACTAAAATCCTGCTAGACTTAAAAGTTATCTGATAGCATCTGACATGCTTATTTTTATGGAAATATTCAGTCTTTCAAAAACTGCAGTAATGTTGGCTGCAGTGAATATTATCTTGATATTTTTTTAACAAGGAATAGTTCAAAATGAAAATGCTTTTAGAAAATTCACTTTCTGTGTCTAAGGATATTGCAGCTTTATTCACATATTTATATTGTCTTGTTTTTAAATTGGGGGGTAAACTTGAAAGAATAGGCACATAACTTTTTTTTTTTTTTTTTTTTTTTTCCCTTTTAAGCCCAAAAAAATATTTCCAGGGAGGCTTTATGTGTATTAAGGGAAGCAGTGTGTTGAATGTAAATATTTATTTATGTGTAATTTAATCGGATTTGTAAATAATGGTGAACTTTTTAATACTTTTTTTTTATAAATGGGTTTCAAATTTTAATTTTGGTAAGTATTTCAAAGGTAATGGGTAAGCTAAACATATCTTTAGGTTTATGCACAGGTATGTTATACAGGGTATTTAAGACTTGGTTTTTTTAAATATCTCAATTCTTGCCACTGAAGATTAAATCTAATCTGAGGTGTATGTTCACAAAGCAATAATTTTGTGCATCATCCACCTGATAACTGACTAGACATGCAAAATGAGTGTGTGAGTTAGTGTGTATGTGAATAATGGAGGTTCTGAACTATCTTTACATATTTGTAAATGTTCCCAATATAATTCTGATGTATATGATAACCATATAATAAAAGTATTCTGGATAGAAGCATGGAATGTTTTGTTAACTGAAAACAGTTTTGTTTTCTTTCTATACTTTGGGAATGTGGGGTGAGTAGCACTAGAGGACATTATGTATTGAGTCATAATTGCAGCACTTTGTTCGGATTAACAGAACAGAAATATGAAGCTGTTTGCCAGTAAAACTAATGGTTTCAATTAAACACATTATGTATCTCCAAGAATCTCTTTTTTTCTTCCTAAGATGTCATTATCATGCTAGCTGCCTATTTAAATAGGGAGCTTAAACACAAATTGCAAGGCTTCCTCTAAATAAAAATCAATCCTACCAGCTTTGTCTTCAAGTTAATCTGACTTTATTAGTATAATCTGTCTCTAATGACAAATATTTGCAAAATTCTGGCATGTGAAATTTGATAGGTCTCCCATCTGGTTTCAGCCCAGTTTTACTGATTTGAGGAAGTTGGTAGCATTTTGCAGAAAGTCCCCAAAGTATTCTGTGCAGTAGTAGTGAGGCAGGATCCGAGGCTTTCCAGTGGCATTCAGTGTCTCGGATGCAAAATAGCCAAACAAACCTTCCCGGAGAGAATTTTTTTTTTTTTTTCGGTGCTGTCTGAAAAAGGAACAACGTGAACCTGGGCTTTAGTGTGTCCTTGGCGTTTCAACACCTGATCAATCCATCAGGCACGTGGCTAGGGCAAACATTATGAATGGTGATGTTGGACGTAACTGTGAGTAAGAATTTGCTTCACATTATGGCAGTGTGTTTCTTTCACAGATGTGGAGAAGAGGCAATAGGTACAATTTTTTAATACTTTGTTTATAAATTCTTTTTATGTTCTCATTATTTTTCCTCTAAAGGGTAAAGGCAAACTACTGAAGATGTGCAGGGAGAAGAAAGGAAAGGGAAGCTCAAAGAAATGAATGAATGTATCAGTGGTGAGCTGAGAGAAAGCTGGTTTTTGAGTTGCAGTCCAATCCCCTTCTGTCCTAAAGAGGTGTGAAATTCCAGTCTTTGCATTTTTAGACTCGTAGCATTTGAGAAATAAGCATTTTGGACCGTCTGTAGACACATGCGTAGCCAGGACACGTGGCGTCTAACAGAACTTTTAAAATACATAAACCATATACCATTCTGATAATGGTATATCCGAAATGTTTTTATTGATTATATATACACATAGAAATACGCTAGGTGTGGTAAGAACTTGTTTAGAGAATAGGATGCTAGAGTTCTGGGTTTTTCTTCTGTTGCTGCTGCTGGACTGCTTATACAGCATATATAGTAAGATCTTTTAGCTACCAGACAATGGAATCTTGCTTTTTATTAATGCACAAAACCAGGCTCTGAAATAATTGCCCCTTGGGATAGGAAATAAGGATGTTTCCATTTATTCCTGCATGCACTCAAGTAAAGCCAGTCAATTGTCTAATGTACTGACTCGGGTTCTATTTATATGTTTGGAACATTAGAAATGTTGAGTTTCCATTACCTTAATGCTTTTCCTCTACTGCATGTTTTAGATGGCACATTATTTTGAGGCTCAACTACCTTATAAGCTGTGCCAGTATATGAAACAAGAAGAATGTCTTCTGCTCCATTCACTGAAGAGAACAGTTAAACTCTGACCTGAACTTGTCTGTCATCCAAAATTGTTAATCTTAAGGAAAATGTAATAGGTTAGTAACTTCTTGGGAAATATAGAAAGCACAGAATTATCTGAACACGCAGGAAGGTATTTACTTTTTCCTGATCCTCACTATTTCATGCTTTTTACTGCTTTTATATAGGCTATTCCCTGGGCTGGCTAAAAGAAAAAGTTCTAATGTAAGACTGTTCTGAAGTTCTACTTCTTGTTTCCTTTGAAAATGGAATATTCAGGTGACTCTGTCCAGTCTTGTCCCTCACCATTCTCCCAGAAAAATAATGGTTTGGGCCTTTATATAAGGGAAAATGACTTTAAACTATTAGGATTTAAAAGTAACAGTTCTGAAGTTGAAATGGACCATTTTAAGTATTGCCTTTCTGCAAAAAAGTTATTTGATAGATACCCACAAAACGGTTGAATTCATGTCGCTCAGTATAAAACCAGCTTGTGGAAAAAGAAAATATTTCAACCATCTCTCACTTGACCAGCAGCAGCATCGGAGGACGTTGGGGTCTTCCCAGGCAGTGCTGGAGCCGCGGCAGGCAGCAATGCTCCCTCCTTCCACCTGCGGCAGCTGAGGGCATGACTTTTGCAACCCTATCACCTGACAAGCAACCTGGTTGTTACAGATTATTAATTGCAAACCTGATGATTATTCAAGACCCCGGCTCATGAAATCATCTGACTTCATGGCAGCGTTGCTTTCAGTTGATTTTTTTTTTTTTTCCTAGTGTTCACAACTTCAGGGAGAAATAATGATGCAAAACTAGTAATATACAAGAAAACAAGGAAAAAGAATTAATTTCTGTCAATTAAGAATTGATTTTGTAACTGATTTCAGTTAACTTCATTTTTGACTCCCAGTTTTTGCTTCAACCTTCACTTGTTTCACTGTTACTTATTAGTGGTTCATCTCACCCTGTCTCTTGGCTACAGCCCTACTGCTGTCTTTTCCTCTGCTCCCTCAGATTTTTGCAATATGAATAAACCCAGCAATGCATCTTGAAATGGGTCTAACTTGCTGTGATAGCCTGCTGTGCTTATTTATTGTAGCCCTTTCTTCTCTATTTTTTCTCACATGTGATGTTTACATACATCCTTGTAGTTATTTTGGCCTAATGGTGTGCAGCCTCAGTCCTGGCAGTGGGCTTCGGCTGCCTTCTAGGGCAAGTTCTGCAATAAGAGCTTCATTTTTTTTAAAGTTTTTATAAAGTTTATTTTTTTTTTTGTAAAGGAAAAAAAATAGGGTGCTGTTAAGCTTTTGTCCCAGAACTGTTACTTCACTAAAAGAACATTATGAGGTTAGGGATAAAGATGCTTTCCTCTCCAAAGTACATCATGTTTCTGTTCATTGATATTTGCAGGTTTTTGTATGGGGACCCCGGAGCCAGTTTTGCCAAGCGCTCTGGGGTCCTGTTGGGATTGTGATCCAAGGCTTGGTGGTGAGCCACAGGAAACGCATATAGAACCCTGCAAATGAGAATTTGTTCCTAAACCCTGGCCGCAGCCAGATACACCGTGTCTTTGCAAAATCTGTGCATTATTCAAACCAGTTGTGGTCTGTCATAACACTTCTATGGTGCCTGGCTATTGCTGCTGCCTATTGCCTAACATCACGTTATCCACGTAGCTGGATGGATGACCGTCTCTGTAGAAATTACACGGGACCTACACTGGAACCATATTTTTAAAAAATAGTTACATCCTGGTCTGGATCATTTGCTGCCTTCTCCGTCTTTCACTTTCACTTTCATAGGGTTATATAAATAAGCTTTCTCCCAGTTTCAGATGCTGTTTTGCATTCACTGAATGTTCTTGCATGTCTTGCGAGGATGTTCCAGCTCGTTTCCATGGGCCACTGTTGTGTAAGGGCTGGCCACAAATATTCCATTTTTCCTCTCTTTTGGCTAACAGCCCTTATTAACCGGTTCTCATGAAGGCACCGCGCACAGGCTACTACTATTCCATGACATGTTTCCTGAATATTCCATTTGATTTATGGTTTTGCCCATAATTTCAAATTAAAACCATGCAGTCATGCTGCCATGTGCTCTCTCTGCCATGAAACTCAAACACTTGTTTGTTAATACAGCAGCAAGTTCAGAGATCTACAATGAACACAATAACAGAAGTCATCTTTTACATGAGCTTTAGAGCTTATATTTCCAGGTCAATTGGCATAAAACTGAGGGAAAAGTAGCAGTTTAAGAGGATCTGAAAGGTAGTGTCCTTCAGCTGATCACTGCAATAAAAAAATGATTTCTGCTTAATTGAAAGGTTCTTCAGTAACAACAGAAAGTGGTCTAAAATGATGCCAGCTCCCTTGTTATAGACAGGGATGCTAAAGCAGAGAGAAGTGAAAGAGTTTGATTGCAGCCCGCTGGCAGGATGGTGCCTATCTGGGAGCAGAAACCACTTCTGCCAGGTCCTTATCCTGTCCTTTCTCCTTGGCATCACATCAACTCCATAGAGAAAGGAAAACAACCCACCCAAACCACATGAACAGTGCAGATTTGGAGGTATATTGAGTGAAACGCCGTATTTTGCCTTTGCAAGGTAGCAAGATGCCTTTCACGTTGTGTCAGGGTGTTGCACCTCTGCTTGTTGCTGGAAGACCACGGACCTGAAAAAGCCACAAGGGGCAAAGCAAAGACTTGCAGCCACGAGCCCTGCTGCCAGGGCTGCAGGTGTGTGGGGTTGTCCTCCGAGTCTGCTGGAGGACAGCGGGGCAAAGGCAGAGCAGAGCCCATGCCTTGGTGCAGTCTGGCGGCTGGATGATGCTGGAGCTGAGCTGGGTGTTGGACTGTGAGCTGGAGCAGCTGGGATTGAGGCACAGGTGTTTTTGGCTGTGCAAGAGAAACAGTAATTAACCTCCAGCAGAGGGGTAGGGCAGGTACCTGGGACCAGTAATTTTCTCCAGCTCTTGCAGCAAAATTTACCTGAGCTCATTTGTCAAGCTTTGAATCCTTAAATCTATAACTCTAATTAATTAAGAATCTCTAATTACCCCAAAACGGTGCTCTATATTTAAGGCTAAGGTGTGGTGAAATCCAGAGAAAACATGAGAGAAGCTGGAGGATGTTCAGAGCTGGAGATGCCAGGAAAGAGTGCGTTTTCAGACATCAGGGTGCACGTAGGTGCAAAGGAAAGCCAGATGGCTCAATGTGTCAGTGAGACCTAGGGCAGGCCCTAAACTGCCAGAAGCCACTGTCCAGTATTTGGACATCTATCCCTGTGTGTCCTAAGAAAGCAAGGACCACCAAACCTCTCAGCAGGGGATTCTCACGTTGGAGGCCCAACGCCAAGTAACCTTTGGCTTTTAAGCCCGAATCTGGGTATTTTCTATACCAGAAGCACGTTGGATGAGGCTCTGGTTCTTTACAACCTTGAACAAGAAACCCCAGTGGGGATAGTATTGAAAACATCATTGCAGAGAGGTTCTGGCCCTGCCCTTGTAAGAGGAAAAAGCCCTTTCACAGTGGAAGTCTTGTTATATTAAGTTAAAAATTTATAGCTTTTAACTAGGCTGTAACCAGTTAACGTGACTCAGGCAAAGATGTAACGTGGACAGAGGCATTACTTAGAGCTACCATTTTTGCTTTAATGGGGACGTTCCCATCTTCCAGACCTCGCACACAAGTTCCTAGAAGCCCAGGCTAAAGCACATTTAGGAATTAGGCTATGAGGTCCTCTGATTAAGTGAGGGGGATCAGCTGGGTTTTGGGCTGATTGACTTCAGCAGTGCAGCAGCCTTAAGCCTGAAACACTCATTTCTGAGCACCCTTTGGGCTGTAGCTCCTTCCCTGGGACTCACCAGCACCATTGCTTCAGCAAAGGTAAGGCTTCTCCTTCGTCTGCTCTGAGGGTACAGTGCCAGCAGACAGGGTACATCTGCATGTGTATGAGGTCGTTGCGAAGACGTTAAAAGGAGGAGAAAAATTATGCATGCTTCTATGTAAACGGTAGGGTCTCCCCTTCAGAGCCTCAAGTACTGTTTTCTAGCTCTAATAGTAGGAAATCTTTGTATTGTCTGGCAAATAAACGGTTGTACTTAGTGGCTTTGTCTGGTGGAAGATACAAGTTGATAAGATCCTGGTAAAGCTGTTGTGAGGCTCTGCTGTTAACTTCCCTGCAGAAAGCCTTTCCAGGGATTCACTCCAGGAAAACTGCTGGGCTGGGGAAGGATTCAGGGTGATCAGCGATCTTTGTTAATGTTTGAAGTAAAAAAGAGCTCTGCCTGGTATTCTTGAGGACTTGTGTGATTGTGGTGTTAAAAAGCAATATAAGCGTAGCTAAAATCAATCTTTTTTTTCATGTTTGCTGGCAAGGTGTGGCATAGCGAATTGCATCAGAAAGGTAAAGTTGAGAATGAGTCGTTGGGTGCTCCCTGAACAGGTGAGAGAAACGTGTTAAATCAATGATGGGATTTCCTTTCCATTCACTCATGTAGCTCAAGACATGAGAGTGGGGGGAAAAAAAACCCCAAACCCCCACAAAACCAGATCAGCTGTTTGGATGGCTTCAAGCAGCGCTTCGTCTGGGTCGGTCAGGACACGGCAAATGTTCTCCCTTGCCTCCTTCTTGAAAACCTCCAGGTTTTTTCACCTTGGAAACTCTTTGCCCTCTTCGCCGCGATGAGCAGGCGGCGCGGGACGTGAGGATGCTCCGAAGGTTCTGCACGTTGGGGACCGGGGCTCTGCCTCGGCCACCGTGTGTCCCGTCACGAGTGGGTCGTGCTCGGGTGTCCCCCCCCAGCTCCGTGGGCCCTGACTCAGATCAGGGGGGGCACCTACTGAGTCACAGCCCCGCTGTCGGCAGCACCTGGCTCGCTCCGGAGGTCTCGCAGCCAGCGCCGAGCAGGCCCCGGCCTGTTGGGGCTGGGAGATCTAAGGAGATCACAGCTGGGGCCAGGGGTGATATGGCCACAGGCCATCATCTTACATAAAACCCCGTAAATTTGCATAATGTGTTTTACAAGATTAAAACTGAGGAAACGTTGGGGTTTTTTTTTCTTCCTTTTGCATAAAAGGGAGGAAAATAGGTGAAAGAGCTTTACCGAAATGGGATATCGGAAACCGGTGGCTTCCAAAATGACAGCGTCAGTAACTGGGTTTGAAACGATTTCAAGGGTGACTGTCTAATCTGGAAATCTCTCATAGTGTACTTGGGGGAAACAACAACCCAGGGGTAGGATCAGAAACAGAAAGCGAATATCGGACTAGTGACGGGGAAACTCGTCCCTTTTGAAGGAGCTGTTTCTCCAATCCTGTTGGATGCCGCACGTAGGAGAAAACCCTCCTTCAACAGCAGGGCTGTGGCATGGAGAGGATTGCCAAAGCTTGTCGAGTCACAAAACCAAGGCGTTCTTACATTGCTTAATTACAGTGGGTGACTTGGATGCTAACGCAGAGGTCAGTAAATGGCCTATGATCTCCAGAAATGCACCTTACTTGAAGACCTGGCCAGCGCTGGCTCGCTGGGAGTGAGTGGATTTCGTGCAAAGGCCACTGCTGATGACTTGTTCCTCAGCTGTACGTGCCTCCTGCGCTGGGCTTACTGCTTCCCACAGGGGCTAATCCTGCACGAGTTCTTTAGTGGAAAAATACATCGAGGTGAGGGGAGAAAAAATTCTAGGAAATTGCGAAGCTTGGATGTTGTCCCTGCTGCAACACATTAGGAAATGTTGGCTGGTGCTTGTGAAAGTCTGATAAATATCCCAGAGTGTAGCTATGGCCATGGACCTCATTAGCTACAGCTGCTGCATCAAAAAAAAAAAAAAAAAAGGCAGAGAAATTTGCCACTTTGGGGAGGGCAGAAGGCAAAAAATGTCCCTGCTGGCTGGATGTAAATGTGGGCTTGGAAATTCAGTCCTCTGCTCCCCTAAAAGTGTGAAACTTGGGGGCACGTGGGGTTTCTGGGCTGTGGTAGGGCAGGTGCCCAGTTCCCCCTCTAGGAATAGGGTGGCCAGGCTGGGCAGCAGAGCTGGCTGGAAGTTATTTTCAGCTGTTGCTTGAGGAACTGGCTACAATTTTAATAGCTGATTTAACAACCAACCAAACTGCTTCCAGCACAGCCCTGTACTTGTAGGTGATGAAGAGACTTGAATGAGAGGCAGTATTGGATTTCCTGAGAGGCTTTGTTTTAGCACGGTTTGGCTTACTAATCCCTTGCTCAACCCCTCCCTGCAGGACTTCCAAAGTTGTGGTCTTCAGCTTTTTCCCAGGACTTGGCAATGGTGTCCACAGTTATGCCCACGTACGTGGGTGCATTCATCGTTTGTGCAGAGGGAAAGGCTGTGGCGGCTGCTTGCTCTGGATGCAGGAGATGTAAATCCGTGTGGTGTTAGTGAGCTACATCTGAAGCATCTATGGTCAGATCAGGCACATATTTAGGGCCCCTAACTGCTACTGAAATAAATAGCAGTGAAACACCTAAGCACTTCACAGATCAGGAAGACATGTCTAAAAAGGCAAATAGCTGCTTGCCATAGGAGAGCTGAGAGGTGCGAATGGACCTGTGCTGCGGTCCTGGGATGAAAGTGCCACGGCCAGGAAATCTATACTGTCAGCATGGCTGCTATGAAGTGGTTGTACAAGGAACTGGACTTGTCTGGTGAAATATTTTAACTTTTAAAAATTGTTATTATGTCTCTTCTCCTTCCCCTTTCCATCTCTTATGAAATAAGCTTCGTAAAATTATTAGTTGGGGAGCGGGAAGTCTCCTGCCTTGTACCAGGGTGCAAACATAAAAACAAGAAAAAAAAAAGAAATAAACAAACATGTTGAAAGAGAGGATTGCATGGAGGAGTAGCTCCATGTCTGTGTTAATATGGCTCATTTAACTTGCAACACTCTGTATCTCCACATGTTTTTCTGCTTCTTTCCTCCCATTCTTCCCTGGGCTTTACGTCCCTGCTTTTTAAAGTGTGTCCCTGCATAGGTGCAGGATGGGCTGTGTGATTGTACTGCTGTTATCAGGACGACATGAGAAAAGCTGACTTCATGTGGCTCCTACCTCCAGTTCCCTGGACCCTAAATATGGCCCAGATCAGTGTGTGTTTAGGAGCGTCAACACATGTTCCACTCAGAAAGGTGGAAATGGTTATTAAAAGGTGTGCTGGAGCCGGGACATTGTGGAACATCCTCTCTTGGGAGTTTAATGAGCCACATGACAATAACGAGTCAAGCAAACCAGACTGTGCTGCTGGGTGTGAGAGCTGATTCCTGGAGCTAGTGATTTGATGTCTGGCTGCTGTAAATCTGTTTAGTTGACTCTTGTGTCCTGTACTTATTTCTGAGGCTTGAAAGATGGTCATATGCAGGCAACTTTGGGACCAGTGTCCCAAGTACTTCGTAGGCAACAAAAATTGTGGTTCTCAGCTTATCCAAAAGTGCGGTTTAAAGGAAAGAAGGTTCTTGTGTCCAAGGAAGAAACCTGAAAACTTATGAAGCCTGAACTGGGCAAATAATGGAAAGAACCTTTTTTTTTTTTTTTTTTTTTTTTTTTTTTTTTTTTTTTTTTGGACCACTGTGAAAGGAGAGTCTTCCCTCTGGCATGTATTAGCTGACCTTCACAATACGAGGGAAAGGTGTCAAAGAACGTACATCCTTCTCAAAACGATGTACCTAAAAAACCCCTGAGGCCCAGGCTCTTTCTTCCATTGGGGTTAAAATCCAGACCCACCAGGCAGGTAGGAAATTGCATCCCTGGGGAGGGAAGAAGCTGAGGGTAAAATGCACAACTGCTCTTCCAGGCTGTGCTGACTGCAGCCTGGCCACAGCGGGGCTGTTGCAGGACCTGCCAAGGGGAGGCTTCCACAGTGTTTTCCAGCACAAGGAGCATGTGAGCATTTATGGTGAGTCACTGCTGGGCTAAAATACTGCCTAGCGATGCCGCTGGGTTGAACCATTTTGTAAGTCTCTGTAGTATAGAGGTTATTCTTCCTGTTACTTCTCTTGGCAGCACTAACTTGTTGTGACAGTGATGTTGCTGGCTGCTGCTATTAATCCAGCCTTCTTGGAGATGCAAAAATCATACTGTATCTGGGGCGAGATGCGCAGTCAGATTAATCCCTGCTCTGTAGTTAGCTGTTCTGAGTCATGTCAAAATACGATAGCCCTTGTGTGTGAGGGTTACCAACTGGGGAGGAATGTGACTGGGAGTCTCTTTTCCATTGCATTCCAGTGCCGGACCCCATCACCTTATTATACAAAAGCGTCACTTGTCTCGGTGCACCTCTGATTTTTCCATGCAGTCATGCATTTCTGATCCTTCCTGCCTCGTCTCTGCAGCCCTTATCCAACCCTTAGCATCTCTGCAGATTTACCAAAGCGCAGCTTCTCATCTTCAGAGATGCGTGCTGGGTAAAACGCTGGCTTTCTCAGGGTGCTTTGTGTTAAGGGGTAGAAAGAACCAGCCAGAAGCTCGTGCCTTGTTCTTGCTCTCTCCATAATGGTGGAAGTGGGGCACTGTGCTCTCTGAACCATGCCACTCCACGCTCTGTCCTCGGCTGAATTTCATTCCCTGCCTTTGTTGGGAGAAAGTGGCCATATGTGCAGCAGGCAGGTGTCCTGCCTTCTCTCCTCGAAGCACCGGTGGAGTTTCTCATGTGCCACGACAGGGAGCTCATTAACAACGGCCCCGCGTGAGGTCTGGATGAGGGGTGCGGGCTGCCTCGCACAGATTGCTTCGCATATGATTATTTCCACACGCTCCCCATCAAAACAGCCGTTCTTTCCACATGAGCTCCTCTTCCAGCTCTCGGCACCAAGGGTGGTTGGGATGGGTGCGGGGATACTCTCCTGTTGCAGGTCTGCGCAGATGTACAGCTGTGTAGGTGCAGTCTGGCCCGCAAAGAGCGGGGAGGAAGTTTTGACAGGTTTCACCTATAATGGTCCCACTCTGTTTGAGAGATTCCCTCACTGGAGAGACCCAGGCTTCCTTTATGGCTTCTCGAAGTCTGTATTTCGGCTGCTGTACGGGGTGTCTGTGCCCAGGCACTGGTGGTGGGGCTGCAGGGACCTCTCTGAGGAGAGGTGAGGAGCTGCCCTGGGCTGGTTCCTCAACAGCCCCACTGCAGCCACAGTTGAGCCTGTCAGTGATGCTGGGGGGGTTCCCTGTGAAAATAGGTGTAAAAAAGGGCAAAATGCTGCCCGGCAGTGAGGGGGAAAAAGTGTGAGAAATCGCCCTGCCATCCCCGAGGAGGTGCTCAAGGAGCAGAGATCTCCTGTGGCCCATGGAGGACTCGGGCTGGAGCAGGGGAAAAGTGAGGGGGAAGGAGCTGCAGGGAGGAATCCCTGTTCCCTATGCCCTCCCTGCCGCTCAGGGTGGCGGGCGGGAGGTAGGGGAGCTGGCAATGGAGTGAGGTTGGGCCTGGGAAGAAGGGGACATGAGGTGGTGGTTTAATTTTGCCCTTGTTTCTCATCATCCAAATCTCTGAATTGGCGATATGATAAATTGGTTTTCCCCAATCAAGTCTGTTTTGCTTGTGACAGCAACTGGTAAGGGATGTCCCTGGTTTTTATCTTGACCCATGAGCTTCTTAATTTTATTTCCTCTCCTGTTGAGGAGGGGGGTGAGAGAGCAGCTGGGTGGGTGGCTGGCTGCAGTCCAAGGTCAACCCACCACACTTGAACAATGCTCTTTTCACCCCGCACTTATGTCATATCCTTGATTCTTTTTATCACAAACTTTCCTTCTGCCTCGGTTGTAAACCTGATCTGCACAGACCTCTAATTCAGCAGGAACTCACCAGATCAATTCCTCAGTCAGTCAGTGGGGAGTATCACAGCTGAAATGGGCCAGGTTTCAGGCCGTGGGTTCCCTGGGCTACGAGGATTATAAAGGCTCGTTGTAATCTCCTACAGCCTAACTACAGATTTTCCTCAAAATTGTGAGCAATGTACAGCAATAGCTAAAATTCTGTGCTTCAAAATAATAATATTAACCGGGACTTGTGTGGGTGCTCATGATGGCTCCACATGCAACTGCAAAAAACTGTGTGTGCAACGAATGCACGCTGCGCTCCCAGCTCTGCATGCACAGGTCTGAATACTTGGATTCATTCTTAAGATGTGCACAAAACTCCTTCCCCTTCACTTGGTTTTACTGTAACTGACAAAGCTGCCTGACTCAAGCAGTTCTGAGAAGCATTTCAGAAATCTAATGCTTAAGATTTCACTGTGGATTTTTGGCTTCAAAGTGATTTTGTTATGTCCCCAGAGCCTGGTTAAATCCTTAGTTATAATGATTGCACACTGAAGGGTGCTGTTACATAGAAATGCTGTCCCATAATGGCTTCGTTGCTGTGGAAAATCCGATGTTATTTGGTCATTCGCTACGAGTTCCCTAAGCCATCAAGACATTTGCCTCAAGGCTACAAACACAAAGCTACAGGCAAAACCCTCTGGACATAATGAGTGGGCATTTATGCAGAACTAAAAACTGGAACAGCTGAGCAGTAGATCTATGAATAGCAAGCATGCCTCTAAGCACAAAAGACATCATTCTGGAATAAAGGGGTTTATAATGGTTCTGACATCTTGTATGTCAAGATCATGCTACGTTGTTGTAACTTTTTTTTTATGTTTGTTTGTTTGAACCACGTTCCTTAAGTAAGGTTTGAGTAATTAAAGGATGTAAAGGAAACCCTATAGCTTTGATAAGAACAAAAATTGGGCAACTGACACTTCTGGCAAGATCCATCATTTTGATCATGCTTGCTAGGGAACAAGCTTATTGCTCCTGTGCTGTTAGTATTCCCAGTTCCACCCTTCAGGATTTCTTGGGGGTTTCTCTTGTATCAGCAGCTCTAAAAGGTTGGAATCTAATATTAGCTGCGAAGTGTCTTCTGATGGAAACACGAAGGTTGGACTAACCATAAACTACAGGGTCAGGGAGTCAGGCAACACAAAGGAGGGTAATAAAATTCAAAGTGATTTGGATCAACAGGGAGCTGGAGGAGCTTAATGTTGAGAAATGTACTGCAGCGAGGTTGCAAGCCTTTGTGAATCATCTATAGGCACTTCTAACTACATGGCGAGAACAAGATGGAAAGGGATGTGCAGCTCTTACACCAGGAGCATAATGAAAACTCTGAGTAGAAATTAGAGCTGGAGTTAGAATATAGAAATAGCCTAGAGGAAAAATGACAGGAGAAAGGGAATGTGAGAAGACACAAGGATGATAAATTCATGTTCTGTGTGTCTGCATCCACATGTATCTGATCAGTTTTTGAGACAGTATTGATTTCCAAGATGGTGTGGGGTCGGGATTTCTTTTGGCTTACTTTCCAGCCCTCGTGCCAACATGCTGTGGGACAGGAGGAGGGGCTGAGCAACCCTTTGTGACTGGGAAAATGTGCAAGTTCAAACATGTTTTGCAATCCTTGCAAAGTAGTTTGGGCCTTGCAAAACCATTAGTTGTAGAGATGAGCAAAGCCCTAGTACTGTGAAGTTCCTACAGGGATATGTGGCAAAGGGATTAGGCACTAATCTCTGACCTGAGAAGATGTGTTGAATGTCTACACTGCAGACTGTAATGTAGCACAGAGATACCCGAGCTGGTTGTGACTGGCTTATTTGGCAGAATAACCTAGCTCTGCGCTTTGGGGTATGGGAAGAAAATTTCCCTTCCACCAGCAGAGTAAGTTAACCCATGCAGAGATCAATGCTAGAGAGCCCAGAAAGCATCTTGGCAGAAAACTGTAGCCTCCAATACAGCTGTGCACCTCATTTCCTCATGTCCAAATGTCTTGCCACAAGCAAATTATTTCTCCTCTTGGCATGTGCCCTTCTTATCCTTGAAAACAAGGTATCATGCCTATTTTGCATGCTCACCCTAAAGAGAGGTAGACTGAACTGCAAGATGCTCAGATATGGAAGGATGTTACTTAGGTTGCTTAGAAAGGCAAAGGGATTAATTTCATTATCCCTCCATCTTCTTCCTCACAGCTATTAGTGTCAGCTTTTCCTGCCTGGGAACAGACTCCTGAGGCCCTGTTGGGAGAATGACAGCTCTGCCCTACTGGTAAGTGATGGCTCTGTAGCCACTCTTGAGAGACTAATTGATAGAGCAGCATGGAAGAACAGAGATGGAACTGTTCCCTTCATAAAATGTTAAGTTAAACCCAAGGATTTCTACTTGGTCAGAATGGTATTGGCTGCAGTTGTGTGAACGCAAGACTCTGTTGGAAATGTGTCCCTTGTGTGTTGCAGTGAATGGTCCTGCCACACCAAGTATGGCAGTCTGGTCATGGAGTCGGATTTTGTTTTGTTGTGTGTGTGCCAATTGTATTTTGGGCAAAGATTTTATTTTTTTCCCTGGAAAGCATCTTCTACTGTTGCATATTTTAGTAGCATCTCTCTCTCTGTCTCTCTGCGACTGAGTGTTTGGCAGGGAAGAGGTGATTTGGAAAAGAGGGATCTTGGTCGGTGGGAGACTGAAATCTACTTCAGTTATTTGGACGTTCAGTCTTTTGTTTGTTTGACGAGAGATGTGTGGTTTTGGCTGTTAAACATATATCCAGTTATAAAGTGAAAATGGGGCATTAAAGTACTTGTCTTTTTGTGTACCAGCAAGTGAATGCTAAAACACGAGTTGCATAGTGATAGTAAAGGTAGAAAGACTGAGACTTGTGCATGCTGGACATCCTTCTTCCTCCACCATCGGTCTCCTAGCACACAGAAGAGAGACAGAGAAGCTGGTAGTCCTCTCCTGCTGTGGGTGTATGTCGCCCATCACTAGAGGCCCCTCAAAAGCAACTGAAGGAAATGTATGAGCAAGAGTAAATCCCTTCAGGTTTGTGAACAGAGAAGAGAGACTGTAGTCTGGTCTCTGATCCCACATCTACACCAGGTTTCTCTTGACTTCATGCGACCTGACTCTGATTTGACCCCTTCAAGCTGGTTTGCATGTAAGTGCCCCAAGAAGCTGCTATCTCCATTGCTTGGAAGGGTACGAGAGTTACTCCTTTCTCATGTAACGAAACCCTTCCAAGTAGTCAAAGAATTCTCCTATTCACAAAACATCTCCCTTATCAACTCTCTTGTGTACAAACTGCATAATAACAGTGTAGCTTGAACAGCACTGCAAGCTTATTTGCTTTGTGATTGTGGTCGGATCATTGCATTTCAGTGTTTACCGATGAAAGGAAATTACTAACAAGACACTGGTATTTACATTAATTGTGGCTTTGGGGAGATAGTCCAAGGAAAATTATGTTAAAGCCAGTTATTATGTGTCTCCCTAACAATTAGAATGAAACCCAAAGTTTATAAAACAAAAGCTGATCTCAAACAGATTTTAGCTGCTACTTGGTATTTTCCCTTTCTAGAGGTTGTGGGGGGAAAAAAGGGGTTTTCCCTTTTTTTTTTTCTTTTCTTCTTCTTCCCCCTTTCTTTCATCCACCTTCTAAAAACAGTAAAAAGAACATGGCTTGAAAGATAGCATGTACGCTACTGCAAAAGAAACTCCATATTTATACTGAGCAGGATCTTGATTTCCAAGGAGACCTAGTGGAGTGGGTCAGTTTTCATGTGATACATACTAACTAAATGGCAGGGTTTCTTCAGCTCAAGCCATTGACTTTCATTGTTTTGTGTCACCTCAATGCAGTCCTGTGCAGCTCAGTAGATTAAACAGAGGTTTCGCTCCAAAATCTTCAATGTCCTCCAAGCAACTTTCATATATGTCCCACCAGATAGTCTTGTGAGTGTCCTAAGACCATACTTCAGTTTGAACTATTTCTGGACACCAATTCAATGCTTTTTATAGTGTTAGATGTATGATGAAAAGCAATTTAAGGCTTTTTAGGATGACTCACTTGCCAGCATAGTAGATCCAAGAAACAAACACAGATGTGAGATTTAAATTCTCCTTTGGCATAGAACTCTGCCAGGCCTCTTCATGCTATAAACCACAAACTATGCCCAATGGAGACTAGTAACACTATTCTTTTTTTAGCTTCAAGTAATCAGGTAGCTTCTGACTTCACAGGAGAGCAGGGATTCATACACCTTGTCTTTCACTACATGTCGGTGCTGTTGGTACATCTCCACTAATGGTGGGATTTGTCTCCTCAAACTCTAGATGTCCAACCTAAGCTTCCGTTCATAGTGAAGAAATACAGCACTTCTGAAGTCTGATTCATCTGACTTGCTGTCAATGTCTATTTTGGGGACATGCTTAATGTAAGGTGAAATTAAGTCCTTCCTCAAAGATCCTTCTGTAAGAAGGGGGATTTTGGATGCTGTGAGGAGGCAGTCTGGGCTCCCTTTCCTTGGATGACCCCCAAACCAGACTTTACCCTTACACCACTCCACAAGTCCTCGGCAGATCCAGGCTCAGGAATGTGTGTTCTGGCACATGCCTGTACAGGGTGGGCACACAGACGTGTTCATGCTGACTTTGCTTTGGGATTATTCTGCTCACCCCTCCGCTCATCAGAATCTGAGTGGACAGCACTGTTTGATATGTGTCTGGCCACCAAAAGGCTGCAGACTGAAAGTGTAACTGGTTTTAATTATTAAGTCATAATTTAGGCCTTCATGTTTATAGGATAATTGTTTCTTTTTAATATAATTTAAACTTCGCAATACAAGAAACAGGCCTGAACCTGTGGATGGAGTACTAGAAACTCTGTAAGAAGATTAAGGTCTCTTAATTGATTTCATATAAACAGGTGTGACTGAATTCATCAGAAGAAGGTTAAGACTAAATGTATTCTGCTAATTACGCAAAAATTGCCACAGTGCGTGCTTAGTTGAGCAATTGCCTTCCCTTTGCAAGTGGGATCACTCCTCAACTGTATGTCAAATGGGAAAATTGACATTTCCTGAGCAAATGAACCAACCTGTCGTACGCTGTGTTTTATTTTGAAAACTTTTTGCTTGTAGATATGTTGGCAGTGGTGGATTTGGCAACAGGACATGGGAATGTCCCTTGTGTGCTGTACTGTGACGGGTAGTGTGGGAGGACAGGTGTCAAAGCAAGGCTGTGTCATTTTCTAAACTTCAGGAATTTGCATTGATGAAAATTCCTGTTTCGGAGAACTGAAGGAGTAACTCTGTTTCAAACACTTACTACTTGCTGTTAATGCTTGTTTATGTCACCTCTTAAGTTTTTTCTTGTTTAAACTTAACTCTAGGCTTTGGAGATGCAGAGCATGGACAATGCAGCAGTACACAGGACACCCTTTGTCTTGGGTTTCAACATAGTAAGTGGAGTATATAACTCCTCATGCAGCTGACAAACACGCTTATTTGTTCTGCTTACTCTGCACTCTTTACCATCTGTCTTCCTAATCTTACACCTTGAGTGAACAAGAATTGATGATGCTGAGCATCATTGTAGAAAGGACTAAAGTTCTGCTTTTGAGATGTCCATCTCGAAGACCACCTAGGTGTGAGAGTAAATTGTGTGACAAGATAAAAGTATCACAGCACAGCATCGTGAAGGCCCTGCAATTACTCAGTGGTGCTCCTAACAAAACCATTTGCTGATGAAATAGTAATTTGAGTCTCCAAGTTGAAGGATGACTAGTATTTCAGGTGTGCTTTCAGAGGCAAATTTGCACATAGATGGTGAGCTAAAATTAGTTGCTTAAATCGCTGTTTTGTACTAGCAAACATATTGTTTGTAACATTGAAAATTAATCTACAAAATCATATCCCACTTGTATTACTGGGTTTTTTTGAGACACAGATGCAGACTTAAATCAACAAGCAGTGACTGATGACTTAGTAGCACTCTGACCATGTGTTTTACTCAAGTTAAAGTGAGCAACTACCAGCTAATAAGGAACAAAATGTTAATAGTTATGTGCTATATTTAAAACAAACCACCCCCCTTAACTGCATCTCTGTGGAACGTTTGGAAACCATCTTCTAAGTGCGGATGCACAGTTTTATGTTTATTAGTAAAGATATTCACCATCCATTCAGATTTTCAACTCAATTTTTGGAGACGAGGCTCTCTGAAATACAAATCTTAATCTTGGGGGATCCCAGCAGGAAAACCTGTGTCTGCATTTTGAAAAAGGAATGCAGCGGCTGTACCTGCACCTGCTGAATGTGAATTGACATTATGCTGTTATCAAAAGAAAAAGTTAAATATTATAAATGGACTAAACCATGCAGAAGAGATCAGAGGTAATCTTCCACTCTTCTTGGTACTGGTAAAGTGTTAGCAGGAAGACTATATCCAGATTTAGGCACTGCACTTTGGGAAAGATATGGACCACATTAAGAGTGTCTAGAGAGGAAGGAAAAAAGATAAGAAACTTGGGAAAAAGAGTTTACAAACCAAGATTGAACTTGGGGTTGCTTTGCTTGCAGGCAAGGCCAGGAAGGCATTACAAGCCTTCAAAAAGAGGGAAGAGAATTGGTTCTCTGTATCCATTCATCGACAAGAAGCAACTTCTTGAATACGAAGCTAGACATCAGAAAAAAAATTTTTAGCAGTAAGAGGATATCTGTAATAGATTGTGAGTTTCAGCTGAGGAAAAAAAATTAGACAAACATCAGTCTGGGATGAGAAAGGGAATAGCTGGAAAATTGCTTGTGATCCCTTCCAGCCCTGTTCTTCTGATTTTACGATTATCTATTTTTTTAATAACTGCTGTAAGCACTCCTGCACCATGAGTTAGAATAAGTAATTTTAAAAGGTTGTAACTTCAGTTACTGAAAAATCATTCCTTATTCCAAGCAAGCCTGTCAGCTTAATTTTCCTGTCCTGGATCGCAAGCTTTTCTTCTACGGAAGCATCTTCCTTTAAATGATACATGGTCAAGAAATTCTTTGGCAGTTCCCTGCCAACTTCTCCAGAAAACCACCTATTGGTGAAACTAAAAACATTTAACAGAACATACTGTCCTGAAGGAGAGAAGAAAAACAATTAAATAGTGAATTATGCTGATGTAGAAAAGAATCATATTGTCTGTCTCTCACTCGCTCTCACTTAAACTTGACTTTATTTTGCAAATAGAAAACCTGTTTCTGGCCATCTCTGTTTCAAACATCTCCTTCAGGCTGACTTTTGGCTTCTCTTCATAGGAACTCTTTTTTTCTTTGCATCCAGGTTTCATTTGATTTCTTGAAGGATATGAATGCTCCAATTCTTTTGCTTCTCTGAAAACCCAAGCTGTACACTAATCAAAACAGTCAAGAGCTGGCTGAAAAGGCATTGGAATTGATAGGATTTAAGCAAATGCCTTATAATAGCTAGATAAATTAGGCACTTTACATTTATCTGCTGTCTAACGCAAAAGTCATTTGACTTTATCAAAACTAAATCTTTAGGGTCCCACCTCCCTGCTTTTGTGCTGACCGTTAATCAAACTCTAAAATTAGAAACGGCTACATGAGAGTTTTAAGCAGAAAGCAGTTGTATGAAGGCATGTATGGCGAGGTAGGCACCTTTTGTCAAATTGAAGCATGCCGCTGCATGGTAGCGTATGCAAAAGGCATACAAGCTTACTCATTTGAATGCAAACCGGTTGTAGGCAAAACATCTTCAGGGCACGGCTAGAAAGGGGGAAATGATTGATTGAAATAGGTTTCCAAGTGATTTATCTAATCCAAAGTTATTTTCCACATCCTCTTCAATTGATGAAAAAAAACAACACAATACACTGAAACGATTTTGCTCTCCAAGGTGTGAGGTTATACAGGAATTACTGGTACTTTTCAGTGGTTGGAAATACTTAGCTCTTGGCCCCCTGCCTCATAATACAGCCCAGGCTGGTACAAGCAGTTCTGCAAAACGTATAATTTTACTTCACTTGTTTTAATGATCAGGAAACATATACTTTTAAACTGATGTCTACTGTGCAATTACATGTGTTTTGATGGAAATACTTTTTTTTTTTTAAATTAGTTTAATTCCCATAATGATGCTAGTTAGACTGTTCTATTAGTAAGCAAAAGCATTGCATTGTTTTGTCAGGCTGCTTAGCTTTCAAAATCCAATTTTGTTTCTGTTAAGAAACTGGACCAGAACTGATTATTTTAAAAAGGAAAGAAAAGTTCCTCAACTTTGGAGAAATTAGATCTGTAGTCAAGCTCTGTTTTCAGGTCAGTTACAATTGTATATGTTTATCAATCAAAATGTTTTCTGTTTAAAACAAAACAAAAAGATGTCTGAATCCTGAGTCTGCGCTTTCCTATTTATTTTCTTGTGCTGGTGTGTTAATAGAGAATGGAACAAAAACCTCTTCTCCATGTGTGGCAGATAAGACTGGAAATAATAGGTTAAAATTGTAAGTGCGACAGTATATTCATGCTACTTAATAAACTTGATTTATTTCAAGTAGCTTGTGAAAGAATAGGATAAATCAGGCTGGATTTTGAAACTTTAGGGTCATAAATACTATCACAGACTCTTCTGCTCTTTGTTGGAAGGAACATGAAAACAATTGAGGTTTTGGGGGGAGCTGGCTGTAAAATTGCAGAAATTTAGAGGTGGGGTACATTAGTCGTTCCGTGGGAATGTTGCTGGCTGTCTCTGGGACTGCAGATTGAGATATTATTGTGTAAATGAAACATCAGGTATTCATTTTCCACATAGGAGATTCAGTAATTACCGCGCTTGCACAGTAGATGACAGCTGTTATCATTCTGATGAAAAGAGCCCTAAATTAAAACCCTGTTGCTTTGCATAGATCCCTGTCAGAAACAAATGTTTATTTTCTTGGTTGGTCAGCCTCCTTCCTTGAGTCCTCTGACAGGTACAAATAAGGACCAGATCTTTGTTTCTCCTTTCTTTGGTGTTCCCCTGGCATGCTGATAATTTTGCAGCTGAAAGAATAAATCCACAATTAAATCTTACTAGATTTGTGCATATATCTGGTGTTCATACTTCAGCTAACACTGGGGCATTTTGCACATGTGCAAAGACTAAAAACCACCTAGATCTTTTTTTCCCATTTGCTTTGTAAAATGTGGTGCACTTGTAGGAAGAGAAAAAGTTTAAATGAACAGGGTACGCTCTTATCACAGATGTCTGCACAGATAGAGCAGGGTCTGTCTGAGCAGCAGACAACTTTGCCCTGCTTTCTAACTGCAGAACGGAGTGGCTCACACGGATTAACTGTGACAACTGTTTGGGTAATACACATTGAAGATGAGGAGGTGCTATTTGTGCACCTCTGTTTTCTTTGGAAACCTTTCCCAATTATAGGAGATTAAAACCTTTAATATGTCCTTATTTTGGGCCGGATGTCAACTGCCAAGCACCACCATGCTCGTCGGATAACAAGTCAAAAAGAGGAGCTTGTTGAAAAGGCACGTTTGACAAACGGAATAACTGCTGCCCATTAGCTCCTTATGCAGGAGGGGTTTAAGATATATGGGAAAGCTCTGACATGCGCCCATGCTGCAAAGGGATATGGGGGCTGAGTGAGTGGCAAAGCTAAGGGCTTCGCTGTGCTGGTTTAACCACCGATACGTGAACCTCCCACTACTGTTAGAGACCTCAAAATGCCATGTGACTTGTATGGTAAAGGCATCTAAGGCTACCTAGCAGTCACTTTCGATTTCTGCTACAATTAATAACTCAGCGGTATGACTTGCAGCAGCAGAAGTCTGTCTCTGTTACATTTACTTGGAATGATCTCTGTTTTACAAGAACAAAAATCAGCACTCCAAGAATGCTATTCAGTCCTTTAAAAAAAAACACCAACAAACCCAAACCCAAAACACCCACAGTTTATTGTAGTTGCTGCTGATTTCCTTCCAAAGGTGCAGGATTAAAAGAACTTGGATGGGAAAGGATAGATGGAGGGTGAAGCCCTGGATTACATGTGGGTTTTGAGGGCCCTTGTTCTGTGCAAATTAAGTAGGATACAGCTTGAAGGGCAGAAGAGAGACTTGAAACACTCCAAGGTTCTAACTTCATTCCCATACTGGAAATTGTCCGTAAAGCAAACAAAAATCACTGAATTGTCCCCCAGAAACAAAGGAATCGGATCAATTTAAGAATAATAACAAAGATTCTTTATTTTTTTAAGGCAATGATAAATCGCCTCTTTAGAAAAATACATGTCCCAAAGCAGAACAGCAACAATAAAAGCTCTCTTGAGCAAATATTGCAAAAGAAACTTTAAATGCAGTCAAGCGCTCTATCTGTTTAAGATGGTTTGCTGCAAACTGTAACTTTTCTGTAATATTTGAGTGGCCCAGTAGTAAGTGAACCAGACTTCTGGTTTTCTGAGGCAGAGAAATGTCTCCCTGGGATTTCATAGATGAGAATGATTTGGCATGTAACAGCATTATGATTTTGTTTTGTTTTGTTTTTTTCCCCTTTTGTCTAAAGCTGCAAGGATAGTGTGAATATTGCTTGTGGATGTCATTATTTCAGTGCCCGTATCATTTGCATGCACAAAGTATTTGGAGTTTCCATGTTGTGTAGATTCTCCTTGGCTACCTGGCTGAGAAAGGAAATGTGAGTTTAATATTTTTTGTACTTTTAAAAGCTGGCTGGGCTGGAGATAAATGTCTTAGCTCTGAGGACTTGCAGCTTGTGAGAATCTCATGCAACCCTCCTGATAGGGAGACGTGATGGCGTGGTGGTGCCTTTTAACTCAACTGCAGGTCTGAAGCTAACTTGGGTTTCTGAGATTGAAAATTGCCAGAAGCCTTTTTTTTTTTTTCCTCCTCTTTCTTCGTTGTTGTCCTTTGGGCGTATGAAACAAGTTAGGGCTCTCTCCAAATAGACATGCGTGCAACTTTTCTTAATCAGGCAGCTGTCTTTATTTTATTTAGTTTCTCTTTATGGCTGAGTAGTTTGCATGCTTTTTGAGATGGTGGTGGGAAGCGAGGAGGCCTGTGCTTGCTCAAGGAATCGTCCGTTCTCATTGCTGGCCTGGCTGGGATGGGGAGATTTCGTGGAGAAGCAGGACACTGCGCTGCTGCTTTTCAGTGCCGGGCTGTGCCTCAGGCCCTTGTGCAAGCAGTTACAATTTTGGGTTTTGTGAATATTCTAACTTCACAATTTCCTGAATACTTCTGCTATTTATTTGTTCCTGCCCTTTATTTATATTAATAGAAGTGCATGCAGACACAGAACTAAGGCTTAAAAAAAGTTCAAGCTAATACTTGCAGTTTTTTTTCTGAGAGATTTTCACAGCTCTAATATTTAAACACTGCTTTTACTAATTAAGTTTTCTTAATTATACGATTTGCAAGATTAAAAGGCCACTGCCAATATAAACCACATATTGCCCCTAAACTGTTAGATTATTAAATTGAATTTTTAAATTAATTTTTACTTGCCATGATTTGTATTCTGTTTGTTCTGTGCTATTTTAAGCTTGGATAATAAATATCATGTCAGTCTCATATTCATTTGTGGACAATTCCAAGTTTTCGGTGCTACAGGGTAAGGGTTTGAAAGGCAACAGCACGATTTTTTGTTTTCTTTTAAAGAATTGTTTTCTTAATTCTATTCGTCTTATGCTTTACAGAAGACTTTTATTTTTAAACAAAATAGAAAACTGGGCTAAATATAAGTTGACAGCATCTCTTGAAATGATATTCTTGTTTATGACAGTGTAGAGGAGAGGCACAAAAAGTCAGAGGTCATTTTTTTATACGCAGTAGATTCTCATATGCAAGAATGTCTGGATGTGTAAAGTGTCTGTACGAGACTGAGTCATCTCTTCTTCTCTGATGGGGTTTCTCAGGGCTATTGCTGTAAAAACTGCTTGTGATAAGAACATCTCCCTGGTAATATGTTTTGCAACCCTGACGTGTCCTATTTGAACCACCTAGCTCCCAGGCGATGGCCACAGCTCATCGCAGACTACAGGTGGGTGACTGGACGTAGCAAATAAGATCATGGGGCAAAAGCAGGAGCTAAGCCGCCACCACCACGGGTTAGCAGGGGAGCGGCGTGTGGGCCAAGCCTGCGCTGGTGAGACGGAGATGGGAGAATTGTACGAGCGTAGGAACAGCATCTCTGTGGCTTAGCCTGCTGCTGGTGAGCTGCTGTGCTGGGCAGGGACTGGGGGGCTCGACGGAGAGCACGTTCGGCTGGCGTTGGTGGGAGCGATGAAGTTGTAGCCACACCACGGGAGTCTGATGGATCAGAAGGCAGTCTGGTAGTTCTGGTTTGTTGGGCTGGCCCTTAAGTCAGTTGTGCCCATTCTTACTGGAAATAAACCCCCTTGTTCCAGCAGAAGAGCTTGAATATGCAATTGTGCTTGGGGATCTGTTTTTTTGGGGGTGTAATTGGCTCTATAGGTGGGCATTCCAGTGTGGTTTGAGAACGGCTGGGGGTTTGGTCCCCAGTGCCCTTATCCCAGCAGAGCAGCGAGCAGTCATGCTCCAGAGCCTGCTGGAGGTGTCATGGCTCAAACCTGGCTGTCCCCGCTCCGACTGGGACAGCGCTTGGCCGGTGTGATGGGGAAGTGAAAGCCGTAGGAAGATGCGGGAGTAAAGCCAAGCGTTATCGTCAGATGTACAGCAGTTTCACAGATGATGCAGTATCCTTGTTTAAAGCAATGGTGATCAGTACAGAGAGCTCGGCCTTTAGGTCAAGAGCACGGTGTATTAATATAACTTCAGTTTTGGCTCCTGCATGCTATCTTGGGCAAACTGAAAGCAGTGTATGCTTCATGGTGAGCAGAAACTTGCATAACAGCTAATTGTTAGTTTGTTGTGTAATGGAGGAAGGGTGAAACTCCTTGGCAAAGTTGTTTATTATTTTTTTTTTTTGCCTAAATTTAAAATACTGTGGGCCAAGGCTATGAAGTGCTATAAAGAGCTATACCAGATTATCAAGTGGTTAAACTGATGTAATAAACTCTGCTGCTCTTACACTACAGAATTCTCTTCCTGCCAGAAAAGGCAATAAGAAAATATTGGTTGCACGATCTAATAAATAGCTTATGTGATTATTAATTGCATATACATTTTCTGATCCATAAAATACAGACCTTGTTCTGCACCCAGGTTAGAACAGGCAGTCCTCAACACCCACTGACTTTGCACCTGGGCGAGTATCTACCAAAGGACTACTTGCACAAGTAAATAGTAGGACTAAGGCCAATATGTGCTCCTTGTTTGAAATGCAGATGTCTTTTGAGGAGAGAGGAGAGCTGAAATCTGTTTAAACAGCAACAGTAGTGCTGAAGAAGTGGAAATGTGAAACAGGGAAAGTAACTCCTAACACAAATTGTTTTTTCTTTTTTTTTGGGGGGGGGGTGTTAGGCATGCAAGTATCTTGAATTCAGAATTCTTGGGGGAAAACAAAGATTCTGGAAACTTACTGCTGTGGATGCATTTTTTTAAGAGAATACAAGGTTCTTGATTATTTCTCTCCTACATAAAGTAAAACTGAATATTTCAAACAAAACGTGTTGAGCATATGCACGTAGTCTTAGATATTGGGGAAAGAAGTTGTGTGGGTTTTTTTGGTTTTTTGTTTTTTTTTTTTTTTCCCTTGAAAGAAAATGGTCAATTTTTTTGGCATCTGACAGAAACAAGATGTATTTAACAAAGCTTGAAAAGGTGGGACTGGGGGGGCATGGAGAGAAGCTTTTTTTCAGTTCATGACTTCCTGAAAAATTGCATTGAAAAAAACCACACCATGTGTGAGCACATGCAGAGGGATGACGGTGCAGACATGCCATTGGCTTTAGACACTGTCTTGATAAGGACCTTTCTCAGAGCCAAGACCGAGTCCCTTTCAGAAAGCTGCCTCTGTTATGCTGCTGCTCCAGTTTTTGACTTTTTTTTTTTCCACTGCAAAAGATCTTGGATTGAGGGATTGTCCTGATGATCTGTTCAGTGTTCCAAAGGGGCTGATTAATCTGAAAAACCCAACAAGACAGCTGAAACTGCTGCCAAAAACTGTCATCCGTTCTGCTTTCTCGACTGCCAGCTTTCTGTGCTTTTGCTGCAGAGACAGGTCCACTCTTAAAGATGCAGCTTGACATTTCCTAATACAGCAGCAACAGGGTAAATGATGGGGGAGTGATTTAGGGGTCTATGAGTTTTCCCTTTATTCTGTCATTTCTGAGTAGTGGTGTTTATGTCCTGAGGTAGCACAAAGCTCAGTACTGCTATCAATTCTTGTCTGCTGAATGCAATTAATCCAGTGGCAGAGAGGATGGAAATCTTCTGGAGGGGAAGGTGGCCCTTGAAGGTCAACACGATGGAGTTTGTATGGCTTGTGGTCTGCATCTCGCAGCATCGCTGGTTCATGGCAGTAAGAAAGGTGAATTATTCCTGAACTGGATTTCCTATACGCTCACTTAAAGCAATTAATGATAACGCTTCGTTCCTGCTGTGCACGGGAGCGTGAATGCTGGCGCTAAGCAAGAGTAAAGGAGGCTCCTTGGTCTTTGAAGGGAGAGATTTGGGAGCTCTGGAAGGAGGAGGGTGGCCTAGCTATCCCTTGCCTGACCCACATACTGTGTTTACGTAAGGCAGGGTGAGCCTCTGTCCCCCTCTTGTGGCTGGTGCACATGGGATTGGAGGCAGGAGAGCAGGTGGCAGGAGGCCTCCAGCCCCACAGTGGAGTTGTGACGCTTCCACGCCAAGGTCCTGGGCTTAGGGCTCTTCAGACGCTACATCTAGGTGCCTTGCTGTGACTCCCTAAGGATACTCTTCAGCCATGGAAGCATAAGTCAAAAGGAAAAAAATAATTTAAAAGAAAACTGGATAAATGCAATTGAAAGCTTGAGGGAGTGTTTAATGGGGCCATTAATAAATGACTCAGGCAGCCAATGGGACATAGCCTTTGGTCTCATGCCTTGCAATACTCCAGAGGCACACTGTAATGAACCCATAAAACGTGCCCCATCAAGCCGTAGCGCTTTAGCACAAAACACTGCTGAATTTAATGTATGGTGGATGGCAAAGTAGTGCCTCTAGTAAACATCTAGGACAGCCAGTGCTGAGACAACCTTATTAGGGGATGGATTTTTTTAATAGGGGAATCTTCAACTATTTTCAGCATTTTTAAGAATACCAAAGCGTTCTGGGTAAAGGAGAGGCACAACCTTCTGAACTTTAACTTGTCGGCAAACTTTTCTGTTAACCCCCACCATGTATGCAAATGGAGAAAGGTGTAAATGTCTCCAAGAATGTTTTGCTGTGCTAGCAATATGTTTTGATCCTGGATACAGCTACGGAAGAGCGCATTGTAATAGCAATCATTACTGTTCTAGATCCTCAGATAGTATAGTGCAGGGTGCTACAGAAGCCCCTAACTAAAGATTAAATTTGATTAAATACACTCCCAGCAAACTGGCTCAGTTGTGCCAATTAACTTGGAAATGCGGCAGTGTTTTATTGCTTTAGGAACGAATGGTACTTATTGGCTTCTTATATAACAGTTTGACTTCCTCATCCAGTCAGAAAATTGAGCATCTGTCAGACCATCAACCTATAAATGTCTTCATTAGATCTGATAAACAGACCGTGGCAAGCCAGAAAGTTGGAAGGTACCACCCTTCTGCCTGGGGGGCTGGACTCACTTAACAGGCTTAAAATGAGGGAGCTATGTAAAATGGGGAGAAACACTCTGGGTGAGCGATACAGAAGAGCTGCTCTGAGACGTGCCCAGGTGCAGCACTGAAATAACCTCTCTTAGGGCCATAAGGGACTCTTCCCCTTCCCTGTTACCAAACAAACAAAACCTTGGCAAGTAACCTGTTCAGGAAGCTGTCCCCAAACAAATTGTTGGGTGTGATCTGACTACAGTTGGGCTCGAGCCTGCTGACAGCTGAGATCCCTCTGGAAAGGACAGGTTGCTGTTGATTTGAAGGAGCTCTCTGACCCAAAGACTGGGTTTTGTACCAGATTGCGCGGCGTTCGCTAAATGTTCTTTTGCTTAGCCCTCCTATTGCCTTGCCTCCGAGTATTCTGCTCCTGCTTTTGTGGTCCTGCACAAAAAATCCGCATGACAAGCCAGGAGCAATCACCCACAAAATGTTGCTTCTCCTGGTTAAGTTTTGGGACTCTCGGAGCAGCCCTCATCTTGAGTGGTTGTACAGCCCTTCCATCTGACCTCAGTACAATAAAGTCTGTGGCATTGGCAACAGAGATGTTGACAATATTACAGTAGGAGACAGAAGTCCTTAATCACACAGGGATGCATGGATGTTTTATTATTTCGACTAAAAGCGCTAACAAGAATGGAGAAGATGCAGGCAGATGAGCTGTACCACTGAGTCTTCCTTCAAAGTGAGAAATTCTTTTTCATCTTCCACAAACTCCTACCTTATTCTGTGCTCAGATAAATCTTTCCCTTTAAATAAAGCTGCTGCTGTTGCATAACCTTTGGTCTTGTAACAGATGGCTTTGCATTTTGCAACCTCAATTATAGGTTAGAGGAGACAGAAACTTATTTGATGGACTGCAACAGTAGGATTTACCTTCACTGTATGTCTGAGTGAAAAGAGCCAACCTTTATGACAGAGGCCAGGTCAAGAACGAAGGGTTTTGTCTGTCAAATTGGAGAGTGGGAAAACCCTAAAGGACAGATTTTTAGTTCATACCTAACTTTCAAATGAAGTCAGAACTGATACATGTAGCTAGATGTCTCTTTGTGTATAGTGGTACGTACAAGCCTTTTTTCCCCACAAAATTTGCAAATATTACTTAAGTGCTGCTCTGTGTTTTGAGAATCCATACCCTTGTGAAGGAAAAATCAAAGCAGTGATAGCCACTTAATTGCTACATATATGTTGCTATTGAGACAAAATTATTTTCTGTTGAGTGCATTCTTTGCAAACTCAACCTAAGCAAAATAAACTTGGTGCCATATGAGATCAAACAAGTCTATAGGCTATTGATTTTATCTTTGCTGGGAGATTGATATTTTGTAGATTTTAATCTTTGTAAAGCTGTAATCACATGATTATAAAAAAAAAAGTTTTTAATTCAAAAAAGTTTATAAATGTTGTAGTTGCAGGGGAAAAAAAAATCAAACTAAGTATATGGAAAAAACCTATAAGAAACCCTGAAGTCTAGCTTAAAAATATATTCTTTTTGTTTTCATTTCCCTATGGGTAATTCATGGGATCCTTGGAACACACAACCAAGACTTATTTTTGATGCTTGGGGTTGTTATTAATGAAGCAGTCACCCTGCCAATTAAACCAAAGCTGTTTGTTTAACAGCTGATAGTTGTTTTGTTTTGTTTTTTTTTCCCCTTCCTTACCCCATTGCTATTCCCTTGGGAACAGGAAGCCCAGGTGCCCATACTAGCTGTTCCTTGTGCGAGTACTTGGCTCCAAGGCCTTTTGCTCACAGGAAACACGTTGGCTAGGCTCTGTCTCACCTGGGAAACTTTGGATGGAGTGTCCTAACCAGAGTAACGCAGCCATGGTTGGGATTCTACTCCTCTTCAAAGTGAGATGAAAACCTAAGCCCAGATCATGGTTAAAGTTTCTCTTCCCCCATCCTGCCCAGCAGACTCATAAGTGTTTGATTTATCTCTACCCAAGTCTGTTAGAGCAGGGGGAGGTTATTGCTTTGTATGGGGAAAGAATCTGCGTCAAACCTGAATGTGCTCAGTTAAAAAAAAGAAAAACCAACGAACTATGTGAAAGCAGTAAATATGGTAACTATGCCCGTCTTTCCTAGTCTGCTTTTCTGTTACATTCTTGTTATACAATGGTAAGAGCTATTGCAGCGAGCACTGTTGAAAGATGGGGGATTTAAGAGAGAGCTGTGATGGTTGTGTTGGATTGCTGCCTATATTTGGACTGTATTTATTATTCTACTTCTATTAAGGTGCTTAAGTTATTCAGAGTTGGGTTTAGACAAGAAATAAATATCTGAGCAGCTGTGACTACATGTCTGTTAGTGATTAGTCATCACTACGACTCTTAGGAGTTGAATTTACCAGCAAATTGTTAAAATTCCCACAAGTGGGGGACAGCATAGTGAAAAAAATTGGGTTTTATTTTGTTGCGTTTGGCTGGAAATTTAACCTAAAGCTATCCAACAGGCTAAAAGAAGGGAGATCCTGACCTGGCATATAAGGATGAGCTGTTCAGGATTTTTCTCCCTTGCAGGTGCTATTTCCTGTAGCTCACCTGTCAGGATCCAGGGCAAAATGCACAGATAGCAGGAAAAGATATATCAATGGTACTTGCTAGTGAGAGCAAAGAGAATTGCTAAAGTCTTGGGAAGGGGGAGCCTGAATCCACCTGCACTACAGTAACTGGAGTCTCTAAGTGTTCAGCACGTTTTGGGTTTGGGGGTCTATTTGGAGAGGCAAGGAAGGACTGAACACTGTCTGATTTCAACCTCAGACAGGTACTGCAAGGGACACTTCTGCATATACTGATTTATTTTTCTGGAAATATTGAGAAAAAGGATCTCGGTACATTCTGTGTTTCTGACTGATGCAACGTATCACAGTGCAATGGCAACTTCTGTAATTTTCCTTGGTTTTGTTTTGTTTTTAAAAGCATAAAGCATCACCATTTTCTCCCCCTTCTAAAACTGAAGGAAGGATGCTCACAGTTACAGTAGAAAAAATGCCAGCTTTTTTTGGTCCAAAAAAAAAACCAACCCAGAAGGTTCAGTGGAATGCAAAAAGAGAACTCTTAATGTCTCTCCTCACCCTTGTTGGAGAGAAGAGGATTCTGCTCAAACAAATCCTGCAGCAAGGTTTTGCTTTAGTTCAGGACAGCATTGCTCACTGGGTAGGGGAAGAGGGAAGAAAACACTGCAGCAAACAGTGGTTCTTGAAATCCATCCCTGCTCAGCAAGTAAAAGCATTCTCCACAAACAGTTTGGTGGAGGAAGGCCTGTCCAGCAAGGAGGATGCTACTTGGGAGCATGGGGAAATTGGGATTTAATTCCCTGCCCTGTCCTACACAAGCTGGGTAACCTGGGGCATTTTGCTTGCAGGTGGGGCTATTCATGTCGTGTCCCTTGGGTATCTAGGTTAAGTGCTAAAATTATGTTCCTGGAGAGCCACTCTCTGCACCAACTTTTGCTCTGATGTCACTGAAGTTAGATGGCTGGAGCTGTTGATAGGAATAGCTCTTACTTTGCCCTTTCTCCTCCTTAGCCTTGCTCGTGCATGGGGGTTTAAATACATCACATATGCAACACCAACAGGGATGATATAAGTCCTTAAAACTGATATGGGCCACATGCAGGTGTTTGTGTGACTGGTATTCAGTGCCCAATTAGAAGACTGTTTATTTGAGAGAATCTGTCCTCATTAGAAATGCAGGTCATGTTAGCCTAGAGGATTAGTAATTGGGACTGTGGCTAATAGGTGTTGGGAATAGTAAATTCTCAGGTTATGGGAAATAAAACTTTGGCTGAATCATGTTGTCTGTCATTGCTAATAACCAGCTAGATGAAAACTCTGATTACCTTTTCCATGGTTCTGGGTATCATGAACATCATCTGGATATTATTCTTCAGTGCTCAGAGCGCTGCAGCCAGATGGGGTAAAGGGGTGGTAAGTTTTGTGCTGTTGACTAGTACAACCTAATTTGATCCTGAAATGGGTAAACTCAGTCATCTCTTCAGATATAGAAAGGTCCTGTGGAGAAGCTTGCATAATAGTTGTTGATGCCTTTGTAGTTTTTAGATGGGGTGGTGGTACCAAATAATTTAGACTATTTAATGTTAGGAATAATTTTAACTTCTAAGTTTTGTTTCCAGCCTAGTCTTATTGCCCACCAGAACTTGCTAAGGTTACTGGTAAAGCCCCACAATTTTAAGTGTTAGATCAGTGCAAATGATAAATCGCATCTTTTATTAATAGATAAATTTGTGACACCTGGTTTGCCTGTTAGGGAGATGTGTTTGTAAGACACCTGTTTCTTGGCCCAGCTAATCTGCTGGTTTTGATGACACTGTGTGAAGGCTAGGAAACAACTTCTGGCCAAAAATTCCATGGCTTATAATTTTGGCACCATCACCATTGGGATGAATTTCCCATACCAAGTATCTGCCCTTCTTGTTTAACACAGAAGTATGTGTTTCTGACTGCCTCATTTGAGGTCTTGACTTCTCATTTGGGAACTATTGTATAGCCATGGCTCTGAGTGAAGTCTGGGGAATTACTCATTGGGTATATTATATGCTATAAAAATACTGAATGCTCTTTTAAGTAAATTAGGTTTTGGGTGTTTGCAGCAGGGCTGCAAGTAGCTAATCCTGGAGAATTTTAGTCTTTTCTTTGTATTCCAGCTACTATAGGAAAAAAAAAAAACCACCACCAAAAAGACCCTGGAACAAACAAAAAAAACCCCAAAAGACCCCCAAAGCAGCCTATCTTATCAAGGTGTGGTAAAGATAAATATGTTGAAGTCTGTTTTGCCAATATTTTTTTTATGACAGGTAGTAAATAAGGCGTGGGGCATGCCAGGTATGGAGAGGATTTGTGTTCCACAAGCACTGTCTGCCCCATGCACTGAGCAGTGAGGTCCCATGGGGACCAAATAACAGTATTTAAGCAGTCGTGGGCTGAATTTCTTCACTCAAGCTTCTTAAAATTAAAAAATGTGTTAATTCAACATCTCTAAGCTTCTGGAGTCCTGATTATGCAACTGTAGAATATAATTTTTTTTTCTTTCAGTAAATAAATATTTGCACTGTGGTAGTACTGAGGAGGCACAAGCTGTGTTCCAAACACAAAGCAAGGTGTAGTTCCTGCCCTGACTTGTAGGTGTTTTTCCAATGAAATCCTTTGCTAATGATAAGACTCCTGTGTTCACTTCATTATTTTTGTTCTTCTGATCCCTCTAATAGAATTACTGTAATTTAAAAAAGTATATGTGAACTTTTGCAACAGAGTGTTTCAGTGGCCCAGGGAAAGGAAACCTCCAGTTTTGCCTGTACCCTGTGAGTGGTACCAGGCAGAGACGCAGGTCATCTAACTGGACCCAGCAGCAGTCCAGCCTGGCCTTTCTGGAGGGAAAAATGTGGACTGTATTTGAACTGCTTATACTCGCCTGAGCTGGTTTGTCAGTATATAGTACTATGCTAATATGTCTCAAGCAATTCACTTCTCCAAAGGCAGAAAATGCTACTCAGGTTTGCAATATCATCTGCCAAATACCTTGTGATTCTTTAGGAATTGCTCCATCAGTCAAAACACACTCCTCCAACCTGCATAATGTGATGTCCCAGGTTGGTTTGTTTCTCTTTGCTGCCACACTGGAAACTAGATGGGTGCCGTTGTGAACCGGGTGTGGATAAATGCCGCAACCCCGTGATATCACTCGATCACTCGCAGTTTAGCAGCTGCGGGCAAGGCAGCACCATGTGCAGCTTGCCCTGCGTCTTGATGAGTTCTCCCAAACTAAGCAACGTAGCACCTTAAACTTGTGCAATCCTTCTTGTAATCCATGCATGAAGACATCCCTGGTCTTTACATAACATTTACTGTGCAGCAAGCACAGAGCAGGCATGGTTCAGTTCATGCTGTCATACAGAGGAGTCACCTTTGAGTGACAGCCCGCTAGATATGCGTTTCGATTCCAGTGGAGAAAACTCAATACAGGAGATCTCCATTTTTGATTGTCTCTCCGAGGCGGTTTTCCCTCTTCTACCCCAACCTTAACTGAATTTCATAGGAAAAAACACGAGCAAAGGGCATTTGCGGTATGAAACATGCTTCTTTCAACCTTGCAGACCTGAGAACAGGTTGAGGATTCAGCTGACTTCTTAACTGTGAATCTTTCCATTGACCCTTGCAGGGAGCTGAAATAAGGTCTGACCACTGTTATGTTGCCTTGATTTTTGTTTTTCCTTCTCCTGGTTGAAATTCATAGTATTTAAATCTTCCCATGAAGTCTGGGAGTAAATAAAGGTGTTACAGAAGTCTAAAGGTGACTGCTTTTCTTGAAGCTAAAATTCTAATCTTTCTTTTAGCAAAATATCCAGGATCTTTTTGTAACTAAGAGAAAATAACATAAAAGAGTGTGTGTGTATGGTGCTGTTGGATTTATTTTCTTTTGATTTCCCTTTATATAAAATTAATCATAACTAAACAAATAGTAAAAGTTACAATTAAATTGGTTGGGTTACCATGAGTTCAAACACAGTGTAGAGCAGCTATTGAAATTGTAATATGAAAAAAAAAAAAAAAAAAAGCCCTGAGCTTTCAAGTACACAGCATTTAAGGTCTATCTTCTTTCATTTATTTTGGTAGAAATAGATCTTTCTTGCTTTTCTGAAGAAAGGCTTCCTCTGTAGTACAACACGATGGCTGGAAAAATGCTTAGAAATTCAACACCTATCAAATCGTTGAAACTGAACTCTCAGTGAGGACAAGGAGGTGCATTCCAGCACAACGGGCATGACGGGAACTGTAAACATGCAGGTAGTCCAAGGAAGGAACTGAATCTCTATTGAACTGTCTTTGCTCTTTTACTACTGTACTTGGCTTATTGATTACTTTTTCTAGTAAGCATATGTGGTTTTTTTCAGTTGTTCTGCATTTTAATGCCTGAACAAATTCTCATATCTGAAGAGCCACATTCCATGTTTTCACTGAGTTAGATAAATCTCTGAATATTTTAAATCTCTCTTGCTTAAAACAACAGTTTCCTGACAGCGTGATGCAAAAATGAATGAGTGGGAAAGTGCTCACTGACAAGGTGTTTGATACATGTGTATCGTTTCTGTCTTTGTTTTTGGTTTGTATCGTTTTATGACAACCTGGCATACAAAATTTTAGCAAGTTCATCAGTGATTTGGGTACCTAGCAGTTTTTGGCTCTGCAGATATTTACTATTGGAAACAACCTTTGGATTTGCCTTACTGGGTTCACAAGACTATTGAAGTCAGCAGTGATGACAGGAACTGGCTCTGCTAAATGCACATGAAACAAACTCTGTAAGATCATAAAGAAAACTTTTTTTGCAAGCCAGAGGAATAATGTAAGTGTTCAAATTTGTTACATTAAAAATGAACCAAAAAAAGGGAACCACCTTCTAACAAAACAGTTGGTTTTGTGGAAGCATGTAAATCTTTCTGCTCCAGGGCAGAAGTAAAACTTTCCTGAACTGAAGAGAGTGATTCCCTCCCACCCATTGTGAAGAAGTGATTCTGTAGCTAAGTACTGCAAGGTGTCTTTCTGCAGAGTTGGGCTGTGTGGGTGTCAGGATACAGGACTGTTGGGATCATCAGCTGAACTGGTCTGGCAGTTCCTGTACTGTCTAAACTTTTGAGGTGAATTTGCTGAACACTGTGAAGGGAGAATTCCAAATCTGATTTTTTTTTTTTTATATCCCCCCCCATCTTGCCCATTAAATGCAGGGTTTGGTAGTGGACGAGCAGTTTTTGCCCTAGATCTAATTTTTTTTTTTTTTTTGAAAGAAACCCTCAATTTAAGAGAATATTCTCTCTTATAACTCTAGCAAGTAAAAATATTTTTGTGGCATCCTCTACAAAGCAAATGAACTCTCACAAGAGTGCATGACGTTAGGCTATGCAGAAGGTATATGTGCAACCCTGAGAAAGGAATTTGTGAACGTTGTTGCGAGCAGATGAAAAGCCTGGTAGACACTGGGCATCATGTAGGATTGTGGCAAAGCAACGGCGGGGGGTTGGGTTTGACAACTAACAACATTGTAAAGCTTTGACAGAATAAGAATTTACATGTGGTGTCAATCATCCTCCACATGCCACTTCCAATTTGTCTTGCTGTAAGAGGACATCCATCCCCATTGGCATCTGAAATACAGCTGTCAATGTCACTGCGCCAAGGACAGAGAGAACCGAAGGAGGAGAGCATGGGCTGGTGCGTGCAGTTCTTTTGGTGTTGCCTATGAAAAGTGCAAGACTGAAACAGGGGAGAGATGGCTCTGAGATGTCTTCTCTGCTCTGAAAGCTAATCTTCAGAAAATGGACTAAGGGGAGAGCAGTAGGTGGGAGAATGGCTGAAACCGTGGCTTGGTCTTTCTTTAAAGTGAGTGAAGAAAAAGAGTTTGTTTGCAGCACTAAGGTTAGGACGTTTAGAATGGGCTTGAGTTCATATTAGTGTTATATGGCTGCTGGTTGGGCTCTTAGATACTGCTTCTAGCTTAACTTTAAGAGGATGGATATTTCCTCCTCCTAATTTTAATTAATTTTTCACTGTCTTGAAAATATTTACCGTCTTATTATTATTATTATGGTTTTTTAAGCTGTAGGGGTGCAGCATGAAGGCTCAGTATTTTCCTGCTTCAATCTTCATGTGTTTTCCTGTAATCAATCCTGGAGCCAGATAGAAACTTTTTTTTTTTAAATTTTTTTTTTTTTAAGACCAAGTACTTCCATGCTACTAATAAAGATTGGCTCCACATGGGTCCTGTGGCTGATGAGCTTTGGGTGTTGGAGAAAGTGAAAGGTCTAGCTGATGATCTCTTGTGGCTGAACATTTATCAGGTGTCCCTCCCCCTGTTGATTTTCTGGGACCTTTCAAAGTGTGAGATAGCACTTTGTTTTCCTCTGAGTTAGTTTAACTTGGTCAATAGATTCAAATGATGTTGAGGCAGCAAGGGGAGCTCCCGCATATACCCCATGTACTCGGAAACCTGGCTTTTGTGTGAAATCGGACTAAAAGCAAGCCAGACATACCATTCAGAGGTGGGCTGGCTGATACAGTCTCCTGTCCTGTCCTCACCCACACAGACATCGGAAAGAAGGGTCTTGATGAGAAACAATGTTTTCAGTATTTCACTGGACAAAATTTTCAGTCTTAAAAATGTAGAGAAGAAATGTATTATTGTTTTTGAGGTTACAAGGCAAATTCCCATTCAGTTTGTTTTTAAGCTTCTTATGCTGCTTTCTGTCACTAGAAAGCTTAATTTTTAAAACCTTTCCACGTATTTTTCCTTTTATTTTAGTTTCTTGTCTCTTTTTCTTAAAAGAAACGAAGCAAGCGGGAAGATTTTTTTTTTTCTTTATAAATAAACTATTCCAAAAGAGAACTTCCCTGAAAACATCAAGTTAGGAAGTTAAAGAGCACCACTCAATGCTTTGACTAAAATGAAGTATATATAATTTGTCAACCAACCAGCCTATCCTGCATGCTTGAAATTAGAAAATTTTAAACAGAAAGATGCTGAGACATATGTGAAGAAAGGAGTGAATTTGAACAAATTTTTCTCTTCTAAATGTGCTACTTAAGTCTGGAAGAGCTTCTTTCATTAGCTGACCATGCTGCAGCACAAATGTACTCCTGCTGCAATCTCCCTCCGAGAGAAAAATGAGGATATCTTGGTTTGGTTCCTTCCCACTGTGGTGGGTTGGCTCTGGCTGGATGCCAGGTGCCCACCAAAGCCGCTTCATCCTCTTCAGGGGCAGGACTCCTCACACCCTTCCCCTGCTCCAGCGTGGGGTCCCTCCCACGGGAGACAGTCCTCCATGAACTTCGCCAACATGAGTCCTTCCCATGGGCTGCAGTTCTTCATGAACTGCTCCAGCGTGGGTCCCTTCCATGGGCTGCAGTCCTTCTGGCACAGACTGCTCCAGTGTGGGTCCCCCGCGGGGTCACAAGTCCTGCCAGGAACCTGCTCCAGCGTGGGCTCCTCTCTCCACAGATTCACAGGTCCTGCCAGAAGCCTGCTCCAGGATGGGGTCTCCATGGGGTCACAGCCTCCTTCGGGCATCCCTCTGCTCCGGCGTGGGGTCCTCCCCGGGCTGCAGATGGAGATCTGCTCCACCGTGGACCTCCCTGGGCTGCAGGGGGACAGCCTGCCTCACCGTGGTCTTCCCCATGGGCTGCAGGGGAATCTCTGCTCCGGTGCCTGGAGTACCTCCTCCCCTCCTTCTGCACTGACCTGGGTGTCTGCAGGGTTGGTTCTCTCCCATGTTCTCCCTCCTCTCTCCGGCTGCCATTTCTGTCTGCTGCAACTTTTTTTTCCCTTCTTAAATCTGTTATCCCAGAGGCACTACCACCGTCGCTGATGGGCTTGGCCTTGGCCAGTGGTGGGTCCATCTTGGAGCTGGCTGGCCTTGGCTCCATGGGACATAGGGGAAGCTTCTAGCAGCTTCTCACAGAAGCCACCCCTGTAGCTCCCTCCTCCCCCCCCCAAACCTTGCCATGCAAACCCAATACACCCACATCGGAAAGTTGGAGGTTTCTCTTTTCCCTCTGTAAGTCTTCATTAAATGGAATTTTAGATCAAAGCAAACTTTAAAAAAGGATTAAGGACATATTTTGAAGCAGAAATCATTTGAAAGGTGATGGGATGACTAAAACTCTTGGCTGATGTGTCTTCATGATAGCTGCTAAGCAGAAAATCCAAGGGAGCTTTTAGAGTACTGTGGTCCCCATTTTTTTTAAATATTTTTTTTTTTTTTTGAGTCATGCTAGACTAATGTGAGCAAGTTGGTAGCTTGGAGTATGTCCGCACAGAAGGCTGGGAGGGAGCTTTGTTGGGCTGCTCAGGCACCCACAGTGCCACCGACGAAGGGAGGAGAGCAGTGTTGCCAAACCTGCTTGAGATGCCAGCGAAACTAAAGAGCTCAACTTCTCCGTCTGAGGCTGCTGTGACTGTGTCCCCTCCAGCTGCAGTGACTCAATGCCCTCATTTGTTTGCACTACTGTCTTCAGCGCATGCAAAGTTCTATCTTGCAAAGCCAACTGCATATGGTAGCTTCAGTAATGGAGTTCGTGAGTTGGGTGCCTATGCTGTCTGCACGTATATGCTCTTAGTAGCATTTTGATTAAAAAGTTGTGCATGGTAGGGAAGTAATGCTTATTTTTGCAAGTCTGCCTATGCTATAGCTGTAGTTCATCTCTGTTTTAATCTTCTGAGAAGCATCTATACCAATATCTGAATGCCAGTGCAGTTCAGACTAGTTCTCCATCCTCTTGCTCCACCCACTCTTGTGGGTGTTGTGTTTATCATAGTTGTGTTGGGGGGTACAGAAGTTGTTCTGTGTCTGCTCTGGCCACGTCTGTTAGAAGTAAGAGAGTTATACTGTGTCCTGGGGCAGTGTCTGAGCGTGTGTGGTAGTGACAACTGTTAGTGGAAAGAATGACTGTGCATGTGCATATGGGGCCAGCATGCCAGGACGCAGGAGGCTGTGCTTCTGCATGACTCTCTCAAATGCAGCAAGTGATCAGAGAAATGAGGGAGGAATTTACAGGTCAGAATTGTAAATCAATTCCATGTAGTTTTGGATTGCTGTGCGAAAGAAGCCTTGACATCTTTGCTCTTCCACCTCACTTAAAATGTTCTATTACAAATTTACCGCTTATTTATGATCCTGTTCTGGTGAAAGAGATAAGGCTATCTAGGGTTGCCAGCACATATAAAATTGTGACTTTATTTGACATGATCTTAACGTACTTGAGAGGAAGGTGGGTGTAACAGTGCAAGACTACTCCAAAATGCATGTCTCCAGTGCATCCTCATAGCTGCCTGCTTGTCACTTTGCCCTCAGTTATGAGAACAGTAGTAGTAAAAACATGTGCAAGCTGTGTCATCTTCATGTGTGGATGAGCACAACTGCAAATTCATAGCTGTGAAAATTTGCTATTTTGATTTTATTTGCTTTGTTTTGATTACTTAGTGATGTGACCAGAACCCTATTGTTGCACAGGCAAAGCTCCAAAGAACGATCGGCTCGCCTCCTATTTTTATTTTGAGTTTTACAAACTGTAATAAAAGAGCACCCAGACAATGCTCTGGGCACTGCGGATGATTTTATTTAAAAAATACACTTGTAAACAAATGGCTTCATCAACCACCTCAGATCAGATCAAATAAAACTTGCTATATTTATGCCGTTGCCAAGTTAAGAGCCATCTGTTGCTATCTTTTAACAGACTATTTACATATATACAGATCCAAAATACTCTGGTAACAGGAATTGACTTTTCTGTCAGAATCCCACGTTGTTTTAGCAGCTCTTTCCACTCCCAGATCCTCATAGTGAAGGTGAAAAGAAGCTCTGTGGTGAGCTAGGAGGACTAAACCCCTGGTTTGCATTGACTCGGTGGGCAGATATTCCAGAGGTTGGGAGCTCTAAGGGAGCTTGTTATGAAAATGTGGTTACCAGGGAGAGAACCATGTACTGAGCTGGAATACACTGCGTTAAATCTCTGAACCTAACAAACTGCTGTTTTGTCTTGTTTATGGAACAATAGAGTGAAAAGACATGAATCCTAGTAGGAATAGGCACAAGAGCTATATTTGTTCTTCTGAGATTGCTGAAGAAAGTAAGGCTGCCTAAGAAACAGCGTTCAACCAAAACGTTTAACCTCATCATCCAGAAGCACAAAAAACTCCTAATGTGCAGGGCCTGCTTGTGTCTGTTGCCTTTCTCTGATATTGCCTGCTGGTGTTAAGTATGTTGTCTCACATCTGGGGTCTGCATCTTACACAGAGAATTTCTGGAAGGCTCTTAATTTTTTCTGCCTAGGAAATGCTAAAATAAAATAAAAGGCAAGTCAGAAGTGACATGCAGTCCATGTCTGTTATGTGCACTGCTACCAATTTCAGGTATCCATTTTGCAGTGGTTTAATCATGCTGGGGAAACAAACCATACTCAGATACAAGTTAAAATCAAGAACCAAAAACCATATCTGTGGAATGATCGCATACAAAATTTTTCTCCAGATATGGCAAATCAGGGGTAAAGGTGATCTGCCTTTTGATCTGGTCCCTTCTTTTACATCATTCACTCCTAAGCAGCTAACTTAATATTTTGCTCACGTGATGAGATCTTGTAGATCCAAGCTTCAGTGTCAAAAATGATAGTCTACTTTAAAGGAAAAAATAATAATAAATAGGCTCTAAACCTGAGCTCTGGAAGGGGGTATGGAGACTTCCAAGGAATATGCTTGTCTGCCACGGAGTATGTGGCTCCCTTTGGACCAAGATTTCTATCCAGTTGGCTGATTGAGCAATAGTAACTTCTCAATAAGTTGCCGGAGAGCTCCGTTCCATTCCTAACGGTGACGTTCATCCTCTCGGGTTTTCCCTTGCCCCGGTGGGTGCTGGGGTGTAGAACTGGGGCCCCCCCTCTGCCCATGCGCTGTGCTCCGATGCTCCTGCGGCGCCGCAGGCTGCAGCGCTGGAGCAGGGCCAGGGAGAGCCGCAAGCGACGTGCAACGCGCTGGCCTTCCGCCTCCGACTGCTAGTTTGGGCAGAGCCCCTCTGCCTGGCGGAGAGCTAGTCTGCACACGCACGCGTGCGTCCATGCAGCAGAAGTTGTGAATGAAAACCAACGCAGTCGGCTTGCCTTAAGTTTTCGTAAGGGTGGTTTCATCCTGTTGAAATTGCGTTCAGCCCAGCATAGTAACTGCTTTGGGCGGCCGAGGAGGTCGCACCTCTGTGAGCCCTGGCCCCAGCAGAAGGGGATGCTGGGCGAAGCATTTTTGGGTGGACAATCATACAGACACATAGGGCCCTGGCAGGTGCTATGGGCCAGGAGCTCCTTGAGCTGCCCGGCAGCCTAAGGGTTTCGGTAGCTGTTGTTGCTTTTCTTTTTCTTCTTTTCTAAAGCGTTTGCAAAATGTTGAAAAATGCAGCAGGTCCAGAAAAACTGGAACTGTTTGGTGCAATTATTCAGAGCAACCGCTTAGCATAGACAAACCTACTATATTAAACCTCTGCCTAGAAAGTGCTGCAAATGCAACAATTGAATAGTAAGAAAAAAATATTTTTTTAATAACTTTAATCCTCTTTTAAGAGAAACCAGAGCTCAAATATAAGCCTGATTTAAGGTAAGCGTGATATGTGGTTTCTTTATGAAAGCTCCAGAGACCCATAGAGACCACAGTTCTACTGAATGCAGGAAAGCAGAGGAGACGAGCTAAGCAAGATGCTCCTCCAGGATCACATATATCATCTGGAAAACTTAGAATCATGCCTTGTACAGCAGAGTTAGGTGTTTGTGTTGTTATAGCACATCACACAGCAATGTAGCACAAGTGTGTGGGAACAGCTATAGGAACACCAACAGGGCAATACCACTATTCTGAAATTTCCTAAAATTCTTAGATAATAGTTTCCAGCTTTTCAGTCACTTTAGAATTGGTGACTCTTCTGCATGCTTTCTATCCCTAAAGCATCAGTCCTGATACTCAAAAGACGGGTCAGGCAATGGCACATACATTAGCAAAATGCACGAAGTTAGTATTGCTGTTGTGTAAGAGAGCCTTTAGACCACAGGAAAATCTGGTATTTGCACGTGTAGGTGATCAGTCAGTGCCTCCTGCATTTGAGGGATGACCAGCTGGCAGTGCAGTGCAACACTCGGGAGACACTTTGTCTTCCTGCAAACTCAAGGTCTCGTCTCCTCCACAACAGGACATAAAGTGCCTCCTGTATCCTCCTCACATCAATCCCATGTGCAGTATTGGGGGGACCAGTTATAATCCACCGGTTTATTGTAGAAAATTGTGTGCATGTGTGTGTGTATTCTATTAACAATCATCATAACTTCTTTCAAGGTTCTTCTTAGCAAGGGCAACTGCCGCTGGCGTTTTGGCTCTCCTTCAAACCAGTCTTGTCAGCAAGAAAAACCATATGAACTTGGAGATTGAAATCAGTTGCCCCAGGGTACCAGGTCCGGTTTCATTTTAACAATAAAAGAATCTGATGCCTTTTAGCAGGCAGGTAGTTATTGCCTAGATGAAGGAAGAGTTGTAATAGTAAATCTAGAATTGCATTCAGATGTGACATCAGCTGATATATAAATACTGTATGTCTTGCCATATCCACCCACTCTTTCTATATGCAGGGAAATCTGAACCAAAGGAAAAGTCAAATGTTGGGCTGGCTCCCCCAACTCCACAATTATGTGCTAGTAATCTTGAACTTCCTCTACATTTGCAGGTAGCTAGAGGGGCCTGAATCCTAATGCTGTGCTCAATTTCATACACTGTTTACATTAATCTACAAAAGCTTGAGCATGTCTGTATTTCCAGACACAGACAACTTGAGGACAAAGTAAATGTTTGAAAGTTCCTGGGAAATTACTGTCATGGAAAAGCTTTCCTTCATAGGCTGCAATGTAGTTATGCCCTGATCTCCCATGGTCAAGGTGTTCGCTGGAGTTAAACGTTCAGTTGACTGATTCCTACTATAATTGGAGATGGAGAGCTTAAATAAGCTATTGATCAATGGGTGCACATTACCTCTTACTATGACATATGTAGAATAAGCCAACTTTGCCCCACCAAAGCATGAATCATGGATTATTTAGTATCTGAACATCTTATCGTTGTGTCAGGTATACCAGAACAGGTGTAATGACTTCCAGAGTTTTATCCAGGTAGTTCCTTAATGTTGTCACCACTGCTAAACATTAGTGAACTACCAGTGGGGACACATGAAGGTGAAGGTGGTATCCTTGTCCTTAAAGAGAGATTGCCCAGCAATTCTTTGACAAGTCCACTATTGCTTTGGCTCGCTGCAACTTATCTTTGGGACTGTAAAAATTAACCTGGTCAGTGTCTTTTTCTGAGTGCGGTCATAGCTTGTTGATCTGGAAGAGAGCTGTTAGCAGTGTGTTAATTGCACTCGGAGAGCCGTGTTTCAGAGCCACAGCAGGATGGTGGCTTCTCAATGGTACCGGAGCAGCTGTTGACAGTGGCTCTAATTGCTGCCCTGTACTCCTGATAAAGTAGAGTAGGAGGGGGAAAGCCCTGCTGGGCTACAGCTTAACAGCTCCCCTTATGAATAATCTTCCCGAAGGTGCCACTCATTCTTCTAGTCAAGCGCGGTGGAATTATTCTCACCCATGCAGCTTAATCAGCAAGAAGTGCATTTGGCATATTGTTGGGAAGGAAACTGCTCTCTGCCATTGAGCACTAGCTGGGGCGTAGCTGCCAAGATAAACAAACAGTTAGGTTTGTAGATCTAGACACCTCCTTGGGTTGCTGTCTGCATCCAGAATTTAGTATCGGAAAGAATCGGAATTTTTGCTTTTCAGTCATCTCCTGTCTCCAAAATGTAGTGTATCTCATTTTTCAACCAAGTAAGCTGAAAACTCAAGGCAGATTCATGCAGTTGTTGACATGGTGCACCCCAACCTGTGGGAACGCTTTCTGCTTTCCCATTAGGTTCTTTGGAGGTGCGTGTTTCTCTCTTCCATGGGCACAGGGGCAAAATAGCAGTGCTCATGCCTGCCCACAATGTCTGTGCATTAGTGCAGTGTGGAAGACTGTGGAGGACAATTAAATTAGGTGGTGGTTCTGGGGTTTTTTTTGTGTGTTTTTTTTTTTTTCTTCAATTTGGGGAAAAGTAGAAAATGTGAAATGTTGTTAGTTAAAAACAAAAACTCTGAAAGCAGTTATGTTGACAAAGTCAAAATGCTTTAAGATATCGTTTCAATTTCAACTGTTTCAAACTCAATTAAAAAAACTTCAGAACAAAAATCTGTTACAAAAAGAAAAAGCTGTAAAAGTTTAGGTCTGAAAATTACAAATGGTACACTTCATTGTGGAAATGTTTTCACTGGAAAGAAAAAAGTTGTCCAAATTCAGTAGATTTGATTTTATAGTCAGTTTACCTCTGATGAAGTAGTTTTATCAACATATCTTGAAACAGTTTCACCATCTATCTCTTATCTATGTGGGTTAATTTTTCTTGATGAAATTGCTTTGTCTGTCTTGTGTCTTCAAATTGATAGCAAGCTGATCCTTTACTCAACCTACTCCCTTTTGATCTGATGCTACATTTGTCTCAGTCATAGAAAATGTTGCTCAACAGGATATCAGTCCCTTTGACCTTTTCCTGGGGTACACAGTCCCATGTGATGCAGTACCACACGTGCCTTAAAGTAGGAGTTTGCAGTCTTGCAGATTGAGCAAGGTAGAACTGGGGTGCTTTAATCTTTGTACAGCTTTAAGCAATCCAGAGATGACATTACTTCAGTACTGGGTTGCATGTGTTTGCTTCACTGTGGTTGGTAGGATCTATTAAAGAATGGCAAGTATGTGTTCTGTGGAAAATCTTCAAAAGGAAAAATAAATTTACAAAAACCAAAGAGTGTTGTTTTCTCCAATGACACAAGAAACCTCATTTTGCATCTAAATAAATAAATCAATCATCTGGTATTTTTCAATAGAAAAATAGGTAGAAGGCGGGGGGGAAGAAGGACAATTCTATTATTTTGTTTTCTATTTTGACATAAAAATCTATTTTGACTGCTTATGTAGCTAATTTTCTTTGCCTTTGGGGGCTCTCTTAAAAAGAGTACATAAAAGCTTTGTTTTGTTTGCTTGAGGAATCAGGAAAATGCCCAGCCAGAAGTTTGCTGACGGATGGAGCCACCAGATCTTCCTGATATTTATGTCAGGCCCATGGAAAGAAACAAAGCCCAGAAGCTTGTAGGAGACAGTTTGCCCACCTTTCAGTTTGCCAGTAACTTCATGCGATCAAAACTTTTAATTTCTGTGATCACCAAGTGTTCAGCAATGGATCCTATAATATTTTCACCTTTATCACGTTAAGTAGAACTATTGTCTCCTCAACTGACATTAAACTGTTTTCACAAAGAGGATCTTCCACTGTGACCAATGGTGTACTTAAGTCTGGATTCAAAATGTATTATATCCAGCAGGTGACACTGGCCTCAGTAGTTTTGAAGGCATTTTTTCAGAGGTACTTCAAATTTCCCCCTCTTGGTACAGTTTCAGCTGGCTGCAGGAAGTAATTTAATATAGGATAGGTAAAAGTGCAGGCTGAGAGTGCGATTTAATATACCTGACAGCTTTTTTTTACTTTCTCATTTATCAACCTAAAAGCTAAAGCAAATAGGGATGCAACCTGTAAAGTTGTTGAATAATTTTAGTGAGCTTAACCACATGTTTAGCCTGAGGAAGAAAGAGTAGTTAATTTTATATCTAAATTTTTTTTCATCCAAAGGACTCTCCTTTTTCCTGAAGGCAACTTCAAGCTGTTATCCAAGAATGAAAATTGATAATTGTTATAGCTGTACTCCGTTGATCTTAATTTTAGTGAAGCTCCAGGCTAGCAAATATGAAAATATCATCTTCCTGGCCGATAAACTGGTTAAATATATTGGTGCACCGTTTTGATGAAGTAGCAATAGTTAATATTTGTTGCTTAGCAAAGAGCAGTCATAATCCTGGCTTTGGAACTAATCCAAATAGGGAGGGAGAAAAAAGTCATTCAGCAGCAGTATGAAGTGTTGTTTTATATATGCAGACACACACAAACATTGTTAGACAGCATAAAATGCCCTCGTAGCAAATTATTTGCTCTCCCTGCTGATGAGATGAACACAAGGAAGTTCTAGTGCCTGTGCCCATACCTTGTCCAATTTAAACATTGGATGGTGGACTTTCCCGCCAAATAGACTTTTCACCCCATGTCAATATAATACTTACAGAAATTTGCGTAGAAAATATCTTTATCTCGCCTGTACTAAGGGCAGGAAGCTGTATGGAAAAGCTCTTAAAGGTGGGTGAGCTGCCTTGTGCTCAAAACACAGACAGGGACCCAGGGCCTTGAGGTCTGTGCCTAGCTTCAGTACAAGTCATGGAAAAAAAGGCCTCACCTATAAAACAAGGCTCGTGACGCCTACCTGCGCACCCGGGCTTTCCAAATCACTGTTAATGCTTGTAAAATATAGTATATTCTCTTCACTGGATTTAGTTGCAAAAATGCAGGGTTGTGATACCAGTTTGGACAGCTGCGAGTCCTCTCAGTCCATGTATTAAAACTTAATTTGTACTTGTTGGTGTCTCATCTTCAGAAAGGTATTTCTCTCTTGCTTTCTCCCTCCCATACTTTCTATGGCCAGAACTGTGTTCTCTGGGCTACCTCAGGAAACGTTGGATTTAGATCATCTGAAGGCAGTTTTGATAAGCATTTGGGCTTTAGGCATCAATAAGGCACTTTCCTGCTTTTCATTAATTGTCATTTCTGGTACTTCCTGCCATCTGTGCTCCGCTACTTAGCATAAATAGGAGAAGAAGGAGTTAGACATTATTGGGAAGTCAGAGACTGGTGTAGGAGGCTTAGTTCAGGTGAAGGAAGAGAATTTGGCTAAACCTTCATATTTCTGATAATATGCTGCTTTAGCTCTAATCTATATTTTCCTGTGGTGTCAGGACTTGCTGCATTTAAAGTTAAGAGCAATTAGTAACAAGACCATCTATTTCGCCCGATCTGCACGTTGGACATGAGGGGCATCATGGATCATTGCGTTCAATCCTCTGATCTTGAAGGTACTGTACCATGTGGGTTTTCCCTAGAATATGTCATTTTAAAATTAATTAGGACTTTTTTCTCTTTTTCTCCAAATGACCCTTCAGTACTCCCATCAGAAACACTGCAAAGATATTGGAAATTCTGCTTCGTCACAGGATGTATTGGCTAAATGGATGCTGAGAAGTTATAGTAGTACCTTCTGGAATTCAATCAAGCAGAGTTCTGGATCCTTTGCAGGAATATTTAACCTTAAAATTTATTTCTCCAGTATATCTGCTCAGGAAGCAACATAGCTCTCCAACTGTGTACGCAACAGTAATTCATAGAGGTAGCTTCATTCATTAAAATGGAAGTCTTTGCGTTGGGATTTTGGGTCATCTTCAAGTAAACTGGTTGAAGTCTATGGTGGTCTTCCATTCCACAGGCAACTGTTTTTTCTGCTGTATACAAGTATTTGGGTTTTCATAAGATGGGAGAAGCAACTGTGACTATTTCAGCAACCTGAATTCTGCTGTGATGAAAGAAACCAGATATTGTGGATTCATTCTAGGGCATGAAAATATTTATGAAAAATGAATTTAGTAAAGGGCTTAAGTACTTAAAACATCTGCCGTGTGCATCTTATAGCTATACGTGTAAGTTTTATTTGAATATATATAACACTATTGCTAGCAAAGATCGCAATCAGAAAGGAACCTTGAATACAGCACAAAGTTCTCTAGAATAACAGTATTCAGATAGTAAGTAGAGGGATATTCATTTAAAACACATACAGTCTGCAATCCCAACTCAGCCTGCAGGAAGTAAAAGCAGAAAATTAGGGACATGTTGAGATAATATGGTGATAACTGGAGAGAGGCAAAGGTGCCAGTTCAGCAGCGTGTAACACTTTGATTGTGATTATGCACAATTACGCCAGCTCGTGAGACTGGAAGTCATAGAAGAAGAGCAGGTGAGAAGATAAAATAAGGCCCTTAGAGGCAAAGCAATATAGGCTTTGTGGTAAAGGAGCAATGTCAAATGCTAGGAGCAAGAGCTGAAACTTCACTTGTTTAATGTCAATCCCATCATTCCATTCTCCATTTTTCTTTCTTCTAAAGTGTAACCCAAAGATGCTTTTACTACACTCAGTGCTGGTCTCTAACTTCTACAAGCTCATCATTTTATCTGTGAGTTTTCCTTAAAAACATTAAGGAAACAGAGACAGAGAAGATAAGTAACTTGCCAAAGGCCAAACAAAGCTCCTGAGGTGGAGCACAGAACCCAATTCTCCAGGCTCGTTTGTTTAACTGGTTTTCCTATTTTCCACCTCTTTTCTGTTCCCTGTCAGTCCCTCTATTCTTGTTTGAAGTATAGGGTACTTTATAACCCTGTATTTCTTACGACTGTTTGAAAGCTCTACAAGCGTGCAACACTCCTGATTGTTTTTGTTCAAAGATGGGGGCGTTTCTAGGCATGTCACATCTGAAAAGTGAATGACTTTTGGCATATAGTCCTTAGTTTTCAGACACAAGGGACACATGCAAGGAATATCAAATACATGGCTGAAACCAGACTGCATGTCTCTAAGCATACAATGTTTTAGTCTATACTGAAGGCCTAAAATGGGAATTTTCTCTATCTAGACAGGGGAGCCTCCTTTTAGGTATTATCTGCAATACAAATATTGGCCTACTCCTTAAAGCTAGTTTCATAGAAAGTTGAAGGCAGTCTAAGGAGAAGAACATATCCTTTTATATGTGTTGGATAAGGTAAATGATATAAAATAAAATGAAGGATTAAAGCATGCTTAGGCTTGAAGGAATAGATATTAAAAGGACAGGAATTATTGTTTACTTACATTTTTCAGCTGGGTGTGTGCAATCAGTTTTGCTGGGGATTTATGTATCACATCAGTTAATTTGCAGCCTGTGCCAACTCCCGTAGCATGCACTGCACCAGCAGCCTCCGTCGTGAGCTACCCAGCAGCCATGGCACTCGTCCAGGCCCCTGCCCGCCCTATGCTGCCTTTTCTCTTTACACACCTCCTCTTCCCCTGGTGCACCCTTCCCTTTTCCTGCCATTTCCCTGATTACTTCTCTGGAGATGTTGTTTTGTTTTGTTTTGGGTTTTGGTTTTTTTTTTGGTTTTTTGTTTTTTTTTTTTTTTTTTTCCCCTGAGTCCATGCCTCTTTCTCTGAAAAGGGCAAGAGCCAGAGAACTTATCCATTAACACAATCGTTTGCCTGTCCTGAAGTATGGATCTTGCCATGGCTTTCTAACTTTAAAGCATATACGATGTTTCACCATAATGATGCCTCCCAAGATATGTTGTCCGTTTCAAAAACATTTGGCAAATGTATTTAGGTGCCACCTGTAGCAGTCTCTGTTATCTTAAGCACGTTTCACTAAAACTGAGGTACTCTTAAAAAGCACAAAACAAAAAGAAAAAAAAATCTTACTGGATGTTTTTGTCATGCCTGCTACTTTGTGAAATTGAAATCTGAACTCTTTAATTAGGGTGGTCCTTCACACTAAGAAAAGATAATGACTGAATATCTTGCTTTACTTTTTTTTTTTAAATTTGTTGAGATTTTAGAAGCTTTTTTTTCTGCTTATCACAGTGTTTCAAAGCATAATAGTGCTAAGATCTCTCCTAGAAATCACGTAGAAAGAGCTGGGGCTTGCACCTTCAATGAAGACTAAAATATATATTGCAGTGATTTATGATCCATGCAACACATCTTGTATTCCACATTGCTTATGAGCACTATGACAGGTTCAAAACCAGCCTTAGTAATACAGCAATAAAATGAATGAAACAAAACATTCAGAGAGGTCTTGAGACAAATTCATATAATTATAATTAATGTAAAAAAAAAATCGTGCATAAAGGGCACTCAGAACATTAGAAGAGCAGTGGAAAAGAGATAGTAACATGGTTGGAAATGCATATGTATTTACAACTGTTTAACCACAAGTATTTGAAACTATGTAGGAATTTCTATAAAGAGTTTAAACAAACAGAGAGGATTTCAGTATATACGCTATGCTGTGACGTAAGCTGGCTCAACAATAGTATTTTTCACGTGCAATAAATCAAACCCTTACAAAGTAATTCAGGTACATCACTATTTCTAATGGCAAATAAGTAGGAATAACTCTACCAGGTCGAATTTCCCTCTGTTTCATCAATGAAACTAGTAGTTGGGCTTGGCTCTTCAAGTGTTTTGTATGTGATAGAAACTTTAGGTAAATTGCTGATGTAACAGGGATTACATTCAGGTTTCCATAGAGAATTCAGACCTCGGTGCTTTGTTTTTCAGAGTCCTTTTGAATTCCTACAGCAGCTGCGAAGCAGAGCTTGGGCTGGAGGTAGGATTAAGGATACGGCTGGGGTGTGGGCAAGGGTCCGGATGAACTGGGCCACGCAACGGTGATCTCTGAGAACCCTTGTCTAGTCTCAGTCTGGATTTGCTTGCTGGTACCTAAAAGTAGTAGTGTGGCAGTCTGAGTGCACAGAGGCTAATGAGCAATTATTAAGACTAGAACTGAGGCTTTTTGAGACATCACAATGATAAAAGAAACACCTAAAATTGTTTCTCCCCCTAGTTTCTACTGTGACCCTGAAAACAAGGTTTTGCTATTGAAACGGTTTATGGATTTCCCAGGGTATCAGCTGGCCAAATGGAAGATCTGCATCTCCTCCCAAGCCTTGCTGTGTTTGTATCCTTGCACCACCAGGGCTGCAACAGTGACCATCAGCCTCAGGAGAGAGTTTTCCTCTGTCTTACAACAGGGAGGAGGACAGGTCTCTTGACTGCTGGAGGAGGGAAGCAGATAGAGCAGAGTTGTGGTCAAACACCGGGCATGTTAGGCTGCATTGTACCAGTAACAGGGGTGTCAGGAGGCTTGCAGTGATAGCACAGGTAGAGAAGGGCCATAGGGCTGCTTTTTGTTCCGTAATTTTTCACTGTAGAGGTGTAATTACAGTTGATCTAGTTGGCCTTGCCTTGTATTGATCTTTCTCGAAAAGCAAGCCCAACTAATGACAGGTAGCAAGTCCATGTAGATGAACTCATGGGATTTATCCAGATTTTTCTTAACGATCCTTGTATTTGCCCATGCAAGTAGCTGGCTTAGTCCTCCTGTCCCATACTTAGGGCATGCAAGGTGGTTGCAGGAAGAGCAGGTGCCCCCGGAGCACTTGGTGGTAGGAGCTTGGCTTCTTTGGAGGAGCAGCAACATGAAGTCCGGAAGTAAAGACACACTTTGAGCATTAATTTTCCTTTGTTTCACACCCACCACTCCTCCTCTTAATCAGATCAAACTTTAACAAGCGTTATGTAGAGGATTGATACACAGAAAATTCTTCCAGAATGAAAAATCTATTTGCTGGTGGGAAAAGCGTAACGTAGCAACTCTTGTGTACTTTGGTAAAAAAGCAATGCATAAAAGTTGACTCTCTTTATGTTTCTCTGGGTGATTCAGGCTGGCTGGGTGTGGCAGCTGGGGAAATTTGATCCACTGACTATTTACATAAACCGAAAAGTGTTTGTCTAAGCACCAGGAGACAAGGGCCTAGCTGGATAAAGTGCTGTAAAGAATTCTTTTTGCAGAACAATCGCTATTTGCCATCCAAAGAGGCAGGCAGATGCTTATATAGCAGGATATAAATTTTTGAGCACTAGTTGAAATCTGTTCTCTGACAGCAGGGCCAACCTTTCAGTCCTCTACCCCCTAGAGAGCTGAGTGCCTGGCTGGAGAGAGAATGGTAGAAGAGTGCTTCCTATCCTCCCAAAATTATCTCTTTAGGCCTTCCAAAAATAGAGAATACAAATACACTACAAAGTACAAAAGAAATTAGTTGTAAAAGTGACTTCCATTTTGTAGAATGTTTACCAGAGCAACTGCAGAAATTTCATAATTACATAATTAACTATTCTGCCTGTCAAGTGGGTCTAGTTTCAGCTAACACTAGCCATCTAAAGCTCTAATATGTAAATGAACTGACAGAAAGGAGTTCAGAATTTAACATTAGGTACTGATTTCAGTCCTGATAAATTGCTTTGATCCATTGAGTCACGCCTTGCTGTCCTTCCAAATGAATGCAAGCACCTTCTTCTGGCAATGAGTCACCCCTGGAGATGGGGGCCAGCCTGACCTAGCTGTTGTCTGTGTGTAGTATGTACAGGCACATGCATAAGTGCTGTACTCAAGTATTTTACAATCTATGTTATATTTATCCTCATGATATTACTGTGAGGTAGAGAAATGCTCTTCATTCCATTTTATAGCAATGGAGCCGAGGCCTGAAATTTTCCAATGTGTTGAAGCAGCTAAGTCTTGAGATTAACGGGAGCTGAGATACCCAAGCCTGACATAGAATCTCAGCGCACGCTGATTTCTATGGGAGCTAGTTGATTTCCCAAGGTAATTCAGGAAGACTGGAGCAGAGAGCAGAGTTAATCCAGATACGTGTCCTAGGCGGCAAACTTTCTTGGTTTTGATGGATTTGAGTTTTCAGTTATGATTTGTTATTTTAAAAGTCCTAGCCTTTTCTATTTCCTGTTATAGGAAAAAAACCTTGAAGCAGAGTCTTGCAAACTTTTAATAGTCACCTTGCATATGAAAACCAGCTCCTCCTTAGCACTCACCTGTCTTGCTCTCTGACTTGTGCTCTTATGGGTGAATGGGAACAAGATGAAGGTTGATTATTCACGCAGCAAAGACAGGGTTATTTTTAGCAAGGGAGGATCCACTTCTGCAAGACGGAGTAGCGATATATGCACTTCAGGACTTCTGCTGTGATTGTAATGGTGGATCTTAGGCTGCAATATCTCATGAAACAGTACATGTCTCGGTTTGTTCTTGGCCACCCGAAGAGACACAGGGCAAAGGCAACTCTAAAAGTACAGATTTGCTGTGAGAGGCTTCTGCTACCCTTAATGGTTTATTATGTTTAAATGCATAAAAGAAATACTTTAAAGGCACAGGTATTTGACAGAGCTAAAGTCCATACGTGAGAGGTCTGATTTGAAAGATCAGTGTGTTCAATACAGCTGTACGTGTCTTCCCACAGGTGAGTCTGGGAAAGGATCGAGCACATTTTCCCCAGGACAGCTCCATGCATTTTCTATTCCTGATCAAGATCTATTCATTGGGCAAGAGCTGTTTAATCAAGCAGCAGGAAAAGGGTGTGTGCTGTCTTCAGAAGTACAAAGAAATCTCATTCAAAGACAGTCCCGTTCTTAAAAGGCTGGTGTTTAAATTAGACCTGCCCAGACAGGTCTGGCATGTTTAGTGTGACCCCCTTTTACTGTGGATGTTCCGGTTATAACTATCTTACTGCTTTCATTTAAAATAAAAACACAACTGCCATAGAAAACAGATCAAACCAAGCTCCAAACTGTTGTCAGCCCCTGTTGCGAGCAACATTTTACGATAAACCACTGCTACTGAAAAGTAGCTACAAGCAAAAATTTTAGAAAAGTACGTAAAAGATCAAATTCAGCAGACAAACTTAAGAGACAGTGTGCTAATTAACAAGGGCAGCATGGGAGAAATTGTTACCGAAAAAGACAGTCATGCCTTTGTTCAAGGCATCAACTTGACACATCTTTTTGTTTTATTCCAGTATTTGGGCTTCATTGGTTTTGATGCCATTCAGACCTAAATGTATTAAAGGCTCTGTTGACGGTCTTTGGTGCTAGAAACCAAGCAGTGTGTCCTTTTCAACTGCATTAACAGGAGAAGTTGTGTACCATCTTTGATAGTCAAAAGAGTGGTGTTGGCTTCTCAAGATGTTTTTCCTCTTCTTGGGCATACTTCCTTTATGCAGTTCTACTTCACTCTTTCAATATTACATTTGATGAAAATGAGTCTTAAGGTCATCAAGGCTCATTTTAACTATGTTTTCCGTGATATGCTATAGCTTTGCAGGTAATAAACAAATGAGATTGTGCTGTGAGATGTGCAGCTTTTCATTTCTGGTGTAAGAGCGGGCTACCCTGGTAGCTACTAGAGTCCATATGTTCAGCTTTTCCCCTGGAAAGCTTCTTGGTGGGTTACAGTCTGTTGCTGGTGGGTTACAGGCTGCTGCTGTCTTCCTCAGTCTACTGGCAGAGGTAGCAGATGCTCAGCATAGGTCTTGCAGTGAGTCACGTATGGAGAATGAATGATCCATCTGCACATGGCGATGCACGCCGGGAGAGACGTATTCACACTAAGGCTCCCTAGGAGCCACTCCCAGGCTGTGCTGCTTATGAGGATGAGGGCAAGGTTCAATTCTTGAGGGCTTGCCAGTCCAGCACTCCCTAATTTCGCCTGGTGTTCACTGTTCCCTTTCAGCCCTGCAATGCTGAGGTCTCTGTAGAGAGGAGGAAGATGTTCGTGGTATGGGTGATAACTGCTGGCAGCGGGGTACCTCTTGAGGCAGCCTTGAAGAGCTTAGGACTCCCTTCCTTCTCCTTGTTTGGTTGATGAAGTCTAGGAAGCTGTATTATACACAAAAGCACCTTGCCTCCTCTTACAAAGCATGGGAGTGAAGGGGAATTTCCTTTTGATTGATGTGAGATGGGATAGAGCAGAAATACAGGTATCATGCTTTCCAATGAATCTTCACCTTAAGCTGCTTCTCTTCTTGAGTTACCTCCTCACAAGCAGCTGGAGCCATTTATCAGGATTCATTACAAATAATTTTAAGTCTGAACCCCAATGGACAAGAAGAAGAAAAGTTGTTGCAGGAGAAATCAGGAACTGGTTCAAAATAGCAATCTCTCACAGGGATGAAAGAGCAGATACTGCTTTATTGATAAGGAAAGCAGGGAGCTTTTGCCCAGTTGCTGAGGGGAATGAACCTTGGTGAGATAAACAGCGTGCAGGATGATAAGGGTTCAGTCTTCACACCTTCCTATGGATAAAGAAGGAAACACAATCCTGTGCATGTGAGGTACTGCAGGGTGCAAGTTAAATCCTGTATTTATAAAAGGGAGTCTGGCATCACGTCTAGAGATTTCAATACAGGTCCGTTGCAAAGGAGAGGAGGTCAGAGATTTGCCTTTCCTTACTTACGTGAACTTGGTGTTAACATTTTTTGTCAAGTGTAGAATTGCTGCATTGTGGTTAGATTTTTCCAGACTGCCGCATTGCATTTGCATTCTGGGCCCTGTGTGTGTCTAAGGGACACCTCATTGTTGGGGAATATCTTTGTCATCAACTTTCCTTTGTGCTGGTTCCTTCCAGCTTTGCGAGGAAGAAAGGAGGTGGGAGGTCTGCAGGATACCGGGTAGCTGAAGCTCTCTGGGGTCTTGTTGCTTTCAGCAGAAAGACCTAAAGGAAGCCATTTAGGAACAATTGCTTAGCCTATAGTAATTTGAAGATTTGCCATTGTAACGCCTTCCTTATAATCCTCTTTAACAGGTACATTTGAAGTCACTCAGGTCCAAGACAAGGCAGTTTCGGTGACTGTTGTAGCTTTCTTACTGTTAAAAGTGCATGTAGTACTTTGGTAAGCAAAAAAAGTCATGTAAAAATCACTACCTTCTGTTTGAAATCCTCAGCTAGCAAAAGCTTCTATTGTAAACATGAACCTACACACAGGACTGTGCTGGGTTTTTTTTGTGTTTGGTTTTTTTTGTTTTTTTTTTTTAAATGGATTTGGGCAAAACCTGATGCATAATATTTCTTCACCCAAGCTGTAGCTCTTGAGCTGTGATCAGAGTAGGGGTCCCACAGTCATCTCTCAATCAGATCAAAATCTTCTGAAGGCAACAGTGATACTGCTCAGAGATTAAACCTGAGTCTAAGAACTAGGTTACACCTTGGTACAATTCCTTTATTCTTGCCTTTTTTTAATATTATTTTTTTTAATTTGTCCCTTTTTTATAATTTGTAAAAGATATAAAAAGATTGCAGTTTTCCCATACCACAGCTGGGGTGGGGATTGTTTGCTAGGCAGCAGTCCCAGGTGCTAAATGCTGGAATACCTCTTTCTTGTTCCAACGTCTGAGGCACTGCGTGCGTGTCTTTCCACTGCTGTACTGCTGTCAGCAGCACAGTTTATGGGGCTTCCAAGGAAAAGCTCTTGTCAGAGTGGGAAAAGGCCTAGTTGTACCTGTTTGGGGAATCTAAGAAATTGCATAAATGCATCCAAATGTTATATAGGACTGTGAGCCTTTGCGAAGCACAGAAGAATTACTTAATAGCATGGAATGGCTAGCTGGTTTTGTTTTGCCTAAAAATGTGTTAGGAATATTTCTGATGCTAAGACTTGTTCATTTCTTAGGGAGCTGTAAAATAGATACATTTACAAGTATGAGTAATGGGAAACAGAAAATTTCTGCACAATGCAGACAATCCTTTCATGTTACATCATTCAAAGCAGTGTATTCACATGGGGATGTATTCAGGCAAAACTCCACAGCCAGAAGACCGGGCTCCTCTGCTTGGCTGTGCTTTTAATGTAGGAAACTTTTGGTTAAGATTTGTGGGTATCTTTCACACAATGCATCAAAGAGCTAAAAAGTTGAGGATAATCATTCCCACACATGAATCTACGTGGGCTAAAGTACAAGCCCTTCTGTGCTCACTGCAATTTAAGCATTATCCCTTACAGTTGCTCTTGAAGATCCCCTAACAGCGTGGACAGTTCAGCAGAGACACTTCTGAGATTACTGAGCTATCAAGCCAATGAAGAACATAATATTGTAAAATTTGCAGAAATAAACTTAGTACAGAAGTGTGTTAAGAACTACATTTATTTCCTATGGATAAACTTCTTCACAGAAGTCAAAACATGCTTTTGTAGCACAAATACATTTCAAAGCTAGAGGAACCAATGTGAATAGCTAGCTTTGCTGTCTGCGTGTTGGAGCGAATCCCAGTAATTGATAATTGAGCTATAACATGTCATGAAGAGGAGCAGTTCAGACTTTATATTGTGATAAATGTTGTGTTGGAGGTAGAGGGAAGAGAAAATGTGGATTTCAGGACTTTTTTTTTTATTTTTTACAATTGTGTGCTGTTTTCAATAAGGTGTCTTGTTCTGAAATGTTAATGAGTCTCTTTGGATTTAACAGTGAGATCCCAAATACCTTACAGTCAGGAACTATAGTTTTTAGAAAACATGTAGCACCATGTGAATATACAAAAGTCTGGAAGCATAAATGAATATGTAAATGTACACAAGGCTTATAGTTAGCCACGCAAACGCCTAGCTGTAGACCCAGCTTGTGTATGATGCGTAGGTAGAGGTAAACGTGACTGAAAACGTAGCCTTGTGCCTACCTCTGCCCTGGCTGCTAGCAAGGTGTTTTCATCCTGACATGCAACAATCTTCACATTCCTGTCCAACCTGAAGCTAGAGTGACTCTAATTAGGAAAACTTTATGCTAAACTGTCCCGCCTCAACACATGCATGCTGAGAGTGAGCTTTAGCTTTGCTAGGTGCTAGGCAGAGCATATAAAGATTATGGAAAGCATGTTTAGAGAAAATCCTGTCTTTGTCCTATTCCCTTTTGAGAATGAAAGGGTTAGTAGTGAGAAAAGGTTTTTGGTAGCTGTTTAGAGAGACGGGCTGACCCACCAGACCCGCAGCAGCTCAGCAGAATGCTGGCCAGGCCCAGAGTCAGGACCCCCCCGCCGTGAGTGCCGAGCAAGGAGCCAGCAATGCAACCAGATGCCGCTGCTGGCAACGCTGACGATAAAAAGTGTCCAGACTTTTGGCACTTGGGTCTTGCATCTGCCAAGCTTTTCCCCCATAAATGGCCCTGTGTACCACTCCAGATAAGGGAGAGTGCTGAGAGGACGGGCCAAGGGGAACGAGCTCCATGGAGCCAGGAGCAGGAGGCTGGCTGCGTGATGTGCCCGAAGCTGCCCTCGCTCATCGAGTTTCCTTTCCAACCCTACTAGAGTTCAGGGTTTCCTGGTTTTACACTCCTTTTGGTTTAATTTTTAAAAGCATAATTGTTTGGAGAAATTAAGCATTTCAGTGATACGATTTTGATTTGCTCACTGCTTCGCTGACATCTGGGTCCCCTCTTGTTTAAATGCTGCCAGCCATCTGGGGCAGTCAGTCCTTACTTGCCAATACTGACTGATACGGCTGCCCAGTTACAGGAGCTATGAGTTGTGCCAATCTAGTTGGCAATCAATTTCTTAGCAAACAATTGACATTTACACATTTTTTAGAGGTGCTGATCCTTTCCAGGGTGAGAGAAAAAGTGTAGCTGAATTTTTTTTTTCCTCCGTGAGCTTAATCTGAATACACCTAATCCTGGTTAGAGTAATCAAATTGCCAGCATTCAATTTCATGCATTTAGTTATGAACAAGTGCTCCTTTGCGACATCATGAATTAGTAGATTACCTGAATTTTGAGCACTTAATACAGACTATCAAAAGGTTGTGTATTTTAATTTGCATTTTCTGTGTTGGCCCAGCAAAGCTTTATCACAATGTTGTCTTTGTCTGGCCGGGATTGACATCTGTACTGAACATTTGAAACACCAGATGCTTGTCCAGGCCTTTAGTGTTAAGTACTGTTGCATAGGTGGGTACACATCTGACACTTCCCTTGTACTTTGATCTGTCTTTACCATATATACTTCAGTGTGCTTCAGACTCGAGGAACTGCTGCTGTAGGTTGCAAGTGACCTGTGGAGGAGAGTTTGCCGATGACACCAAGCTGTGTGGTCAACACTCTGGAGGGAAGGGATGCCATCCAGTGGGACCTTGACAGGTTTAAGAGGTGGGCCCGTGCAAATCTCATGAAGTTCAACGAGGCCAAGTGCAAGGTCCTGCACACGGGTCAGGGCAACGCCAAGCACAAATACAGGCTGGGCGATGAGTGGATTGAGAGCAGCCCTGAGGAGAAGGACTTGGAGGTGTTGGTTGACGAGAAGCTCAGCATGACCCGGCAATGTGCCCTCACAGCCCAGAAAGCCAACCGTATCCTGGGCTGCATCAAAAGGAGCGTGACCACAGGTTGAGGGAGGTGACTCTCCCCCTCTTCTCCGCTCTCATGAGACCCCAGCTGGAGTACTGTGTTCAGCTCTGAGGCCTCCACCATAAGAAGGACATGGACCTGTTGGAGCGAGTCCAGAGGAGAGCCTCAAAGATGATCAGAGGGCTGGAGCACCTGCCCTATGAAGACAGGCTGAGAGTTGGGGTTCAGCCTGAAGAAGAGAAGGCTCTGGGGAGACTTTATAGCAGCCTGCCAGTACCTAAAGGGGGCCTACAGGAAAGCTGGAGAGGGACTTCTTACAAGGGCATGTAGTGATAGGACAAGGGGTAATGGCTTTAAACTGAAAGAGGGTAGATTTAGGTTAGATGTAAGGAAGAAATTCTTTACTGTGAGGGTGATGAGGCACTGGAACAGGTTGCCCAGAGAAGTTGTTGATGCCCCATCCCTGGCAGTGCTCAAGGCCAGGTTGGATGGGGCTCTGAGCAACCTGGTCTAGTGGAAGGCATACCTGCCCATGGCAGGGGGGGTGGAACTAGATGATCTTTAAGGTCCTTTCCAACCCAAACCATTCTATGATTTGTGGTAATATATTTTCAAACCTATAAAGATACCACAGGGCATTGTGAATTACTTCCTTTTACCCCTTCTTGGCAAAAGTTTTATGATTAAAAATATGTGGAACATTAAGCCTGTTTTTGCTGAAAACTTACTGGAAGAATCTAATTGAAGAAATGGGATGCCAAATCTTTAACAAAGGCTTTTTTTCTCCCCCCATCTGTTTAATCAGGTGTTTTAGTATAGAAGGTGTTTTAACAAAAGGTTGTGCAGATGGTAGGGAAAACATTCAACTGTTTGACTAAAAATCATTTCCTCTCTCAAAGAGGGAGCGCTTTCACAGATCTCATTAGTTCAACTCTTATAACTTCCAGGAGGTGCCACAGGGTACAAAATGCCTGGATTCAGTGGCAAAAATTTATAAGCAAGAAATAAGTGAATTCCTAAATAGCTTTCATTTTGGTGTGCACATCCAAAGGAATTACATGCTCCCTCATTTTCTCTATAGAAATCATGTGTTCCTTTATTTGCCACACCATATTAACTCCAATATTGTTTTGCCATCTCTGTTGTATAAGCTGGGTGTTAATTGTGACTGTTGTAGCAATGCACAGAGCAAGTGCTGATTCACAGGCCTCTGAACTGCTGCTTGCTAAGGGCTGTTCTTATTACTGTGTTATTTTGCTTCAGTGGGATCAGCTCTGTGATGGGAGCTGGGTGCTGTACAAGCAAAAAGATAGTCTTAGTCTCAAAGAGTCTGCAGTCTCAGACAGCCTGTGTGTCTTACTCCAAACTGTAACGTCTGTCTGATTTTGCTGAGTGAGTCACACAGTTTTGTTTTGCCATATTCAGATGACACCTCCTCCTCTCAGTGAAAACATGCTGGAATAGCCTCGCAGCATAACCAAACAACAAAAGAGTACTGCTGATGGCTGACAGCTCTGACAGGTGCATTTTAAACTGGATTCAGTTTTGTCATCGTGCATATAAAGGAGCATTGATGGTGGAAAAATAAGTAGATTTTTTCAATGTAATTTTGTAACTTTGCCAAATACGGCTTCATTAAGAACTCCAAACATTGCAATCTTCCAAGCAGGGTGATTCAAATGCAGATATGTTTGTTTTGTGAGGGTGCTTAAATATTTAATTCTTTAACAGAGTTTGCAGAAAATTTGATGTGGCTGTTGGGGAAAGATTTGCCCGTTCTGGTTTGAGGAGAGCAGGATGACTCTGGGGTTCTTCAGCGCTCCAGGCATGCTTCTGTTCCATCCCTGTAATTTTTCACCAACAAATTGCCTTGACTGGTTCAATGATTTTTGTCATTGTGCAGGTCACTAACATTCAGTCGTAATCCGAAGCAGAATACTTGTGTTAGCCTTTTGCAGACTTTGGGTCATCATGTTTGTACTTTGGAAGGAAAACAGGAACACAAAGCCCTGTTAAAAGCAAATGCCTTAGACGCCAGTTGTTTTATTTCTTTCCTTTTGCCATAGCCTCTCTGTACAAAGGCTTTGGGGTAAGCACAGGGGATCAAATTTAGAAATTCTAAAGGATTAGGACTTGGGGGGGGACGGACACATGTCCAGAATCTATTTTCAGCAGTCTGGAAAGATTTGTTTTGTGAGGAAAACTTACAGGAACTTTAAGATCACTTGATTGATGACACAGATGAACCATCGAGAGACCATCTTTAAACATACATGTGGAAAAACACAAATGGAAGACCACTGATTTAGCATTTCATCTGGTGTAATTCTGAGGGATTGGGTAAATTTAGAACAAACACTGATTATGGAAGGGTCTGTCTGTTGAATTCCTTATATGCTGAGAAAATATTAAAACAATTTTGGTAGCAAAAGTATGTTAGTTTGACAGTGGTTTGATAGATCAATAACCTCTGTTCCTCCCACAATCAGACATACATGTCCTAGGATCCTTAAACTGGCTGGGTCTCCAAAACACCCTAAGTTTTCTGATGTTATTAGCTTTCAATTAAGAGAGTAAATTAAGAGCATTAGCACAGCACCAGTATGAAGCTTTGGTTGTCATTTTAGGGTGATCTTTTCAAGCATGCTTCCCTCTTCCTTGGAAGTTACAGCCCTTCCTTTCTGGGTGTGGAATGGGGGAATTTTATATATATATATAAAAAAATTTTTATTTTCCCCTAAGTGAGTATCTTCTGAGCATGCAAACTAGTTAGCTAAATGCTTAAGGTAGGAACCATAGCATTTTTGTTTGGAAAATTACCTCTAGTTCTTTATAACGCTGGCTTCATGTTTAAAGAAGTCTCTGTGTATATTTTTACATGCACAATTCACATCTGCAGACAGGCCTAACTAGCGTTTGGACTTGACTTTCTTCTTGAAAAAAATCTGACTCTCAAATGCATTCTTTTCTTGTGAGACTTAGGAATATTTATTTATTTATTTATTTTTTAAAATGACTTGCGTGTCAGACCACCCTTCATTTCTAGTACTGAAATGATGTGACAGTCTGTGGATGGCTGTGGAATAAGTGATGTCTTGGTAATGGCCCAACACAGATTTCAGGCGCAGCACTTCTGCCTCCCATGCCAGCCTCTGAGGCTAAAAGTCTGCCTCTGTCCCAGTATCTCATCTGCTTTCTCACTTGGACTCAAAAAAAAGGTCAAGCCTTGACTTTACAGGTCAGTGCAATGAGTGGCAACAAACTAAAGGCTAATGGGGGAAGTGTCAAAAGAAAAAAGCCTTTAAATTTGTGTGTTCTGGTCAAAACCTGGACAGGACACGGTTCTAGGTTTGTCCTTTGTGCTCTCAGTACAGGCTCTGTTTCCCTCCCTGCTCCCCACGCTGCGAAGTGCTGGGTGCCTTTCACTCCCAGGTACTTCAGCAGAGCCAATTTCCAGCAACTTGTCTGACCATCCGTTGCCTGAAAACCTCCACCATGGAGCAGCAGTGTCCCATATGACAAGGGGCTGCAAAGCAGGTATTTGGAAAGAAAGAGAACTTTACTGTAGAATGAGATATGATATTTTAAGACCTAGATATCAGTTTCACAGCTTTCTTTATGAAAGCTATGTGTCATTTCCATTTGCTTAAAATTCTTGTACCCGGAGCTCCGGACACATGTGTGTGTGTATTTACTGAAAAAAATTATACATACTATGTCAACATAACAAAATTCTCTTTTCTGTATTTTTAAACTCTGCCAAAAAAAGCAGCTTAAAAATGAACACAGACAAATACTTCATCCGAGCCCAGAAGCTAAAGCTACTGCAGACTCTGTGATTACACCTTTTGTTCTGCTTGCTAGAGCTCAGTAAAATGAGGCACAAGTTGGCTACATATGTGCTGAAGGTCCCAAAGCAAGCCTGGCAATGCTGAAAATCCCATGTAGGAGTTTTGCTTCTCAGTACATGCATGTGACAAACTGTTGTCTGTGGTGCTTTAAACTGAGCAAGATCTTGACAAACAAAGAACCAAAAAACACTAAGGGAAGAACCCCAAAATTTTAAAGAGTGTTATGCAAAGGTGTATCCAAAAAGTCATACCTGAGAAAGGATACAGTGTTTCTGATATTTCTCTGGGGAGTAATTAAGAAGCCCTGGTGTTTCCTTCAAACTTTACATGGGTTTATCATCTGTTTAGCATAGAAATGAACAGAGAAAAATCTCAAATAAGCGGGAAGAAAAAGATCAAGTGTGGTCCGAGATGTAAGGAAATGGCTAAGATGGTAGAGCATTGCCATATTCTTCTAACTTGAATATTATTCCTCCCAAAAATAAAAGGGGAGGGAAGCAGGTGTTAAAAGCACTGTGTGATGATTGTCCTATCCTGTCGAGCAACTAATGGAGACTCTGAGTTGTTTGCTGTTATCCAACCTTGGGATTAGAGAATAAGCATGTCTGGAATTTAGCATAAGCAGTAAAGGACTTGTTCCCATACTCTGGTACAGGTGCGCAGTTTGTTGCTCTGGGTTGTTACCTGTTAGTAGGGAGTGGGGTAGGCACTGCTTGGCTGTTTGGGTACAGCACCGGGAACCACAGCAGGGGATGGAGAGTCCCCACAAAAGTCCAAGTTACTGCCTAAAATGCTAGAGGAAAAACCCCAAATATTAGTCCTCTATATTTATTTATCTACTGGTTGTGCACCTGAGTTCTTGGCACAATTTTACACTAGGACACTGTTCCAATGAGATCTCTGCAACTGTCATTAAGATAGTGAGGCGAACTGATTTAAATTGTTTGGTGGCCCAGGAAGTTGTACTGTTTCCTAAATGCTAGCTGTATGTGCTCCTTTAGGGGCTGTTTATTAGAAGGTGCTTTCAGAACAAAGGTAAAATAGGATTGTGCTACCTGTTATAGAAGAAAAATGAACACAATCCTTTTTTTAGTACAAAAGGTTAATCCTAGAACAGAATGAGTTTAGTGGGAAAATGAGCTAGAAGAGGATTTTTCCCTACAATATATGAAGAACTTGAGGAAGGGAAACTCACTTCATGTGTCAAGGAAGGTGGGAAGCTGGGGAAGGGAAGGATACCTGGGGTTATGCTTGTCATGTTCTTGTTGAGCCAATTTCAATCACATCAAGGCTAGATACCAGAAACCTGCATTGTCTTAACTTCCCAGGAGTTAATTCATATTTTGGTGGAGTTCAAGGAGGACTTGCAGGACTAGCAAAGCAGCTCTTTATTAAGTTTATGAAAACTAAGACTTGTGATATATTTTTTAACATCCATACACTGGATCCAAATTTCGGATATCCCACTAATTATAAATTCTTGCAATGAAGGCTGCAGTGACCTACTAGAGACAAGCACAGGGGCAAGATGTTTCAGTAGTTATTTAGCCACAGATGAAGCTTTGGAAAAGGAATTGGATGCATAACCAAACTTTTTTTTTTTTTTTTTTTTTGGTCAGTAAAGTATCTAAATACTGAAATTTAAAGGGAATAAAAAATTTGAATGAATTAATATAGATTTAGCAGATAATTTATCCTCCAAAATAAGGGAAGAAGTTAGTGAATACCACAGTGTATTCTTTTTTAAATTAAAGTTTTTGATTTTCATTTCCAAATGACAATTTTCTTTGTTAAATAATTGGCATAAATCAATATTTCCTTTTGAGTAAAAAAGAATGTTTCTGTTTGAGTCAATTATACAAGTGTGTGTGTATGTGTACTATGTACAAATTTTTCTTTCACTAACCAAAATTGCAATAATTAGAGAGCTTTTTCAAGAGGTTGTTGATTCATATGTAACAGAAGGTCTTAAAAGAAAAGTAGCAATGTTTTGACTTTTTACATGTATTTATTCTTGCTCTTTAGAACCTAGTAACAGAGGCAAATAAATAATTTTCTGGAAAAACGGGAAATGGATTATGAGAAAGTAATGGAGATTTTTTTTTTTCTTCTCTTAAATGAACTGTCCATTTGGCAGAAAGATATCTTAGGCAAACATGCAGGTTTTCTTCTAGCTCTTTTTTTTTGTTTGCTTTGTTGCCCCAAATATCTACAGAATGAGTAAACTGTAGGATTTTTTTTCTCCTCTTGTGCAAATTACATGTGAGCACATAATTACCTGTTACAGTAATTACTTTGTTTCTACACGGAGGTAGCAACTATATGCAAATAAGGGATACAAATACCTGAATATTTTGGTATTTGTGTTTCATGTGCGTGAAAATATGTGTCACAATTTCTATGTAAATGTGACTGATGATCATCTCATTTCCAGTGAAATGCAAACAAGTTCTGAATGGCATATCTCAAGATCTAAATTCAATTAGACTCGTGTAATGATCTGTCAAGAGGGTATTACATGCAAGGTTTTCTAGATATCAAAACCTTTATATCTTGTATCAAAGACTTGAACAAAAACTTTGTGAATTAAGTGTATTAAATAAACTCTACCTCAGCATCGTGAGATTTCCTCTCAAGGATGCTCCCACAGATACTACAAAAGAACAACAGAGTATTTAGCATCCTTCCATTGACTCCTTCCCCACATAAGAATTAGACAAGGATAGGCTTAAAATTCACCCTTGGCAAGAGTCTATGCTTGAATAGGGTTCTCTCTGACCTGGGTTATTTAAGTCCTCAGTAATGAACGTGTGCCTCTTGCTGTATTTCTAGAACAGTCACCCTAAAATTTCTCACCTCTTACCCCCCAGACGGTGAAGAATGTCACAGTGTTTCTGAAGGTCTGCAAGTTTTGATATACTTTATGCCATTTGGTCCAGATTAAAGATGACAAAGAAACCGCAGCCCAATTGGTGTCATTGGAAGTGGTGGATGTTTAGGATTACTCCCTTTTCCTTGGAAATGCTGAAGTCTCCCCAGAACGAAGGCATGGCACCAATATGGAGGGATTACACATGTCTAATTCAGTCTAGATTGTTTATCTTTCAAACACCATTAACCACAAATTAGCTGGCTCTTCTGCGGCCATAAATTAATAGATTCTATTAGTGAGCAGTCAATTACAGGATGATTATTTTTCCCTTGCACCTTGCGTGCTTGGCTATTTGCATCTGTGGTGCTTTTCTTTTGTCCATGAGGCAGAGAAGAAGGTGATGCAGCCAGCACTGATCCCACGTGGGACTGACTCTGGCCACTGCTCACACCCCTTCCCAGAGACAAGTGTCTGCGTAGCCTCCCCTGTCCTCACTTGTCTGATGTTTTTGATGTAATCGGCCAGGTCTCTCTTCTTGAAATCTTTGGATTTTTGCTTTCTGTGGCTTCACTCTCACAATTGTTGCATTGCCCACCCTGTATGTGGGTCCTTGTAGATGTGTCTGTAGTTCTCTCTTAAAGTCACCTACGCTGTGGTAAAGGCATTGTTCGTCTCTACCCAGACCTCTGTAGATCACAGACTGTGACAAAATTGTCTAATTCCTGCATGGCAGATCTTTCATAGGGCCTTTCGTACCTAACTATGGCTTGTCCAGGCTCCGAGTTAATTTTATTGCAAATCCTCTTAGGTAAAGAAACTGTGGCTGTGTTCAGAAATCTGTCGAGAACTCTTGTCCCCAACACGTTGCTCTGACCATAGCAGTTCGCAGTAGGCATCGCTCCACTGCCTCCCTATGCCACATCTGTTACAACCTGTCTCTACCTTACATTCATTGTTGCTGTGCATCAATTTTTATCTTACTTTGTATGTTTTTTTTAGAGGAAAGAGTGTGTTTCTTTACCCCTGTGTTTATATATCATCTAGTCCAGCGAAGTGTAGATTAACTGATAGTCCTAAATGTTCTCTAAAAGTACAAATAATAACATAGAGAAATAAATTCATTCTGGATTTACAAATTAAGGGTTTCCTCTCCATACGTAGCACATGAAATATATCAGCACAAAATTAATGTGTAATTAGATACAGAGAATATTTTGTTATGAAGAGTCCTAGACAGGAACGGGAAATGTTATTTCATTCCTCTAACCCAAAGTTATTCCAGTTCTTTAATACCTCCTTAATGATTTCCTAAATTAAATTCATAAAAGCTATAGGAAAAAAAGAATAATGACATCGATTTTATTGTTTATTTTTTTTATTCTTTGAAAGGTCTGCTGTTGAACATGTAAATGAAAAGACAGTAAAAAATCTTTTCATTTAGATGAAAAGATAGATAAGATAGATAATAGATTTTTAGTTATAATAAATTCAGTACATTCAGTCATTCATTTCAGTAGCTTAAGTATTGCTAGATAGCTGAATTATGGTAAGCTGGCCAAACCCATCTTGGGAATTTAAGGGAATGATGCAGAACCGGGAGCAATGCAGTTTGCAAGGAGGAGTTTCTTGCAGGCTCCTGCTCTCACTCCCAGTGCAAACTGGTCCAACGGGAGGAATGGATGCTTTTAAAACACCCTGTTTCTGGGAGGACTAGTCCCATAAAGCACCTGCTTTTAGCAGTGCCTTTGAAGAATGCTTTGCAATCTTTGAGCACAATCTCATTCCTGTTCAAACTGCAGATTAGACTGAGGAATGAGATTGGTTGTTTGGTGGCAGTCTTTAAAAGAAAAGATTTATAAACACAAACTGTAACTAAATTTTGAAGGGAACTGGATCTCCAGACATCAATGGCATGATTAGAAACACTGTGGGGAGTACACATATAAAGCTTCTTTTAATTCTTGGCTTTTCAAGCATTTAATAGCTTGACAGCAACATTTTAATAACAGCCGACTAGGCCCAGTTTTGGCATGCACTGCATACGGAAACAGCTTCTGGAATCCATCCATGGAACAGTGAATTCCGTTTCTGCAGGCTAGAGCTCATGCGGAGATAGAGCGCTGAGATAGAGCACTTTGAATTCAGGACACTTTTCCATTGCTCGGTGCTTGGGAATGTTACATGGTCTACGTACCAACACGTTACTCACTCCTCCTCAGCGGGGGGTGGGTCTGAATTAATTTTTCAACACTCATTTTCTTTCTAAACTGGCTTCACTGAGTAGTGCTGAAGACAGCTGTCTTTTAGCAATGAAGTTTCAGTCCTGGAATTTTGTGGCGTGCTCTGAGCCTCCATCAGTGACAAGGCGGAATGGGTACCATGTCTGGAGAGCCTTTGAATAGGACTCCTGAATACTAGAGCTCCTGTCAGTAGTTACCGCCTTCAAAAAAAGAAAAAGATTTGACCCTTCTGAACCTTGGTTTTAACCTCTAGAAGGGAAAGTGATTTAAAAAAAAAAAGAAAAGGCATTTTAAACTCAATTGAATTTCAAAGGACTAAAAAAATCCTATTTCCTGATAATAACAATGTATCTTTGATTCTCTCTTGCGTTGCATATTGTACAGTCCCTTATACCTCTGAAAGAAAAATGTAAATATGCTTATGGTTATGCAAAGTGGATGCTGATTGCTACAGGAACACAGTATGTACCAATAAATAGTTTATTCAAGGAAATTGAAAATTAGAGAGGTTTAGACTATTAAAATTGAACTGCTGCTTAGGACCTTGCATGCAATAAGACTTCAGTCTTCCATCAGAATCAAGATGTAGGTTTAGACCAAAACAATTATCTTTATAATGCTTTGCTACTTCTTTGGTTGCTTGATTATCTTTGCTTTCTCTTTGTGGGATGTTGCTTTTCTTAAAAAAAAAAAAAAAGTGGAAACTGAATTAAAAAAAAATATTTTTCTATGGCAGAAACTTCCAGGGCTTTTTAGCTTTCATAAATTCAAATTTGATCTTGCTATATCCTTTTCCAAAAGGTGGAAAAAGAAATTATTTGCTAATAAACAGGGAATTAGATTTCACAAGGTGTTTCTCAGTATTACGAATTTTTACATTTTAAGACATAAGAGAAATAAACTACTTCCATTCATCGTGTTTGTACCTTAACATAGCAGAAATTTCATACCACTCACCCAGATTTATCCAGTGACCTTCTTAAATACATGTGGGCTTTTGCAGGCAAGTATCCTAACTATTGGCTCCTAATGTGAAGCAATACGTGCAGGCAGAGATACCCAAAGACACAGGGCATTAAGCAATTCGAGTTCGGTCCAACCTATACCATGGCAGTAATTGTATACTTCGATTTTGTTGTGTAGAGGTTTCTCGTTCTTTTGGCTAGTTTCCTTCTCTGTCTGAGCCCTGGTCGTAGCTCATCTGTTTCCCAGGGCTGTTCTGGCTGGGGGGTGACGCAGCTGCTGTGGGCGACATTGCACCCTGGCAGCGAGCGGGCGCTGCCAGCTCAAATTCCTAGGGACTCAGCATGGCATTTCCTCAGCAAGTCCAGTCACCAGGTTAGACATCTTTCGATTTAATAAAAAAAAAATTTAAAAATCAAGAGGAGCAATTGGAGACAAAGAGCTACGCCATCCCTGTAACCCCATGTTGCCTCTCAAAGCAAGGAGAACAAATTGCTTGATAAACTTTAAAAATTGTGGACATGGTGAATAATTGCACAATAAAATGGCAGTGGAGAAGGGGAGGTTCCTTTAATTGGATTATGAGTTTTCTGAGCTGAATTTTTAAGGGAGATATTCCCTGCCTCGGTTCCTCTGTTATTGAGGAGTAGAGGTCAGGGACCCCCTGGATCCCTGTGCAAGCAATCAACCATAATATTTTTAGTATCAACAAATTTCAAAGCTGCAGCCATTTATGCATGTGAATAATCCCATTGCCATCAAATATAAATCTCCTTTGGAGGTGCCTGACTGGACTTAGATATCCATTAGAAATCAGAAAAACTCAGGTATCAAAACCTAGCTTTTTCTCATGGAATTTTGGCCAAAAGAAGCCATACAACAGAAAATGTATTGAAGCCCAAGTCAACTGAATTAAAGCTTTTGAAACTCTGGCTTCAAAACCCATGTAGAAGGGATAGCATCTTTAGGTCAGATGATGTTCTTGCTGCTAAGCTGTGTGCTTACTCCTAATATCAACACCACTTTCAGGATCATTTATAAATTAAGTTCCACTGTTCCATGCACAGAACATCCATCAGAGTCAGTGGCAGCTCCAGGCTGGGGTTGTTCCCCTCCTGGAAGGGGCAGCTGGAAATGCAGAAAGGTACAAAGGCAGGAGCTCTCCTCACCACGGAGCAGGTTCCCCAAGGGAGCGACGGTGCTGTACCCTTCGCGGTAGCAGTGGCGTTGGGCCCTTTGAGTACAGCCTATCGCTTGGTTGTGTTCTTCCTCTGTCAGGTGACAACACTGAGTGGAAATTGCACAAAAGCATTCAAAATGTGCAAAAGATAAGTACTACGCTTGGAAAGACTTTTCTAGTTCTAGCAGATAAAGGGCTATTAACGTCCTCTCAACTAACCCTTGCCTCGCATTGGCAATAGTATATTTTAAAATACGGCTGGATTTAAAAAATTTTTTCAACCCTTCCATTTGGATTTCTCCCAGGATTAAATGCATTAAGTTGCTACACTGATGATTGCAATGGTTAGATTAGAGATCTAGGTAACTGGTTTTGAGATGAAAACATAAAAAGCAGGTTTTAGATGTTTTATATATTTTGCTGCTCCTTTTAAGGTAGTAAAACCCCACATTTCAGTGTAAAGATGTTTACTGCAGAAAGATCAGGACCAAAACAAACAGATAAGATCTGAACAAAACTGATCACTCAACAGCATTTATATGATCTATAGACTTTAATCCCTCTTACTAGCAAGTCTTTTCTGAGTTCAGTGGCTTTGTTTGTTTTAGTTCCCTAAAAAATGCACATGATGGGAAGAGGTATGTTGATAATAATGTGCTGTGAATAGCATGAAGGCATTCTGTGCACAGCGTATCATATCATCCATCATTAAGTTTTTCTTCTCCCTCTCTTGCTAATGGCAGTGAATCAAATATTTAAATGCATTTGTTAGTCCTATGTGCAACTATAAGAGTATGTTGAGCAGGAAGGAAACAGATTGTGTAGTATGAAATTAGGCTATGAAGTTCATTTTAAACTGGAGATTTAGTAATGGACGCAGAGCAAATGAACTCAGAAAATTAACATCAGAATTTGCACTTAAAATGCTTCCTAATTGGCACCTCTTGGGATACGTTTTGAACTCACCCAACACGATTTTTTTCTTTTTACTGAAAACAGTCAGTTTGGGCTGACAGCACCTGGGTCATAGTGAATGAGAGATGATGATGTATTTGGCAGCTTTTCTAGTTGAGCACTGACAAGTCTTGTTCTCTAAAGAAAAAAATCAAAACATATCAATCCACATGCTCACTGTACTGAGGAACTTCGTTGTCATATCTTTCAAATTGTTTTAATGTTTCAGCACTGCAGAAGTGAATGCATAACAGAAGAAGACAACTATATGCAGTTTCACTTTGTTGAAAACAACTACATAAGGAAAGCAGAACATAACTAGCAGAGTCCTGATAAGGTCATGTCAAACAAATTAACAGGAGACGGAAAAGAAAAGCTTAAAAATCATTCTTTTAAGATGATAGTCCTGCTGGATGGAAAACTAGTTGGGCCAGCCAATCCAGTCCTCCTCTTAAGTTACTGCCTTTTATGTCCCCAGGATCCTATGCTGTCTAGATATTCTGAGTTTATTTACTAATCCTTTTTTAGGGTGTTTGTGCGTGTGTGCTGACCTGATCTGCCGTCCAGTCCTTATTAGAACTGTTTACTGACTCTGATCCAGAAAGCTACCTCCTGCCCCCTCTTCCAGAGGAGAGAAAGACAAGACAATAAAGACGTCATATTAGCTTAAAATTATTTTTGAGTGCAGAATCCCTGGGTTTCTAGAGCGAGTGCTCAGTGTGCACTGTTTCCAGTGGCTCTGCATAGGCTTTAACAGCTGGAAACCTGCCTTGCTGTTGGCTGGATTTGCCAAGACGTCAAACAACCTGGGGCTTATTTTTGGTAGTAGCTTTTGCATCGTGGTGCTGTATCACTGCTTAGTTACTGTTTGTCACTGTAGCCTCACATGGACTCCCGATGATGCTGTCACAGGGTGACCTAAGCCCGCAGGTAGAAGAGCAAGGATGTACAGGAGGGAATCTTGCCCTTCCTGTTGGGAGGAGAAGGGTTGATTCCAACCTTAGTCTGGGGATAAATGCTAAGAATATGTAAAGACTTTTTTTTACTTCTTCTGGGGAAGGGCAGGGTCACTCGTGCTCTCATTGCCAGTCTATCTGCACCAACAGAATGGAGCATGTGCTAAAAGCCCCCACTGGAAGATGACTTCCAACCTTAGATAAATGCTACAGACCTGAGCGGTTCCTTTAAGTTCTGGCTTCTGGTTAGATCATCCAGTAACTATACAGGAGTTCTGTATTTTTCTCGCAACAGAACTTTGCAATTATATTTACGAATACTTAAATTCTCTGTTAGAGTGAAGAAAAATAATTTTGAGTGCAAATAGGTAGTGTGGTTCTTACTGTTTCAAATGCAAGGGGACATATCTGCAAAAGGTATCATGAATACAGTTGAGCTTTATTGAAGGACTTTCTTAAATAAAGAATAAGATAAAGTTTTTTTCTGGCTTTTACCACTGTTGTTTGTTGTGAAGAAATTAAGAGCCAAGAAAAAGAGGATAGATGAGTGAGTAGAAGGATATCCTGACATAAAATGTTGCAATAGTAATATCTGTGACCTTGAATCCTTTCATTCTTCCTCCTTCTGTTAAATTGCCATAGCATTACTCAGAAGTATATGAGTATTTTTAGGAATCAAAATTTTTTTCTGCATTGAAAATAATCTAGTCAATAGGTTTGTGTTTAAATATAGCCTTGTTTGCTTCCCTGTAACCTGTTGCTTAGTTCTACTGACTAAATGTCCTGAGGCACAGTCTTCTCATCCTTTTGTCAGTGGAATCTACTTAATTATTCACCTTAGAGCAAAGATGTTACAATTATAGCCTTCCCTTTGTGTAAGTAACCAAGTACCTCTTTGACTGTTATGTTAACTGTTTAAGAATTAAAACATCTGGGTATAAGTCTGGCCCCTTTATTCATCTGAATTCATGGTGTTGCATTGCTTAGCTGAGAACTTGGGGTTTAATCTAATAACTGCTATTTTACAAATCACATAGGATGAATCTAAAATTCCGATTAAAGAAGTGTGGGAAAGCATCTATGCATTTGTGTTTTTTTTCAAAGGATTTCTGTGGGCTTGGGATCTGGGGCTCTCTTTTTCTTTCATAATGATTTACAATTATCTCCCTTCTATTCTCAACAATATGTGTGAAAAGAGCTGCCACTTCTAACAACTCCTGATCCTGAAACCTTCCTGCAAATTTCCCTGTGTTTCCTAGTCCTCTCCGTTCTAGCAAAGAACGAATCTGAAGTGTGTTCCCTGTTGTTTGCAGCAAATGTTTATTAACATATTTACCATCATATATCTCTGTTTGCTCAAGGTGGGAGGGGGCACTGCAGAGATCCTGCTCACACAGATCTATCTAGTGATAAAATTACTACTGTGTTTCTACTGGTCTGCACTTTTGGCAATCAGTGGGTTTTGTGTGTGTGTGAATGCATGAAAACAAAGTTTTGGAGCTTTTTCTATATAAGATGCGCAAGTGTGATAAAGCATCTTAAGTTGGAAACTCTGAAAGTGAGTGTTCTCTAAGTGGCTGCAGATTTTAAATGCCTCATTTTCCAATTTTAATTGGGACAACTAGTTTTCAGGCACTACAAGCTACAGTTTGGGACCTGCAGGAAATGAGGACTCGGCACCTTGGGAGGACTGGTCCCTGATCAAACAGCGCTGGATTCATTGAAATCATTCTCTGTGCTCATGACATCATGCCATGCTTTTCAATCTCAAGGTTGTTTTTTGTATTTAGTATAAAGGTCATGTTAGGATTAAAAACAATGAACAGCTCACAGCATGTCTAGTGACCCTGTAAGAGAAATGGTAACGCATTTCACAGTAAAATATATGTGTGCTAAGCGCAGTGCTGTGTCCAAGAAGTGGAATTTTCTAATTACGCAGTCATTTTGAGAAGGAATGTGCTTGTTAGAAGCAGGCCAGGTGTGCACTTGTGATGGGAGTTTGAAATGCTGTGTAATTACACACCTTGCATAATATAAAGTTTACAATAGCCGTACAATTGATGCAGCAAGATGTAAATACAACAAGTTAAAGTGTCTAAAAGGACACCTGTAATCTAGCCTACAGCTATTACAATTATGTTGGAAACACTGTCTTGCATTAAGATTTATTAGCGTGTTAAAGTTGCCACTATTCTGAAACAAAAAAATCTGAGAAATACTTCAGAAAATTATTTGAACAACGTATTTTCAATGACAAATGAAAGTTATTTGAGGAATCTTTGTGTAGTTCCCTGAGGGGAGAAATCACAGTAAAACCACATTGATTTAAATATTCTTCAATTCAGTGATTATGCAGTAGTTTCCAGTAAATTGTTTTTATACTTTACATTTGTGAGGACTTGCATAGTGTGTGCCTGTCCAAAAGATCACCGAAACTTTACCATGTTGCAACAAATGAAAACCATCAGAGCACAAAAAAAAGAGGGAGAGGAAGGGGAAAAGAAAAAGATTTCTACCACAGCCCCTGCACAATCTAATGCGGTTTCCAAAGTGCTTTGCTTGCAGGGTGTAGAGATTTGAGTTGAAAGAGATCAGCAAGAAGATTTCTCCAGTATTACTGAAAAACGCTTCTTGTAAAGGTGGTGTTCTCCAGCACAGCAGGGCAGCGCTGCCAAACGACCCCTTGAAGCAGGGATAACGAGGCAGTGCCTCGCCTTGCGTTTTTTGCAGCCCTTCCTTTCACAAGGTGACCACAAGGTGTGATGCAGGAGGGGACGAGACCTCTCGGTCCCAGTATCACCCCTTGCCTGGTCCCCCGGTCTCATCACCCCTTGCCTGGTCCTCCCGCCCTGTGCATGCAGCCCCCTTCTCTGTGGCGTCACTAGTCTCACCCTGGGCACAAGGACTGCCGGAGCCCCTCGAAACCCGCTGAAGCACAGGTGCTTTGCTCGTTCCATCCAGTTTAGGGCCGCTCTTTCCAAAGACACCCCCAGGGCAGACACAGCTCCAGGAGCGGGGGAGCTCTGTGGCCGCCCTGCGCCCAGGGGACCTGCGTGGCCCCGGGGAACAAAATGGCGGCGACTGGGAGCCAGGCATCCATGTGGGCAGAGCAGAGGGACGTGCCGGGGCCTGTGTGGGCTCTCCCTGCTGGGATGGCCCCGCCAAGCTGGGCACAGGCTGGGCCGTGCTGGGACAAGCAGCTGGCAGAGGGGCTGGGAGTGCCCGGCTGCGGCCTGCTCTGCCGCAGCCATGCCTAGGCAGGTCACCTCCCGCTGCGGGCCGCTCCGCGCCTAGACGTTAACGTATGCGCATGCAGGTGTGTGATACCTATACATGAGGGCTGTTTGGATGAGCAAGCACCGTCCTGAGAGAGGCTGCTAGGGCAGCCGTACTCTGCAGCGCGTGGATAACTTCTGTGCTCTGTGTCTTTATAGCTAAAAGCCTTGTGCAGGCCTTGGGTCTGCATCAAGGACTTCGCTGTTAAAGCCGTCTTGTTCTTCTGTCCCTGCTCTTGCGGCCCTTCTCTCTCACTGCACCCAGTTCGCTGTGATGCTCAGTTCGTTTCGATTCTGTCACTGTTTAGGATATTCAGCCCATACCTGTCCCCCTCCAGTCACAAAACTGGGCATGCTAATTATACTACAGGGAAAAGTGGGTCTCTCTAGTTGTCTGATGGAGGTGGGAGGTTATTGCTCAGTTTTTCTGATTAATTTGCTGCTGCTCTGCAAATAATAGAACAAGCCTTCAGGACAGGAACTTAGACTGAGCAACGCTCACAGCATTATTTCCTTCCCTGGCTGTTTAAACCACCCACCAGCTTTCCATGCCTTGAGGTAGGAAAAGGAGTATGCTGCCGGTGACCAATGTTCCTCATGCTGCCATCGCAAACACACAATTACCGGTGACGATATAAAGTGCTCGTGAAGAGGAAGGCACATGCCAGAGGGGTGAAGTAACACAAATAAAGGCTCTGTATGTTACAGGCAGTGCTGACAGGTAACAGGTGGTTTGTGGAAAAGAAAAAACACGTATCCTTGCGTAGCACCCTCTCTCTGCAATACAGCATAGAGAGGAGAAGGTAGCCAATACCAGGTGTTTTCGCAGAGGTACAGCCAAGATCTATGAGTGACCCGCATTTATCGCTAAACTGTTCACTTCCCCCAGGTGTTGGTGAATGATTTAGCAATGGCAGCGGGAAAGGAGATGAGCAGCACAGAGCTAGGCAGAGTGTGATACCCAGCAGGCCTGGGAAATCCAGGTGCCCTGAGCTACCCGTTAGGGGCATTTCTCTGTCTCCAGGAGCTGAGACTGCTGTGAGCAAGAGACGGGGAACTTGGCTGCACTGTTTGATTATGATCCGTATCTATCAAAGTGGAAAAATGACTAACAAAGGGTTCTTTTTGCTCATAATTTAGAAGGAAGTGTAAAATCTGGTGTGACAAGTTTAGTAAAATAAAGGCACAGGAAAGAGCCATTCAGTGCTTGCATGCATCCCATAAAGAGGAACAGTTCTCCTTGGCTCTGACCACTGCCTTGTAAATTTAGAAAAAAACAGCTTTACAGACAAGCGATTCTTTGAAACTTCCTTTGCCCATTTATTATCATAATTGACTAACGCATCTTTCCTTTCTTCGTATTTGAACATAGTCTTTGAATTGAATGTGACAGACACATAGGCAAATAGCCTTCAAGAAAGGGCAAAAGAATTGTTGGGAAAGGTAAAAGGAGAGAAACATGAGATAGAAATCATGACTTTGTACTGGAAATATGGAAACCTGCATGAGAAGGGAGCTGATAAGAAAGTGGATGATAGTGACTTGCAGAGGATTTGCACAAAGCACTGCATACACTCCTTGCTCTTTTGACCTGCACTAAACGCTGCTCGTCAACCGTCATCATTATTTTGGCTCCATTTTACAAAACTGTGATTGAAAATTTAAATTGAAGAATTAGCACTATGTGACAATCACTTCAGTTGTACTGGAGGGTAGCACTAGTGATGTGCAAAATAGCAGTTGAAATGCTTCCCCCCCCACCAGCTGAACCCATGTTAAAGTTGTGGCTGCTTTTTATGTGAACTTCTTTGCCTGCAAGGAAGGGGTCTTCATTGTGTCAGAGTATGGAGAGAAGAGAGTAAAGATGAATGAGGTTTTGTTGGGTTTGGTTTTTTGGAGAAGAGCAAAAAGCTCACAAGTATTACTGTATTTGTGAAGAATGTTCCTTACTGTGTAAACTAAAGGGCTCAGTCTGTTAAATTTTTCAAAAAGAGGGGTGACCTGGTTACCATGTATAAGTGCCTCTGGGGCAAGATATGAAATAATATGTTTTTAATCTAGTGAAGAAAGACATAGGAAGAAGCAAAGACTAGAAGTGAAGCCAGTTAAGTTCACCTTAGAGGTAAAGCATCGAGTAACAGGGCATTTAGCCTTGAGGAGGTGGTGGTGGTGGGGGGGGAACCTAAGTGGAATAATAGTTTCTCATCTTGGTCAAGAGAATGTCATTCTAAAAGAAGCGTTTTATTCAAACACAGAGGATTGGACTTAAAACAGATTACAACAGAGAAGGGGAATATCTTAAAATTCAGGGGTGGCCTGATAGCCCAGTGTAGTTATCTGTGGCTTTCCTAAATTGGTTATGGTCTTAAATAAATTAGAGACATGTCGTATTGGAATAGCAGAGCTCTGACTCTCTTCCTTTGCCCACTCTGACTCATACAATCTCTGTAAAGATATCTATATTTTGAGGGTGGGAAGGGAGTCCTGTGCCTTTAGTTTACCAAACATGTCACACCAGATTTTACACTTTCCTGTATATTATAAGAAGTCTAAATCTAGCAGTTGTGGCCAGATTCCAGTCCCTTTACATCATTTAGGTGGATAATTTGTTCCGCTGTGTTTTTTCTTTCTTCTCAACTGTACTTTCTCTTTGAAGCCTCCAGCTACTGGATTGGGGAGGTAAATTACAGTCTTTCTTGGTCCTGAATTGTGCCTCTTGTTTCAATTTTTGGAAATCACATAATTGATTCATTGCAGGATTGCTTGCATTCACATGATTAAATAACTGGAACCCCTTTTCACAGAAGCTGCTGTGTGAAAATTGTTATGATACTTAAGAATGATCTTTTAGTACTTCCTTTCTTGGGGCTACAGGAGAAACAATGTTTTCTCTGTGGCACTAAGTGCAAAAAAGCTGCTCAGTTTTCAACATGTGCACTCATTGGCTTGGCGTTGCTTCTTTGGTGCATGTGCAGGTTTGCAAGGGTCGTTGTTCCTTTTTGCTTTATGTAGTTAGAGATATAGATACCTGTGTGGGGCTTTCCCCAGTGAGAATTTGCCTCTAAATACTTGCTGTGGAATAATAGATATCTGTCTATAGCAGGGCAATATGCTGGTGATAATGTCTCTGGTCATAACAAGGCTGTAGTGAAGATGTTTTGTCAGATGCTGCAGGGGACGTGTTGATGGTAATTGTTGGGAGTGGGTATGGGTACAGCTCTGCTGTGCATTGGGTCTGGGCAGAGAAGCTCCACAGTGCCAGCACCAGTGAAGTGCAACCAGACTTTTTTTTAAGGTAGTTTTTTTGGCTGTTTTGTTTGTTTTATAGTATACACAGTCAAATCTCACTTAGTTTTGAAGCATCTGGAATCTTGCAAAGATCAGTGAAAGGATAATAGAGGAAAAAAGGAGCTTTGATAAATGATGGGGATTTTCAGTCCCCTGAACTGCACTGGTTTTCATATGCAGTTAACCCTTATGCACTGCCACTGGCTAGCCACTGTTTTGGAAAACATGGCAAGGTGTTTCACCCATCAGGTACTTCTGTGGTACCCATCAAAAATGGAGAAGATTAAAGTCTTCCCCTTTGCAGAACTGAGCTGGAAGGGTAAAACCTTCTTAGGCTTTCTTTTAAAAGAAAGTGTCTTTTACAGGCCACCCTTATACAAGCATTGGGAACTGCTCAGTGTGGAAGTCTGCTTAATGCTAATTAATGCCTGTCTGTGATGGTCACCTGCAAACCAAGGTCTGGATTTTGTAGACTGCATTGTTGTATTATCCATGTGTATTTCTAAGGAGCTGCTGTGGACAGATTTATGCCATTCATGCATTTTTTTATCTTACACATATTTAGATTCTTCTGTCCTAAACATAAACATATTTAGAAGAAATTAAAATGCAAATGAATAACTGGTTTGTGTTTGGTTAGCGAACAGAGCAGGAAGTGTGAATGTGCAAATGCCCAGCAGGCTCGGGGGTTAAACCTCCTCCCTTTAATTTTTACAATGGGTTCTCAACATCCAGTATAAACAAAACTCGGCAAACTATTCCTTGTGCTGTGCTCAGTTGTCCAATCATCTACTCCTTTATTCCTTATTACATACTTACTGCTTGAAAAGTAATTTAGGCAACTGGGAAAGTGCCATGTGAGATGCAGAGGAAGTCTTAACCACTAGGAATTAACTTAAATTTTAAAGCTGTATAGTATACGAGTCACATAACCAGGAAGTTATTATTTTAATCAATTCAATAAAGTGGCCAAGACCTGAGGAAGAAAGTTAATGTGAAAGTTATAAGAGAAGCCTCTCAAAAACATTATTGTGAGTAAACCAAAAATAATTAATTATGTATTTAATCTGTGGTGGAATTTGGTGTGTTTAAAGAGCCTGTGCAGAAATAGTCTTGAATATTGATCATATCATGATAGCTCCTGTACATGTAAAAGGAGATGGGTACCCCATGGAGGAAGTTATTAATGAAATATTGTCTCTGCTGTAAAGACCTTACAGTTGAAATTCTATGTTAAGTTTTCAGAAGAAAACTTGTTACAGATGAGAACAAAGTACTAAAATCTCTCTGTAGAGATAGATTTAATGTTCTCTAGTCATTAAGTAAAAAGTTTCAGATGGAACTTCTATAATTGTGATGGACCTTCAATAGTAAAAAAGGTGGGTTAACAGGTAGTGGTGTAAATGCTTTAGAAGGGAAAGGAGGGATGTGTCTTAGATTGGGTCAGATTATTAGTATTAATGTTCCTTTCCTCTGTGTGCCTGTGCTATATTGCAAATACACGGACGTTTAGTACCTGTCAGACCTGGCACAGTCACTCCCCATAGGTCTGACTCGAGTGCATGGATTGTACATGGGTGAGAGAAGTTACTAAATATCTAGACATTTTGCACATAAGAAATCTACTTGTAGAGCCCTGATTAATGGCTGCCACATTCATACCACTCTGGCAGCTGAGTTTTAGAATTGAACTGGACCAAGAAGATGCATAATTCACCCTAGAGCATCTTCGGGAAGGAAAGAACAATATGATCCAGAAATGACATGTTGGCCCAGCAAAGCAGATGGTCTCTGAGGTGGCTCAGTCATGCAGTCTCATCAGTGAGAAAAAAATAGGAGCTTCTTTAAGGGGGGAAAAGAATAATCAGAGAGAAAGAAAATAAAAATAAAAATTAAAAAATCCTGCTGTGGAGTTGGCAGACAGCAAAGAAAACCAAACTGGACGGAGGAAAACTTTTGTCAAAAGAATTTTCTGCAGAAAAACGTGGTTTTAACCAAACATTGGGATGGTCCAAACAACTTTTTTTTTTCCCCCCTTACAAAATGGTGAGGTTTTTGATGAAATTTTATTTTTTTATGAAAGCAGTGAAACAATGTTTTTAATTTCAGAGTAGATTTTTCCTTAGAAAATTTAGATTTAAAAAAAAATAAGGTAAAACAGTCAACATAAAAACAAGACATTCTTAATCCATTGAAACAAAATATTTTGATTGTCTAAATTGAAATTTTGCCCTGAGATATGCCCTATTTCAAGTTCTGTTGCTGTTGATATTTTGTCTTTTTGTCCTGATCCTAGATTATTATTTTGTTATTTAACTTACATGTTTTGCCTTATAAAAAGTTATTTATCAACTAGCCCTGTTCAGAAACTGTGCTGAATTGGTCCAGCGCAGTTGAGGCACTACACATCAGCAATGTGCATGTAAGGTTGTTCTTGAATTTACTCTTTCGTTTTCACTCTTACTCAGATCTCTTAACACAGCAGTTTCCAAAATATGCATTTCTGAAACCATCCACAATGGGATTGAAGGCATGACAGGAATCAGTTTAATCTGTTTTTTTGTAAGTGGGATCTTAAGGGCTGCAGTGGGGTGCTGTCTCTAATGCTGCCGTAGAGCTATGCATCATAGTTTCACTTTCTGCAGGTGGTGTAACATAGGATTGAAAGTTAATATCCAATCTTGTCCACCTGCTGCAAGCAACTGTATTTAGTTTTATTTCCCATGGGATTTCCTCCTTCCCCCTCCCCCGGGTCAGTAGTAATTGATATCTTATTCCTCCAGCCAACTTATTTTACAATAAAGGATTACTTACAACAAAGGATTACTCAAGCACGTAACATCCAGCAGAAATGTCAGACTTATGCAATCACCTGTAATCAGCCACAGCTCATATCAAAGTGGCTGGAGCTACACTATAGCTGGGTTGGAGAGTGCATGTAATGCAGACATCTTCTGTGCATTTAATAAAGCTTTGTATAATTTTTTAAAGGTACCTCCAAATTAAGGATTTTCAGGAAACAACTCCTGAAAAACATTACCATTTCTATTAATTTGTTTTGCAAGAGGAACTTGTAATTCTTGCCCATTTAAGAGAAAAAACACGCCAAACATCTGGGATACCTCCCCAGTATTTTGAGGCATCTTCTGCTTATTTCTCATGTTGATGTTGCTGTGGTAAGTTGAGCTGTTGTGGTTATCCATGTCAGAGGTCAGACACAACTCACAAAGCCTTGAGGGAAGCGTGATGGGCATCAAAGTAGGTCTTGGAGGACATCATGCAACCCTTGGGCAACTCGCTGTGCATCCATGCTTTAACAGGAAGCTTTCTTTGTTCTAAGATTTACATTTTGTTTTCTGCAGCAGGCGTTATTTCTGCTTGAAGAGTTCCTCTCCTCCATGGTTAAAAAGTCTCTTCTTGCTTGCTGCTGGCTGTGCAATACCCAGTGAATGAGTTTTGATAATTTCTGTTGGGATTAATTAATTAATTGCAAATGTCTTCAGGCTAAATTGTGAGTTTGCATGTCAGGATGCTGTACATAATCAACAAAATCACTCAGGGGCTTGACATTATGGAGGTTATATGGAGATTGTGAGAGGAACACATTCAATCCATATTAGTCAAAACTTTCTTTATTATTTATAGACCAATTCCTATTTTATGAATTCTCAGTCAGAAGCACAGATTTCAGATGAAATGTTAGGATAAGAACAGAAACAGGAATATAATTCCACTAATTGAGCCTATTTGATGAAACGGCAACATTTTTTAATAGGATGACTTACAATTGTAATTGGGAAGAAAGGCTGTGGAAGAAATAAAGATCCATAGTAATATTTCAGGTTAGATGGAACACTGCTATCCCAAATGAATAAGCACTAATGAAGCGTTGTATGTACTTCTAGAGACTGGCTACACCAGCTAAGTGAAGGGTACAGGATACATTAATAAAGTCAGAGAAAGGTCTTTAATGTGGATGTTATCATCACCAACTGACCCATGAGAATAAACAGTGCGTGAGGCACATAAAAAACATTTTTTTCATTTATAATCCTGAAATTTTTGGCTTCTGTCCTGATCCTAGATTATTGGATTGTGCTTTTCTTTCTTTTTTTTTTAACTGACATGTTCTGTCTTATAAAAAAGCCTATTCAGAAACTGCACTAAGTTAGTCCAGCAAAGTTGAGGCAAAGTCACCTACATGAAGGCTTTATGGTCTGTAATGAAACAGGAGGCAGACTTTCTGAATGTCTTACATTTGCATTTTGAAATCATCAGTTTAAGTCCCCTTGGCAGTCAAAGCATTATTGCTTCTGCTGGATTCACCAGTTTTCATGCACTCAGTAAACGACTCTGATCTTGTTGCTTCAAGTAAGTGCTTATGGTTTTGATCTGTAGTATCTTGCCATCTCTGTCCCGCACTGAGTTTGTCGGGTTTTTGCCTATTTGCGAATGCAACTCATTGGTCTTATTAAGTGTGCAACAGATCTAGACCCAGTATGTTGCCAGTCAGTCACCAGTCTTTCCTCAGTAGGGCCTGGGAGGAATACCCACCAGGCTGGCTGCCTTTCCCTGAGGAGCAGTGCTATGTTTGTACTATTTTCATTCCAGGAGCAAAGAATCTGAATCAATATCAAAAGAGAGGAAATTTTCAAGAAGGATACCTTTGCTGTTGCTGCCTGTGGTTTTATTTGTCACTAGTGTGTATGCCCAGGCTGGCATAGGCAGTTACAGTTACTGGAAGAATGCTGAGGAGCAAAATGAATCTCAGCTACTGGGCATGGCTGTCACCTATAGAAAAGTTATAGCTAAAGAGTTTTCAAAAAGAGGAAAAAAAAACCCCAAACAACCAGCCACCAAATATCACTAAGCCTTAAGAAAACCTGGAACAATAATACATCTGACTCTGGCTTCCATCAAGCTGCTATACAACCTTGCTGTCCATAAGCCACAAAATTGCAAAAGCAAGTTCTTGCATGGACTCCCCAAGCTCCCCCTTCCTTTCCGCTGTGGATCACAAGAACTGTCTTCATTGCATAAGAAATGATTTGTTTTAAGTGTTCATCAAAACAGATTCTGAACTTACACTTTTAATGTTCAGTGATATGGCTTAAATGAGGTTCAGACTTTGCGTTATTTACGTTTCTGGCTGGATATTTTGGTTGCACAACCAGGTGCACATGGAAATCTGGCATCCAGCAAAAAGCTCTAAGCATGTGTGAAAATGCAACATATGGTTGTTGAGATTGGACAGTATTTAAAGGTTATCTTTGCTGTCAACATTTAAGATTTTTTTAATGATGTTGCTGTAATAACAGCAACAGAAAAACTCTGCCTGATTGACTTGAAAACTGTACTCCAAGAAACTAGCTTTGTCTCGGCCTTTGATAACCATGTTTTTTTAAAAAGGATGTAAAATAGTAACGCAAAAGTGGTTTTTATTCAACCTGTGAATGTTCTTTCTTTCCAAGCACTTGAATATAGACCTTCATAAGCATTATAGATAGGTGGGAAAAACGTAGCTGTCATAGAAACTGTGTATGTCATTGACTAGAATTGGCCAGTTGTGCCTGCAGTTATTTGATTTATATGCATATTTGTCTTTTATACATGTGGAAATTAGACATGTACTACAAGTGTGTTGGAGCATATATTTCACTAAATCAAAGAAGTGTATGTAAATAGATGCCATAGTAAAATCCGCTGTTAAACTTCAGGGTTGAGACAATATTCCTAGATGATCTCTAGAGATATGAGAGCTCTGGAATGCAGCATTGGAGCTTGATCTTTCATCTCTCTAAAACTTGTTTTCCAACCATCAGGGCTTGGACAAGCAGAAATGGGAGGAAAGACCTACTTCTCAGCTCATGCAGTGCAAAAGGGCCAGAGTAGCATAAGGGATTCCCAGGAAGGGGAGGACGCTTCCAACCCAAGTACTGCGAAAGGTGACTCTAAAACTGCCTGAGACCACAGGATGAAAGTGCTAATCAAATCTGCCTTTGCTTGCCCTCCTTTATTGTGGGCTCAGTTCTCTGGAGATGGGGTACAGAATCTCTTCTTTGGGGGGTGTTCTACATGGATGTTGTCTGTGGGATAGGCATCGCTCGAGCATCCTTTGAAATCACAGTCATCCTGATAAACAGTGATTCCCAATGTATTTTGGGGATTGCTTTATACTCTGTTACTGTCTTAGAATTTTGGGGGCATAATGTTTTGTTCTTCCTGATCCTTCACATTTTCACTTAGCCCAGAGTAACATGGTGCTCCACGCACAGGGGAGTTGAAAGGTAGTCTCTCTCTCTCTCGGTCCAAATCTGGATCACATTCATGGTTAGGCCCTCACCCTTTAATCAGTCCCTGTTTGCAAAATCCCATCTTTCACAGTATTTCACAGGGTGGGTTGTGTTTTTTTATTTATTGTTGGACTTCATCTGGTACAAAGGTTTAAACTACAGAAGTAATTTAAAATATTGTGGCATTTCCTTTCTTAATTAATCCCAACTGTTTTCCTTGGTAGTACAGAAAGTATCAGTATTTGATGAGGACATTATGCCTTCATCATTGGGGCAGTGGATTCTTCCTGCCGAGTCTGTAAACAGCAGACAAGCCACAGAGTTCAGCCTTCATGTTCTGGTTTTCATTAAGCCCAGACTAGAGGAGCACCCAGCTGTGTCTTCCTGTAAGGTCTGTCAGTCTTCCAAAGCTTGTTAACATGCTAATATAAAAGGAAATAGGGCTGACTTCAAGGAATTTACAACTAGTGTTAAACTTCAAAGACTAGAGCTACATCTCTTCAATTCAACAACAACAACAACAACAACAAAATCCTATAATAAAAGTTCTGTTAGCCTACAAGAACAGATCTGTATGCATTGAACACTTAAGCCATAATGCACGATGCCACATTTTTTTGTTGCAAGTTGCAACACAAAGCCTCCTGCAGTTGTGAAACTTTGTTCATAGCTGGTAGGTTTGATCAGAGACAAGATAAATTGCTGTCCAGCCCACAAACAGAGTATCAGGAACGATGTTGTCAATCTCTCCTTCCCTAAACCTGTTTTCTATGTAAATGTTTGCAGTAGGTAGGTGAATCGGGTTTGAACAGTAGGCAGCATTCTCAGGTGGCAGAAATTGGAAGAACTCCTATGACTTCAAGGGAATTACTCCCGTTTTTAACATCTGAAGATTTGGCCCAGTCTGAGGAAACATCTGCAGTGTGCTTACCTAGTCATCTGAAGATGTTCAAAGTTGGACACATTCTGGTGCTTTTCAAGGAAGAAGAGAGCACCGTTGTGTAGAAGTAGGGTGAGGCAACTTTTCAAGCTGAAGAGTGACTTGCCATTCTCAATAAGTATGGGCAAATGGATGCACAGGAAGTATTATATAAATGGGGCAAACACTTAATGGTACTTCCCCAGTCTGCAATGATTTGAGGATCGGGGACTTCTTGAATCAGGATCGATGTCATTTATACCAAGAAGCAATGATTTTTCCCCATCTCCATACTACATCTCTTCTTTAGTTAAATGGATAACACGGAAGATTTATTGTAGATGCCTCTTTCACCCCTTGGAGTGCTCTCTGCTCCTGTTGGAGTCTACAGGAGCTTTCAGGTCTTGCAGGAACGTGGCAGGATGAGATCACACATCCCCAAAGTTCTCAGACAGGTACTTTTCATCAGTGCTGAGAATAAGTTGCCATTTTTATCATCTCTAGATCAGATCTCTGATAAAGGAAAAACACTTCAGACATCCAATAACATACCATTATTTAGAAGTTGGAAAAGATTTCCATTAAAATTCTCCTGGAGAAATCTGAAGAATTTAAATGCATAGAAATAAGGGTTGTTGCACAGCTGAGATAATTATATATTGAAGGGCTTTGGCAGGGACCCTGAGCAATAAATGTGCCAGATGACACATCCTGAGTCATTTGAGGAGATTTCTTCATGGGCTTATTTTTTATTGAGATTGAACTCTTTGTGTCAAGGAACTATAAGAATTTGTGTGTATTTGGTTGACTTCAAAATTGATTGCTTTGGTCACCCAGAAATATTAAAAGCAACTCAATGCGAAAAAAAAAAAAAAAAGGCAAAGTAGTATATTAAACTCAGCTGTTATTCGCACTGTTCCTTCTCTGACAGCTTGTTAAAAATGTTGGTAGAATAGGTGCTGCTGTTATACTTTCGTTATTCGGTGCTAATTAGAACAAACTTACACAGAAGCAAAAGCAGTTTCTAAAGGCAGCTGATTGTTTTAATAGGAATTAATTGAAAATCCAGACCACAGTGGTGAAGGTGGCCACGGGGAGCAATGGCACACGTTTAGATTCACTTACCAATCTGTTTTATGCTTATTGCAAGTGGAGTTGTTATGACTACATCCACACTGTGAAAGCGCAGGGGGTGAGAAGACTGTAGGCCACTGATGGCTGGGCTGGTGCCAGAAACGAGCAGGACAGCTGTGTCGGGGTTACATTTTCCAACTTTCTTTTGCCTTGGAAGAGATAAAGCAGAGATGTGAAAGGTAACAGGTTATGTATCTACTCTGCTGCTATGTCTAGAAATACTGTGTTTGCAAAGTGAGAGCAACTGGCCAGATACCCTATATAGTAAGCTTTGCAGGTTGTTTCCTTGTGCATTTATGCTCTACATGACTGCAATTTGCATCATCAGTTCAATTTGCTGAGTCCTCCCATGTGCAGGAATTTCTGTTCTTTCTACTGGCTTGTGTTGGTCTTATCAAAGGTCATTGGAAAATAAACCCCCCCAAAACAAATGAGAGAGTTTCTAAGTAAACAAACAAACCGCCCCGTAGAGCCTTTGTTTTCTCGACAGTAAAGCTAAGCATTTAGGCAGTGATGTGCCATTTTTTCAGTGTTCTTGAAAATCCAGTTTTAAGGGGAAAAATGACAGGAAAGGCTGATGCGTCAGTCTTGTTAAATTTCTGGGAATGGAGCTAAATATGATATGGTGTGTATCTATTGCCTTCTGCCAAAAGCACCTCAATTATGTCAGAGAAAAATGGTAGGAGACACTGTGCCATAAGCTGATAAGGTCATATTAAATCAGCTGTCTATTGAGTCTCACATATTTTATATATAGTCATCCCCTGAGGGTGTGTTGTATCCAGACCCTTGGACAGCTAACACATAGGTGATGGCTGACAAGCATAGCAAATCAGTTAGAAGGGAACCATGCTTTTTTGGGGAAAAAATGTGCAAATTAAAAAATAAATAAATTCAATAGGACATCATGTTGGAATGATGATTATGTGACATTATCAGCATTTGTAACAACAATGGAGAACTTTGCACCTAAGCCTTTGAGGTGAGGAATCCATAGCCCAGCTGAGACACTGGAGCACTGACAGCAGTTTGGGAACAGCCCCCTTCCCTGCAGGAGTAGCAGGAAAATAGGAAATTAATGTTAAAAAGGAAATCAAGTTGCACAGTAAAGTTATTAAAATTATCATAGAATTTGCTTTGGAAAAAAATTGTTGCTTAATATAGCCTTAAGAATCTGGCACATTCTCGATGATGTTAATCCATCTGCTGACATTTCATCTTATTCTTATTGGTTTTGTTTCCAGTTTTTTGATACCTCAAGCATTTTAGATGTTATGTTATTGAAGTCATGGGTCTTGTAGAAAACAAATTACCCCATAGAGTTAATTGCACCCATCTCACTCTTTATCTTGTTGAGGTGAACTTCTTATCTGCATTTCATTGTGAAAGAAAAAAATCTTTGATAGGAAACAAACACACAAAATGGGAGCAGAAGTTGATCACCTCTTGCCGTTTTCCCAAGAGCAAAATTAATGAGATAAGCCGTTATTACTTGTCAGGTGTTATTTGAACCCCAAATAATCTGTTCCCTGGCTAGACCTAAGGAAACCTTGTGCTTTTGTGGCAAAGTGTAAAAAAATGTTCTTAGCTGTATTATTATTTGGAAGGTGCAGTTTGAGATTTTCTGGCTGGCCAGCCTTCTTGGTGGAGAAAAGATATTAGAACAAACATGACACTCCTATCATGCTGAGATGTGGAGCCTAGAGAAGGAATACATCTGAACTGATCATCTAAAATTCCATTTTCACTGCTGTGATTTCAAATTTTGACTGAAAGCATCTTGTTTTTCCAGACCTTTACCATTTCCCTTACTGTTATCTCTGTTCTAGAGGTCATATAGGATTTCCAGATGGATTTTACTGGTGCAATACTTTAAATGTTGGGGTGGGGTTTTTTGTTTGTTTGTTTTTTCCCTTTTTTTTTTGTTTTGGGGTTTTTTTAGTTTGTTTTTTTTTTTGTAACTACTGCATTGCTGTGGACAGAATAATTCAAGCAACCAGAAGATTAACGGAGTGTGTTGTATGCATTTCTCAAGGTGGATCAGATTCCCTCTTTAAAACAAGCATGTGCTTGTGTGCAGTTATGCTCATGTAGCTTTGCGGTTAATGTCTATAAGTTATTTCACTTGATTGTGAATATATAGATTCACTGTTGGAATTAGTGGAGTGTGTGGATTGGGGAAGTCAAGGCAGTAGGGGAATCTGCGGGGAAAACCCAATTGACTGGCTTACCCGAGACTTCTGAAGACTTGTTCCTTAATTTCTTTGTGTTTTCTCTTTTGCTTCAAGGTTTTTCTTTGTTTGTACGTGTTTAATTAGTATCTCAAAAACATATGCAAACTAGCTGTCTGGCTAAAGATTTTGAAGCACACGGGAGTGGATGAAAGTGGTTGAGGAATACAAAGGAGCACCTACAGGGAAAACATGCTTTTACCTCCTGTCCCTTGATTGCCAACAAGACAAACTAGAATCTGGGTCTGTTGAAGCCAAATGCAAAACTCTGTGTGGCCAGGATTTCACCTCAGGTGAAAATATATATTTGACAAAGGTCCGACTCCTCTATTGGTTGTAGGGGTGTCCCGCATAGATTGCTGGGCTGCTTGGTGGGATGCATCCATAACCTAGATTATGTTGTGGGTTGATTTCCATCAGTAGGATGGCCAAGAGGCACTGCTAAATCTGGGCCTTAAAAAGACTGACTCTTTGCATGTTTCACATAGGTTGTCCCTCTTCCTTACTGTCAGAAAATGCTAAATTAGAAAGCTCTTATAAGATCCAGCTTTGTTAGAGAAACATATTCAGATAAGGAGGAATTCAATGATTTATTCACCGGATGATAGTGAATGAATGGTGTCTATTTTCTGTGTATGAATCATAATTGACTTTATTATGATGTTCTCAATGTATTCGTTATTTGAACTGATTTCCTGATTCATTCTTTGTCAGTAGATCGGTTGCCAGCAGTTCATTGTGGGTTTCCAACGTTTAAAATTTAAGGTCTTTGTAATTGGTATGCAAGTCACATGATGTGCTTCTTTTTCCTGATTGGAAAAATGGGTTGGGGGAAGGGTTGGTGAAAATACTAAAAAAGTACATGAATTTAAAATTAACTTTTTTTCAAACTTTAAAACACTTTTAAAATACATTATTTCTACGTAAAATTCACCTCAGTGCAACAATCTCAAAACCTGTTCCCTTCCCATGTCCTGATCAAGCAATGTACCAAAGTTTTGAGTGACACACAGGTTTTTGCTCTGGTATTTGCACAGAGATTGATGTGTAGGAACTCACTTGAAGAATCAGGTTGGAAAGGAACTTGAACACAGTGAAACAGAATATTCACAGACTTATTTACAGCTTTCTCTCAGTTCTAATAATAAGTGTAAGTGTGGATCACTTGAGCTATCTCACTCTCTTTCCATGTCTCTGCAAATTCTTCAGGGATTTATTTCTTTTTCTGTAGGGCTGCATACTGGAAAACAGGACACTATTAGACTAAATTCGCCTTGCACATATACAGCATTGATCTCTTATCGTGTAATTAAGTTGTGACTCAAGAGACTAGCTGTAACCCACGCACCAGTTATTTGACCCTCTGGAATTTTGCCTTCCTTCAAGCAGCATGGTTATGTGGGCTGACAATGTGCTAGGTGTTTCTAGGATATTCTCTTTGGCTCAGGTTTCTGTTCTGTTTACTGTGTAGATTTATGCATAGGTAGACTTTTTAGGGCATAGGACATATCATAAGAATGTGAAATGGAAGAAGTTGATCTTTTTGACTCTTTGGTACATACATCAGCATCCTGAGACGCAAGCTATGGCTCGACTTAACTTTCTTACTCCTGTCCTTCAAGGGCTGATCTGCTGCTAAGTCCACGTATTGATGCCTGTAGAGAACTTGCCATTTGAAACACTTCTGGGTAAATCAATACAGTCTTTAATTTCTTCATTTGTGGGTCAGGAATAATATGCGAGCGGTGTTTTGTGAAATAGGATGCATAAACCTTTGTCTAGCTCTTTGTGATTCTTGCGTGGAAATTGAGAAATACAATGAACCCTTAATAGAGTTAAAAAGCTGGTAATATTTTTCTGCCATGTATATGTAATTGGCAGGCAAAATAGATTGAGAGTTTTGATATTCAGAGCCATAAACCCAGTAGTATTTGCTGCTATAATAGTATCTTTCCATTTGCGTCATGTGTAATAGTTGCAGGAAGATTTCCAGAAAGCCTTCAGTGAAGGGGCAAAAAGCTGTTGCTGCAGCTCCTTTGTGTATTTCTGACTCCAACTAGTAACAGTGTCCATTTGACTGAGGAAGCAAGTTCACACATCTGGTGTCTCACCGTCCTTTCAGGGTCATGATACTTTAGGAAATTCTTAACCAGAGAAGAATAGGTTGAGGCTCTGAAGATGCTTGTGATTGTCAGTGATGCTGTGAAGCACAATATTAATGCTCTGGGCATTACCCATTCACATTAATTCCGGGATCTCCTACCCCATTAGTAATTAGTGGAATGTCAGCATGTCCCGTGAGGTAGGTAATAACCCTATGCCCAGTTATAGTGATGACTAAATAGAGCAAAGCTTTTGTGCATGCATTTCATGCGGGGTCAGCCACTGACCATTTTCATTAGCGGTCAAAACTCTTTTATTAACAGATGTTAACCAAGCAAGTTTTGCTTAGAAAAATCATCAGAGGATAAAAAGAATAAGTTAAAGTAATTTAGAATAAATGTTCAAGAGGGTGTTTCCTTGACATGTTAGAACAATCATTGCTATTTTTGTCTTGGTATCCAAGATGCTGGAGAGGAAAGGAAGAGGTGAGGAGAACAAAGCCACTAATAGGGGTTTCACATCCTAGGTGTAGAATATCTCTATCTATCCCAATAAGAGGTGCTCCTCAGTGCTAGTTTCTGAAGGACCCAGGATATTATTAGATTAGAGCCCATCTCCAGTAATCTCTGTCCTTGCAGCACCCTAATAATATTTATTTATTCCATATACAGATGCACTGAGTGAGCTCAGGAAGCTTTAAAACTCCCTCCTGCACAAGCTCTTACTGTTGTGATGCATGTTTCAGTTTCAAACGGAGTAATCCCAGGTGCAGGTTCCTCTCCCCTGTGGAAGATTTTCTTCTCTTCCTATTGTAACTGGTCCTACTTGTCTTTGTGTACATATTCAGCTGAACTCTTCCTGTAAATGAGGGAAAGAAATCCATGACAAAGCTCTCTCAGCACTCTTTTTTTTTTTTAATAACAATATGGTTAGTTATCTTTAAAATCTGCTGAACAATTAAAGACATTCACATAAACAGCAAAGGCATTCATCCAGCCCCCGTACATTAGCAGCATCACGCAGCATGTTACGTAACCAACACTGCTCCCAAAAATGGGCTACATGGCTCAATAGACCAGTTGGTAAAAATCCTACAGATTCTATTTCTTGCTGAAAATGGCTTTCTAAGCAATTTCAGAGAGCAGACCATTTGCTAAAACGGCTCGTGAAATGGCTTTCAAATAGAAGAAAATCTCTACATTTGCTAGATAAAACAAGGACTAATTCAGCCAGTCCTGTCCACTTTGCAGACTGAGAAAGTGAGGCACAAAAGAGGTGACTTTTTTCAAGCTCTGACAGTGAACTGGTGGCAGAGGAGGGAGTGAAACCCAGGTGCACGGGCCGGGAGCCATATGCTCCAGCCTCCAGTCTCTTCTGTGTAGTCCATCTGCAACATTTCGCTTCAGCCAGGAAATATTGGTCCTACGATGCCACATTTTATAATATACATATAGAAAGTGTGTATATTTTTATATATCACTTTAAAGGTAGGTGGATTTTTTTTCATGTTAAATTTAAAGGTAATTTACATAACTAATTTGTAAGCCAAAGTGTAAATGATGCTCAGCTGAAGTGACCATTTTGACAAGCAAGTGCAAACATTGTCAGAACATTGGCAGATCTGCTTTGGACAAGACTGAGCTTGACAGCTTTTTCTGTGTGCATCTGGGTATTCTTGAGGGGGCAGCAAGGGGGGACTGTGTTTTGGTTTGGTTTTTTTTTTAAGAGCTACTTAAGAATATTGCATTATGATAATCTGATTTTTAAGTTATCTATCTAGCTATGTCATTTAAGATATTAAAAAAGCTGGCATGCAAACCAGAAGGCTGTTTTTTCTGTGCTTGTTGTGCCCTATACTGTTTAAACAAATGCAACACTATTGTGAAACACGCAGTGCTCTTAATCACCTGACATAATAATTCAGCTCCAGTTAAAGATGATGATTTAAAGAAAGCTTTCAGACACTTTACACCAATGTTAGGTACGGATGATATGGAGGATAGGGATTGGGACTGAGGAAAAGAACATTTTAAAGTCAAAGAAATATGCAAGGTTTTGGGTTTGGGGTTTTTTTTTCATCTTAGAATACTAAAATTGAGGATTTGCATGGCTTGATTTTTCTGGAAATTTTAAAAGCCTACAACTTTGGTATATAGCCCATGGAAACTCATGGTGTTCCTAATTTATAATTTTTTTTAGCCCTATAGATCCTTTTCTTCACTTCCATCCTTCTTACGTGTCACTCAGTTTGGACAGAGTCTCTTCTTGTCAGCTTTCTCTTTAGCTCTCATCCAGCTAAGTGATCGCAGGAGGTGGTGGGAATCTCTCCTGTAGCTTTGAAGTGAGCTCTGGAAAGCTAGGATTTCAAAACATGGGTCCTAGCACACATTTGCTTACACTGACATAAAAGAAACCCCACAAGAACATTACTTTATTTCAGCCTGAAAAATAGATACAGTTTTTAACTAAAATGCAAATTAGCTTTGGGCACTTAGTGGTAAGCAGCAAGCTGGGGATGCCCAGCATCGCAAAAACGTGATTTTCCCATTCTTGTATTGCCCAGTTAGTGTGATGTCTCTGGGTCTAGTGGCTCTTTAAGGCGAAAATATACAAAAGACAGATTATAATTTTGCCTGTGGACCGTTACTGCTCTTCTCGATGATCTGCATCTGCTTTAATAAAAAAAATATTTAAGAAACCATAAAGAAAGCTAACCCAATTCTCTTTTAATGCATTATGTAATTAAATCTTCATTGAGATTTGAGACCTGTGCAACCACAAAAGAAAAAAAAAAAACAACACAAGAGGAGTAATCGTATCTTTAGATCTAGGCACATATTGGGGAAAAAACTGTGCATAGAAAGAAAATGTACAATCTGCCATGTGTAAAGTCAGGTAAAAGTTTCTGACTATCCCACAGGCCTGTCCTGCAAATATTAACGCGTGTGGTAGGATTATGGAAGTGAATAGTTGCCTTATGCATGATCAGATTTCTCTGCCATGTAGCTTAGACATACACACCTGTAAAATTAAAGCCTGGGTATTCCAAGTCTCCTTTAGCCACTGTGAGAATGAGAAGAGAAAATTAATGGAGCTAAATTTTGTGTGGATAACCTGGGACTTTTTCAGGGCATTTTCAGTGGGCATTACCTGGTTCCAGTTGGATGAGCTTTCTAGCTTATTTCTTAATGATTTATTTTGAGGATAGCCAAGCTGTGGTTCGGGAGGCTCGTGCAGTTCACAAGTGGTTCAGGTTGCGGCTGGAGCACGTGAACAGCCTCATCCCACGGGCACCAGTGGGAGCCGTGGGAGTCCACAGCTCCATCTCCCTCTAGCTCTCCACCATAACTACTGCCCCTATGAAAATCTCAGTAAGTGATTCAGGCTCAGAAAGACCGGCTTTTATATTTTAACACTGGGTTTTACTGGTATGCATACATGAATGTGCCCTACCAATTAACCTGCACTTACATACATGTAAAATCTCACCACCAGCTCTGCTGATTTGCACCAGACTGTGTGGGCTATTAATTTTCTTCACACTGAATAAGGTGTCCAGAACTGAAAAATACTAAATCGTTAAGTTTTGTCATAGAGGTGTAATGTATGATAAATGTTTTGGATAATGGATCTATGTTTCAATACGTAGAGACAACCTCAGATTTTCAGTAATAAAATTTTTTACAGTTCTGAAGCTCGTAGAAGTCTTCCCCCTTACTGCTCTAAGAGTTCACTGAGAAATGGGGGAAACCCCCCTATCCAGAATACAAGTTATCTTGTGCTTTTGCTAACGTATGTAATTACTGATGTGGGTGTTCCCACATCTTAGAATGGAAAAAAGTGCTTGCCAAGATTGAAAAACCGTAGTAAGCAATATAAATGATTTCTCTCACACACCAGCATTTCTTGCTGAGACAAGTGAACTGGAACTGTGTTTAAAACCATATAATTATACTCCTATATATCATTTATTAAATCAGATTTCCCCCACCCTCTTTTCTTTCAAGTTGCTTCTGAAAATGCTTTTCTTCCAAGAGGCCTGCTAGCTGGGGTCCTCCCCTTTGAAGAAATCTTTCCAAACAATGGAAATGAACAAAAATGTAAACAGCACATCAAGACCCATGTGACATGTTGTCCCTATACAATTATTGCTCTTTGCTTAAATCTTTGCTCTAGCCTCAGTGTCACTGAAGTCTGCTTGGGCCAGATATGAGGTACCGCCTGTTTGGGGTCTACCCCAGACACCCATGGGTTGTATGGAGCATTTTGATCATCCAGCCTGGTTTTCTCCATGGCACAAGCCATGTAGTTTTGTCTCTCCATTCCTTGGTCAGGGCCAGAACTGCCTGTTCAGATAGTCCAAGGGCTGTAGAAAGATGTTTGTGGATTTCCTTGTTTCACACTCATTTCTATGCTGTTTAAAATATAAAGAAGCTGACCCAGTGTTTTCACACCCATGAAATAGGACTAATGAACGATTTTTCCAAAGCACACAGATTGTGTATGCAAAGGTCCAGTACGCAAATCCTGACTTGTTTATGCCTCAGGTTGTGCATACAAAAAGCTATTTAACTTTGAGCCAATATATCTTTCTTTCCAGCACCCACACCTCACTTAACCCACCTCCTCTGAGAAAGCCTGGGGAAAAGACTTTATACCATGCTCCAAAAGAATGAGGAGTAAGGCTGTGTTGGACAAAGGGACCATCTGAATATGAATTGGTCCCAGCAATGAAACCTGTTGCAATTATAATCAAAGCAGAGGTTCCAGCTGTTGGCTTATTAGCAGGGTCCTGTCTGCCATGAAGCTTGTAGTTGGTGTAAGCATGTGGAGATTGGGACTGTTGCTGTTGAATTTGTGGTGTAGGTGGTACCACTCATGTTCTTAGAGTAGCTTTCCGCAGTTCGTACTGGAGATTGCATATTAAGGTGTAGTGGCATCTTTTGGGACATTTACTACATAGTTTGAGAGTCTAAGGACTTCTCAGAATTGTTTTTACGTTCTGACACCCTTCCACTGCAGACCACAGAGTCTGGACAGTGTTTTTTTCAGGTTTAAATATTACTTCACATGAGCAAGAGTTGTCAGTATGGCACTGCAGTTTTCTCTTATTAGGCTCATTTTTTCCTTTGGTCATTCTGTTAGTAACTGTCTCTGAGAAAGGAATGTCGTATATTAAGGGTTTGATATATCAAGGGAAAAAATTCTTTTATGACTCACTGATATGTGCACATGATGAAGATGCATTAGATTTCAGTCTGAATTTCCCATAAATCTTTTTTTTTTCTATTGCTTTCCCTCTTCAATCTATTCTTCCCTCCTATTCTAGTTTTTTTGTGTGTCACTTTTTGTTTTTACTCCTTTTCTGTTCAATCCTTCTGAAGTGTTGTCAAGCAATGCTCCGGTTCTCGTTGAACTCTTCGGTCCTGTAGTACAAGAATAGAGCTCCAGCAGTTCTCATGTGGTGCTGCTGTATCCAAGATGCCTAACTTCTAACTCAAGTGTTTAAGGAGATGTACTTTAGAATGTTTTCCTTGGGGTTTAATTAATTTTTTGTAACAGTTCTTTTTTGTACTAGCCAATTTCCCATGTGTTTTAACAAAATACAATATGAAATAGAACAAAACACCATTACTTGAAGGAAGACGCTGAGAAGTATCAGAGTTATTTATGCTGATTGTTTTTTAGTGAATACTTGAAAACTGTCATGCTCAGGACCATCCTTATTAAGGAAGTATTCATTCGCATGAAAAAAGGTACAAACCATGCAAAATACAAAGAAAACAAACCCAACTAGAAGAAAAGCAAACATGCACTGGGTACCTACCATGATCAGAAATCTGCTGAATTTACAGCAATGTCTGTCATAGGAAAAGTTATAACATATTGTCCTTTTGTTGTGTTTTATGCCTTTTATTAGCTTGCAAATCTAATTAGGAAACCAATTGGCACATAGTATGCAATGACGGAAGCAGTACCACCTATTCTTGTGGCAGCTTTGGGTTTGCTTTATGGGTGGTCTTTGTTCCTAAAGGCTTGTATGAATACCACATATTAGCTAAGCTGGTTCTCCCTTGATGTCTGTGTTGTATTGTACACATGTTGTCACTGTTTGACACTTAAACAATCCAGATTCTTACCCAGCCCATATTTAGTGCCATAATAAACTTCTGAGCATATGTTTTTGAGAGCAACAGTAACATTCATCACTGCGATGTGACATATAAATAAGCACTACTGGAGAGTGTACATGCCTTCAGAGGGCAGAGCTGGACTAGAAGGTGTGTGCCAAAGGATGTGGTCATCTGCCTTGCCCTTACTAGGCTTTTTTCTTTTTTGCCTTGTTTCAGTAAATCAAAACGGTTATTGAAGTGACCTACAAAATTCACCCTGTACGTGTGAAAAACACACGTTGTTACAAAACTTTTCTAGTGAAACATTTCCTGTTTGGGGCTTTGGCTTGACAAACAGTAGATGTAAGGCATAAACCATTCCTCTTCTCTCTTCATCTCACTTGCTCTGTCTTTCAGCAGGGAGCTCCGTCAAGGCCTGGTCCGAAGCACTCGTCTGGCAGATGTGATGTACCAATGCTTCCTGCTCCTGTGAGTCTCCTGTTTTTTTTGCAAAATTCCTGTACTTGAATGGTTTTGTTTCAGCAGAGGTGGGGGGTTTTGTGTTTTGGGTTTTGTTTGGGGTTTCTGGTTTTTGTTTTGTTTTGAGGTGGCTGTGGTAGAAATGAAGAGGGAATCACATATGAAGGTCTTCAGGATTTGACTTGTCCCTTGTTCTCTCTGGGCAGGACCAGAGGCTTACAAAGACTAACGGCAGGACAATAGATCTAAAGTGTGGTCATATCCTGTCTTAGTTGGGTAAACACACTCTGATTCAATGAGAGCTTTGTCTGAACAAGGACAGAAAAGTTGAGCCTTGAAGAAGGAAATAACTTATATAAGTCTTAATGAATATTTAATGTGGAATGTTAATTATAAAAAAGAGGGTATACATTCTGATGTCCTGCCTCTAAGTGACAGATCATCTAGTGTCTCCTTGGCCTGAGGAGGACCATCAGCTTGCTAATTACAGATGTATATAAATCCAGTAAGAGTATCTTCCGTTATACCAATACCTGTTTAAAGAAACAGGTGTTATAGATGAAAAAGAGAAAATATATTTGAAACTGAAATTATATAAGAACCATCTACCTTTATTGCTTTGATTAATACTTGGATTTCTATTGATAAATATTGCTGAACACAAGAAAAGATAGTTGTTAAATAGAGTAGGGAACAGAAATTTCTGAGTGCCATTTTTTTCATTATATAAACACAATTATTAAGATAATATCACTATGTGTAAATGTAAAAATCCTTGAAGTTCCTTGTGCCGAAGTAGTATTTCTTTGAAAATAAGTGGCCTTCCTGAGGTAGCCTTTCTGCTCTGTACCTGTACGTCCTTCCACTGTCTTGGACCATGTGAAAGGAGTCCCCTGCAAACTCTTCACACCTCCCTTGAGCGGCCAATGGGGTGGCTCTGCAGATAAGAGGCAGCAAATGCACCGCAAGGTTCTACCACAGTGAAAATGAAAAAAAATGAAAAAAACCCCAATGTGTAGCATGTTCCATTACTGAACAACAGCTCATGCTATGAACTGAAACAAAAATGAAGGTGAAGCTACGAGGTGCTGTCACAATACCAACAATGCATATGTCTATTTTAAGACTGACCCTTAGTTTCTCATGGCGAAATACGTATGTACATCAGCAATGGGTCCTACTTGAAAAGTGAGTCATTCATAGCTGACCTTGGTTTGAATTCTACCCACTGTCCTGATTAGGAAAATGAAGCCCAGCACCATTCACCCTTCTGTCTTCCCCAAAGCACAAGCATTTGAAGCTGCATCTAGGCCTGGACCCTCTGCCCTGATTTCATGTTCTGCATATGTGTACAGTGTGCGAGAGAGCAGAGAACGCATTTGAGAATAAACCGCATTAGCTCTCAAAGAGAGATTTTAAAGTTTTAATATTATGGTTGTCTAGTTTGATCTAGTATCAGGTCATTGAATTGTATCATTGCAAGAAACACGAGAACAGCAGCATGACCATGAGGTATATTGTATTACAGAATGAGGTTACACAGCACCAAAGCACCACCATATTTCAGTAACAAACGCAGCTTCTGGGGAGTTTTGTTATCATTGCATAAGCTTCACTGCTCCCTAGAAGATGACACTGATTCAGACAGAAAACACTAATTCAGTTCTTGCCAGCAGAGCCAATTGTCTCTTTGATTACATTAGACTGACAACTGGTTTTCAATGTCATTGTCAGCCGCAACTTCTCATACATGGTGCAGTGGAGCATGAACCGGGCTCCCTTTATTTAATTATTTCTGCCCATTTCTCTATTTGTGAATAAGGAAAATGTGAGGCTCCCATCTAGTAGATAGAAAAATGTCAGGTGTTTAGAATACAAAACTCAGGCTTCAACAGTGATGTCCGGCATCCTTTTAAAAGGCAGATCCTGAATGTGTGTGTCACTCTGAAGAATGAATTTGAAAGTTGTGTCACTCCAAAGAATGAATTTGAAACTATCATTTTGTGTGCGTGTGTCTGTTGTCTAGAAGTGACTTGATTAAATAATTGTTGCGTTAAATAACTTGCTGAATATCTTTAATTTTTTCTTGATTAAGTTGTAATTGGAAGACTCTATGTGAGCTGCCCATTGCAGGCACTTGCTATTTAAAATTTGCCTTGGTATTGGTTGGCGGTGCTTGGGCATGCAAACTTTGTGGTCCACTCTGTGCCTGGGTCTGGACGAGTGTGAAGCTCAGAGGATGTCCCTCCAGTACAACGGAGGTCTGAGTGTGGTCCGTGCTGGCACTCCTGCACTAAGCTAAAGCAGCCGTGGTGGTGGTGAGGGTATAGTGATGGAAACCACAGGGTGTGGGAGCTGTCACCTGGCAGACAGGCAGGGTACGAAGGCAGGCTTCAGCCTGTGCTCGTTTCAACCAGCACGTGCAGCGCATGGGGATCGCTGTGAAATCAAACCCCGCTTGGTCCAACCAGCTGTGCTGTTTAACAGGGAGCGTTGCTCTTTCTGGTGTGTCACAACACCGATGGGTTGACACCGGTTTCCTCCTTTGCAAGTACTGTGGACAGCTGAGATACAGCCTGGTCACAAGCCATCCATAGTGCAGAAAACATCACATTCTCTGCTTTTTTGCCCAGGCTTTGGTTTGTTGTGTTATGTGGAGCACAGGACTCCCAATGCAACTCTGAGTGCTGTACTTACATGCGCGTGTCTAAAACCACTGGAGATGATCAGCCTCTTCCCCTCTCCTTTGCCTCCTTCACACGTTTTATTCCATGAAAGGGGGATTAGGGAACCAGGAGGTTGCTGTGGGGCTTCAGGAGCACGCTGCAGAGATGTTACTCCTCTGTGCAAGTTTTTCTTATACCCTTCTGGTCCTTGCTGTTCCCTCTCAGGAGAAAAGGGATAAAGTGGGGGAGCAGCATTTTTACTTTTTAAAAATCTTTTTATCCACCTTTTCTTGAACAGAGGTAGGAAAACTTCTTTTTTCTTTTAATGTTTCTTTCTCTGTTAAGGTTATAAATATATATTATTAAAAAAAAAAATAGCTGAAATTTTTCACCAGATCTTGTTTCTCAAGGAGTTGTGGGCTTAAGAAAAGCAAGAGATTGACAATAAAATCAAGAGAGGTATCAGCAGTGAAGGTTGCTCTGGCAAATAATATGCTGTTAAAATAGTATTTTTGCATTAGTTTTATATACATTTATTAAAAATACCCCAGAATGTCTTAGAAGAGTAGATAGTCAAGGAGGAAGCTCCACAAGCTTGCAGTAGCTCTGTGAAATGTAGCCCCATGAAATGGTTGCTGCCAACTCTCTGTGATTCTTCCATGCCTGCAGAATAAGAGATTTATGTTCTTCATAAATGCGTATCCTTCTATTTCTGAATTCTCTTCTACTGCTCCCATTGCCCAAAAGCCAAACAAAGCTAACCTCCTCCAGGTCCCAGAGTGAAAAAATGCAAACACACTGCATTTAAAAGTAGATTTAGCAACTCCAAAGTGGGCGATTTGGTTCCACCCATCAAACCTGAGTTCTCTGATCTGAAGTCAGATGGGTGCTACTCCTAGTGAGATGTGTGCCAAACCTAATTAAGCTTTGCATAATGTGCATCTTGGGTGATTTGATTTATTAGCTTTGTTTGAAGAAAGTAATAATAAAAAAAGAAAATGGCTTTGGTAATAAGCTGTTTGAATTCCCTGTGCAAGTAGGCACAGTCCCTCCTGGATCTCCCTGACATGCTCTGGAGGTGCACAGGTTACCTATCAACAGACTGATGCAATGCTGGGAGCCGGAGCAAAGAGGGTGTTTGGTCTGGGGTCCTAACTCCATTGCTTTCCTGGCTTTTGGTTCAGCATAGGTGTCCCCACTGTGTATCACGATTCCTGTTCTCACAACCACAATAAACCCGAGGAAATTATCATTTATCTCCGTTTATACCTATGGAACCTAGTGCACAGAGAGACTAGAAATGGCTGTAGTGTATGTAGTCCAGCAGACATACCTGCATTAGCACTAAATGCTGGGGTTCATAACTGGAAAAATAGTCCCAGAACCCATGCTAGTGTGGCAAGGTTGCTTTGGATACCTAAACTAGCTCTTATGTATCTCTCTGTTAATTTGAAGTGTGCAGGGCACGCGTCCTGTGGCCTAGATCCTCAACACCTCAAGTCCTATTGATTCTGGTGGGCCAAGTTACGGCGGTTGGCCATGGCACTGACTCATATCCTGTAGCATTCCTGAAGCTGGGTTCTCACTTGCCATCCTAATACTGGCTGTCTTTTCTTGTCTTTGATGTCTTGTGCTTCATGGGTTACAGAGGAGGATTTCCTGCAGGGCTCCTGATAAGGCTGGCTCTTATTCGGGCAAGGTTCCTTTTTCTCCTCCATCCCTCAAAGCACCAACTTGTAGGTCTATTGCAGCATGACCCAAGATGGATCTGTATTTGTAAACATCAACATTGCAGTGCTGGTGTTCATCACACATCATGGAAAGATTTTCCGGAAAGAGGCACGCACTGAAAATTTATAGATACTGCTTGACTGGCTGCAATAACTGCCCTGGGATCCGTTGGAAAGGCAATTGCCTTGGGGTCAGATCAACAGTGATATTTCAGCATATAACTTCTGGTAATTTGAATAAGGGGCAATAGGTCTGGGGACCTGGATATTAGGACCTCTTTTCCCAATCATACTCCTTAGCTACAGCACGCACAAAAACATGACCAAGCATTGCACATCTGCAACTTCTATTCAGTGGCTGTTAATTATTTCCGGGGAAAATGAAACTTTTGCTTTGCATTTATGATGAAAACAAGAGCCTTCAGGTCTAGCAGTTTATAGTGCTGTTGAGTTATCCTGGAGTAGAATAATTAATTTAGGACATCCTAGTCTAGGAATGTTCCTACTAGAGCATGAAGGGAAGTGGTGTACGTTTTTCTTCACCCTGTTCAGGATGCTGTCTTCTAAAAACTTTCAAGGGTTGTTGCTGTTTACAACTTGGAAAGTGGGAATTAGGTGTAGAATCAGATTTGCTCTTAGTTGGTCTCAGAATCTGGTGCTGTTTTATATGGACATTGAAGATTATTAGGTTGCATAACCTGTGTGTAAGTGCCAGCCTGTCTCTTCAACAACGCTATCTCGTGCTACTGAAACTAGGTGAATGATACAGACATATGCCTGCATGATTTGATGAAACATTACTTTTTTTTTTTAATGTTAAATACATTTGAAAAATCACTTATTGATTAAATGCAAATAATTTTTGCAGTTTAGTTCTTTCTGTTAGAAAAATTAGACATGGTTATTCTGAAAAATCAAGCTTTGAAATGTTTTACTAGCCTTAATGAGAATAACCTCTCTTCTTCTTACTGATAAAAAAAATTATGCATTTTGTTTCCACTGGGATAATAGAAGAATGAAGGAAAATACAGGGATTAAGAACAATTTTAGGTGAGTTAAAATTAACACAAATTTAAGTGAGTTCCCCCAAGGTGCTCCCCACATTTTTAATCATGATACTTGTTTGTTGGCGTGTTTTACTTTTTTGATCAAACATACAGCTGAACCTTGTGGCAGAAACATTCACCTAAAATACTGATATTAAGCAAATATCAGTAAATGTCCATAAAAACATTGAATACATATACGTTTTTACCAGATAACCACTCACAACATTTCACTATAACCAGGCAGCAGAAGCAAGCTATGCAGTTCTTTGTGTGTAATCAACATGGTTTGAATTTTGAGTATTAAAATATTCAAAATTTACTTGCAGACCTTTAATACCTCCCAGAACTTATCTGACAATTAATTTCAAATGCCATATCAAGGGGAGAGGGGAATTAATATGTTTTGCCAGTAATTCTTTTGTCAGAGACAGAGGTAAAAAGGTTCTTTATGAAAAATTCCCATTTCTGTGCAGCTAGATATGAAATGAAAGTTTGAAGAAGAAATGAAGAAGGTATTTACTTTCCACAGTATCACTACTTTGTGACAGTGACCGTTTATCTACTCCAGCTCTGCAATGGTGGGCATATGGGGGAAAATCGCAGAGGGAGCTTTGGGGGAGTATGAAAGTTTTCTGTGGTTGTGGTGGTGAGCAGAAGGGTCTTGTGATACCCGTCTTTGCAGTTATAGACCCTCCTTTGTCCTTAGAAAACACAGGAACAAGGTGAAAGCTCCTGTCCTCATCTCCTTGCTTTAACCCCAACACAGAGGCTGGGATTTTCAAAGGCACCTGAGAGCACAAGTGCTCCACTCCCATTGAATTTTAATGGGTTTTGAATGCTCGACTCCTTCAGGCTTCTCTGAAAACCTCAGCTTTGGTTCATCTGCCTGCTTAGGGGCTCGACTAACAAGGTTTAACCCAAGGGGCAAAAGCTCTTTCATGCAAGTCAGGTGCTCTCTTCCAAAAAGCCGCGCGCGTATGGCGGGAAGCTGCAGTGTTTGTGTGCGCAGAGAGGGGCCTATGGAGGGGCCAAGGGAAGATGAGTTTATTTTTAAACTGGTTTGACTGAATTACAGACACAATGCAGCATACCGCCTCTGCTGACTCTGCAGACTGTTCTGTGCTGGGCTCCGTCTGACAGTGACTCAGAGGCAACAAGAGTGCGATTACGGCTCCTGGCTCAAACGTTGAGTCTGTTGGGAGGAGGAGAATAATTCATTAATTTATTTGGGGCACTGGATGGTTTCCTCGCTGTCTGCAACAACAGGGTGTGAGCAGCCCCAGCTCCAGCTGCTGGCAGACGAGTTTTGCAAAAGCAAATGTTCCCTCCCCAGCACCCAACGGCCTGAGCAGCGCGGCAGCGAATGCACCGGGCTGAGCCTTCTACACCAATGTTGGCGGCCAGCGGAGCCAGCCGAGGGGCACAGGAGGGCTTGTAATTAAATTCTGAAAATGCTCATGTATTTGGTTATTAGAAGTTTTTTTTTCCTCCCCCCCCCCCCCAAGCCTGCTAGGGGAATTTTCCATAGCGCTAAGTCTTTTTATTTTCACTGGAAACAATAGGACTTAAGTGTCAGTGCCTTTTGGTAAGGCAGGGATTTTTTTAGGAGGAGGAAGGGAAACCAGGTAGTGACATCATGCTTAAGGGGTTTACCAGCCTTGTACTGAGCTGGTGAAAGTTGGTGTGGCCGATGGGTATGTCCCTGAGACTACCTATTAATTGATGAGTCAGGGATCCTCAGAAACTTGTAGGCCTACGTTGCTTCTCCTGCTAGTGCAAATCAGGAGCAATTCCATTAAAGGACATGCTTTGGGAAAATTAGAGTAGTGCAGGTAACAATAGAAAAGCTTACTGTTATTTTTTGCAATGAGTAGGATTTTCCCAAGTACCACGGTGTCAAGTGTAATCAAATACTAAAATAATCTAAAAATTCCATTTATGGTAATTGCATTTCACAAACATGATCCTGAATCCTGACAATAGTTTAATCTTTGCACTTCAGCTCACTCTTAGGGAGCTGAATGACTGCAAATGCAATGCCACAGGAGGAAGATCTGCCCTACAGTTTTGTATGTGCAACTGCAGAAGCAGCATTTAATTTCCTTATTTTGTGAGATGCAATTACCATAAATTGAAATCTACCAACATATGCATTATTTAAAAGTAAATGTTACAGGGTCACTATCCTGACTGGGAGTTTTGTGTTCTTCCATAATATAAATATTTATTAGTAATAACAGTAATAATAAATTAGTCTTCTGTTTGGTTTCTAAATGTTTACACTAATAAAACACTGTAAAATCTGCATTCCTGTGCACTGCAAGGACTAAATATGAAATATGCATTCCAAACATTATACTTCTAAGTTAACAAATTATGCTTAGCTGGAGTATTAGGAGACATTATTTCTAAAGACATCTATGGAGTTCATTTTGCCATCAGTCTTAATCTCAGCAGGATGTGGTAAAGAAGGTAAGTTTTGGCAGTTTAATGCTTCCAAAGAAAAATCTATTGCAAATAGGCAAGTTTTTAAACAATTTTATTTACCAAAGACAATATTTTCAAGCACAGTTGATCTGATGTGATTGATGTGTGCCTGTTACAACACAGGCTCTTTTCAAAGCTCTCAGCTCCAGATCAGAATAGCAGTTTGGGTCTTGTGTTAATATTTTGGATATGATTGTGAGTGAAGTGCTGCAGCATTATGTTACAGCAGAAAACCCAGCCAACAGAAAATGCAGATACAAAGATGTGTGTTGGCTCCAAAGTCCATTTTTTAAGCTTGATTTCAAGAAATACTGAATGGAATATTACTTCAGGGCTATGTATTTTAAATATCAAATAGGAATTTTTAAAAGCATCTTAGTAACTTCTGAACATAAACACACTCACTTTTAAATGAGACTGGTCCTGAGAATTTTTAGGAGACTCTTCAAATCTACTTTAGGAGTTTAAAATAACTTATTTTTGTATCTCAAGGAGTAAGATATTAAATGTTAAGAAGTTAGCATGATGGGTCAGTGGTACTTCTGCCCATTAAGTGGATGATTTTTAGCATCTAAGCAAAGAATTGGATTCTGTTAACCCGTTGTTCAGTGGACTTGTGGAACAAGCTCTTACTAAATGCAGGTTCAAAACCTTGTTTTAATTTGTAAGTCAACTTGAATGGAGCTTGTGAGAGGCATTTGCACTACTGCAGGTGGCTGAGGCACCAAGTCTCTCCCTGGCGTGCAACTATATCGAAGTTTCACCAGCTTATTCCATGGCTGATTTTTTGCATCTGAAACATGGCAAAAACTTAAACACAACCTACTGTCTCATCATTACTTGGCTCGGACAAGAATTACATAATTGCACTTTTTGCTAGGAGGAACTATTTTGAAGTGATAATGGTTTTCTTAAAAAGATGCTGTGAAGATATGCATCAAGTATTTATTTCCATAAAAATACCCATTCTCAGCCATGAGATGAACACCACCTTAATTTATTAAAACTGAAAATGTCTTAATAATATGATTGACTAATGAGTTGTATGACCCTGCAAAGGGAAGATGGCACCTACTCCCTGACTACTCTGTAATTACAATCTGGGATGAGGGATTTGATCTTGCAGTCATGCAAAGGGAATTTTGTGTGTGTGTAATGAAGGTGGAGCAGAAATGAGGATGACTTAAGTTAGGTTAAGTTAAGTTAAATGCCAGTAGGATGGCATTTTGTCTTTTTTAAACTATAAACTGGAATTTAACATATCTAACCATAGACCCCAAACCTGTAAATGGATATATGACTGGGGCAGTGCATGAGTGTGGGTTTCCAATGACATCCCAGTGATTTCTCAAAAATCAGAGGTCTGTTGGTATAGATTAATTTACGTTATTCACACCTTAATCATGGCACTTGTTTATGTCTCAGAGGACCACCCTTCATTGCCAGTGACTGTGACTTCTCTGTCCTTTAAAAACTGGTTACTTTAAACCATTTTAGCTATTCTCTGAAGTCTAACTGTGTGACACAATCTGTCCTAGGAAGGTGACAGTCTTGCAAGTGAGATATCCATGTGTCTGACAATTAATTATCACAATTCCACTTCCTAAAATGAAGGTCTGACTACTAGCACATTGAAACAATTTCTGTGTTATTGTCTTCAAATAGATATGTCCTACTATTTATGATTGTTGAGAAGTTCAAAACCCCACTGGAAAAACCATAAAAATCTCCCACAGTTTTGAATGAGTTTTCCTCTAGATTGGTAATTTTCAACCTCTTCCAATGGGCTGGGTGTACTTCTTTATAAGATATTTAAGCTTTCTCATTATAGGCTTGCTTTTTTAAAGTTAAGAATCCAAGTCCCTGCACTCCTTCAGGTCTGTAGACCACAAGCTGAAAAGCACTGTTGGGACAGCTTATCTGTAGAGATTTATAGTCTTACACACTGTATTTTCACCATTCACCCATTCATGGATGCCAGAGGTTTGAAAACTTGATGAACTTTAGTGACTTTATTAGTGGGATCCAAGCTAGCTCACCAGTCTTTGGCACCTGAGTTAGGAGGAAGCACCATATTTCACTTTTGTTTCATAGCAAGAGAACTGTTTTCATTTCCAAAGATCTATATCAGGGAACTTGTCTTCCAAAAAGCACTGTTCATTACTGCAGCCACCCAGAAGATGTACACCATTTGAGGTAAAGCCACAGCTCAGCAAAATGAAAGAAATCATGACAATTATTCTCTAAATTGAATTTTAAAGGAGATTAACTTTTTTTTTTTTTTTAATTCATTGCAGGGTCTTGAACCATATATTGACGTGTATTAATTGGTGGTTTTGTTTCTCTTGGACAATTTTAAATTTAGGAAAACAATTAGGCCCTGTATATAAAAAGAATAAATAAATACAAATTCTAAAGTATTTTCATCAATTGAAAAGTTATGGAAAAGTTAAAAGAAAAGTTTGCTTTGACCCAAAGTAAAACAGTTTTTTTGAATATTTAACACTTACATATATGAAATTGAGGGAAATATGAGAATGAACAACTGCTTAGAAAAGAAATCAATTATTTTAGCAAAAGGTGAAATGAGAAGTTTCTAGTTTTCAGGGAAGTATTTCTGTTTGTTTTGGTCTCTGAAAGGAACGCTTGGCTGAAACTGGCACAGAGACAGAGAGGGATTCAAGTTTGCTGCATTTGCAGTTTTAGTCTGAATACTGTGGAGAATTTTTCTCGCTGTTGGAGAGCTATAGAAAGCTCAGTAACATTTTCATGTATGTTCATGCAAACACTTTATCACTTTATTTTTGCTTGTCCCCCCAGATAGAATACTTTCACTACCTTACCAAACCAACATCATTTACACATCAAAACAATAATTCATTTTCAGATTCAGCCCTTCATTAAAAAGATAAGTAGGGCTTAATTGGCATCTAGTGCCTGTGTAGCTTATTCTGTACTTGAGCGGAGTTAAGTGGGGTTTCTCAGACAAGGGCCTTGGGCAAGCCCTCTGTCTGGGATGAATTTCTCCCCAATTAAACTCATTTGTTTTCACATTCACATAATGGCACCTGAGATATGGAATGTCTCAACCACTTCCTTCAGCTTTTTTCTGAGGGTGGGGAATTGTTTAAATCTGAGCTGCAAACTCATTACTGTAGAATATACCGTGCAAATAAATGTCCAATGTGCTGGAGGATTATCTGATTAAAGAGGTTAAATTATCCTCTTATTACTTTAATAGTTTATCTTTTCTGAGGTTCAGGTAGAATGATGTTTTATTGAAGATACGCCAAGAGGTGGAGTTCTGCCTCGGATTATGTTTAGGATAGAAGCTGAGTTTGAAGCTGAATCAGAGCTGCCAAATCTTATGACCTGTTCGTGCCAGAGTGGGGTTAAGGGGGTGGGAATTGTGCAAGATTTGCCATCTCAAAGATTGTGAGAAATACTCCTTTTGCAAAGAGCTCTGCTGCATCCGAGTTAGACTCAGAGAAAGAAGCTCAGTCAGTTTAGAACAAAATTTGAAGGGGTTTTGCTAAGCAAAACCTACCTACTAAGCTATCCCACTGCCTTGCCTAGAACCAAGCAAAAAACAGCTCTGTCATCTTATCTGAAATTTTAAGACTTTATCTTTTCCATAGTTTGGATTCCTGTAACTGAAACTTCAGGGAGGAGAAACTGGGCTGATCAACACTGAAAGTACTATGAATCCTCTCAGTCTGATCTGTGGACACTTAGGGCCAAACTTGTAAAGGCCCTTGAATGCCTAACGGTGCAAATAGATGCCCACAGGCATTATTGTCCCGTTAGAAGCACAGTATTTTTGGAAATCCCAGGGACAGATTGGAGTTGAAATCAAATATGTTTTCAAGGTCTTTATTCTGCATTTACTTTTGAGCCGCTGCCTCCTTGCCGAGGAAGGCAGCATACTCTGCTGAAAGCAAAGGATGACAGATCCTAGTTTTGCCTCTGTTATCACCTCTCTGTGAAGGTCTGTTTGAGATTAGGCGCGAAGTCCAGCTTTGGGGATTGTCTGTTCTGTGGGAATGCAGACTAGCACCCAGGCACAGGCTAAAGCAAATCCGGAGCATGTCGAGGGGAGGAATTTCAACCTGCTTTATCCTTTCGCAAGGGTCCAAAAACTTGGCTCATATGCGCATGGGAGGGGATGGCAGCTCCTGCTGCTGTGCTTGGGGGTTGCATAGGCATCAGGGATGCCAGGAACATCACCCAAGCCCCTCTTATATCTGCTCAGTTTTCTTTTACCACAAAACCAAAAAGGATAATTCTGAGTCATGTTTGTATTGTGCTTCGAGACTTCTGGCTGGAAAAAAAATTATAGAAGGATTTATATTATTATTTTCATGAACAAATATCTTGATGGGACTCATGATCTTCTTGCCCTCTTCTGTTGAAATCCTGCACATCAGGAAGCATAATACAAGCCTCTGTTCCATTAGGACAAAGATGTCCAGATGGAACAAGAGAAATAATTAGATATACTCAAATACTGTGTCAAGAAGTTAATATTTCTTCCAGTTTGGCATTCCTCTGCATGTTAATAACCACAAGAATTAGAGATGGAAAGATCTAATGTTGCAAGAGCTGTAACATGGGTAGCTATGGAAAATCCTCTCTGTCTCCATCTGGCATCAGTAACAAGCAAAGAGGACGCAACATAGCAGAAACTGAGCCTGCAGCTTCTGCGATCAGAGCAAATAAACAATAGTGTTTTCTGTATACCTTTGAAATGCCCTGGTTGCACAGAGAACAATGCATGTTTAAAACCATGGTGCTGGATTTTTAAGGTCTAAATCTGTGCTCCTGCAAACTGAATCAGGCGTGGCATCTTTTCTCTAGTGTTGCATCTGTACTTGCTGCAACTTAATGTATCATAACAAACTGCACCTTAAAAAAAAAAAAAAAAATTAAAAAGAGCAACCATGCAGGCAAGAAGCAGCATCTGCATTTGCTTTACTGGATCTTTTTGTCAGGCATTGTGATCAGGCTGACAGTTAGCCCTGAGGAAAGTTATAAATTCTGCGCTGAATTGCGGTACAATCTTTCACCATGGCATTTTTGCCCTCTGGCCACGCTCTGGTTATCCATAATTGTGGCAGATAATGGTTTTTTATGGCTGGAAACATTCTTTGCAGGCACAGGGACAATAACCAGGGCTGAAAATGTAATTAAAGTGAATGGATGAACTTTCTTAAAGAAACAGTGTAGATTATTACTGGAGCTTAACACCTAAAAAGCCTGAGGCAAAATGGCAGCATCTGAAAAAACTTGTATAAATTTTAAATGTAGGGCAAGTTTGAAGGTGGATATTAGATTACAGAAGGAAAACTGAGACATTTGATGTAACAGATAACTAAGGGCTTAGATCATCTCCAGAAATATAAACTAAAGTAACACATCTTTCTCTGTCAGTTGGAATAGGTTGTGTTCAGTGGCACCTTGTTTCATGAACCTATGGAGAAGTTTGTTGCGGATTTTGTCCACTTATGCAGCTGTAAAAGCATCTTCCTTAAATAGAGAAGGAAAGAGATGCTATGTCTTCTGTTTGTAATACCTATTTCTTATCATGGAGTGCAACAGATTTTTTTTTCCACATAACACCATTAAGGATCTGGAAATCAGGTTTTTATTGAACAGTTCCGTGAAGGCACGAATGAATAGATAATAGCGGACCTCTATTTATTACAGCACGTCTGCTGCAACTCTGAAGGCTAAATGAATCATAGCACAACATTATCTATTTCTGGTTTACTCTCCTTTTGGGGCTATGTTAGTTACCTGCAGGTAGTTCCTTTTCCCAGATGGAGGTGTTTTCTTGCGAAGCTGAAAGCCTCGTAACATCTGAAGAACATCATCATTCTTCTGTAGCTGTTGAAAACCAAAATGAGATAATGCATTAATTATTCTTAACAAGGAGTTAATACTTCTGACAGTATTAATTTAACCATTCATGAGCTGATACTTAATGGGCAGTCTAAATATGTCCAACTTGGACTTGGCTCCTAAGTTTTCTCTCATCCTGTGTGCAGAGATAGTGCTGGGCTGGAGCTGGAGAGCCTTCACTGTTTTGGGGCCAGCAAGGCAATATTTGTGTGCTGGCTCTGTTCGCAGCAGGGATTAGCTGCATGGCCTTCTGAGATTACGTTTCTGGGCTGCTCTCAGTTTGCATGCATGAAAACTGGTTGCAAGATTTAGAAGCAACTTGATTTTTTTCCCACTTCTATTTTTAGTACACAGCTTTATTCCCACAGAAACATTCCCGCAGACACACCGGGATAGCAGACGTACAAGTAACACACAGCCTGTCATGGCACAGGTGTAACAGCTGACTTCCCACTGACTGCAAATTAAGACAACTTTCTGTGTGGGATAAAATGAGGACTGGCAAAGCTGCTTTTATGTATTTTAAATAAGCTTCACAGTTAAGGATAAATTATGCTAATCTAGAACCACAAACAATAGAGGCATCTGTTTTTTGCACGCTTTGTACCGGGTAAGTGAGCTTGGTCTTTGAGTTATGGGCTCGTATGATCAAGCTGAATTTTGAAGCCATGTGTATGTATTTGTTTTTTCTCAGCAAATTATTGCTGGAGTTTGTTGGAGTTCATCGTGAAAAGGTGGGTCTTGTGAAAAGCATCATGGGCCAAAGGGATAGCTGGGGACAGTCCCACCAGAACAAGTGAAAACTGTAGTGTGATGGAAGGGGCATAGGAAAGAGACTTTAAAAAGATTATTTGAAGCTATGCTAGAATACTTTCTTGGCAGAAACCTCTGCCCAGTTGTATTTCCTGGTTACCAGCACCAGGTTACCAGACTTGCATCACGAGATACACTTTCTTTCCTGAAGAACAACAAAAAAATATATTTGCATGATAAACAAGGATTAATGTTTTGTAGCACATTCAACTCTTGGTGGCCCTTTTCCCTCTTACAGTGCCACCCCTCTTAGAGAATAACACTGAAAAGCCACGTGGGATTACAGGTTTTGGGTGTCACTAGTGCCACACGCTTGTATCTCTGAATCAATGGCAACAGCCTGGGTATAGAATTGGCTGCATGTGGCAAAATTGATCACTGAGCCATTCAGCAGAGCAAGAGCGATGCAAGTGGAAGCAGAATCTGACCCCATAGCCTTCCCCAGTGCACAGCAGACATTTCTGCCACCCAGGCAGGTTTCCTCTGCCACCCACCGTGGTGATTTGGGCTGCCAGGAGGCTTATCGCATGTCAGGAGGTCTGTGAAAGAGCCCGTGTATTTTCAATTTATTTATTTATTTATTTTCCCTAGTCTTCAGGTGAAAGATGATCTCAGCTACTGTGCCTCTTGTTGTGTTTCAATGATGTAATAAAGAGGGAAAATTAATCAGGGAAAGGAGATCCCTACAAACTGAGGTCTGAATTTTATAGAAGAAAAATGCTATAACAACAGCCGAGCCCAAAGAAAATGGTAGGAAAGCTCTCGTTTTCATCTAATGGCTTTCCTATTATTGGTGCTCTGATCCACCCACACAAAACGCAGGATCAGGAATTTGGGCTTGGTGGAAGGTTCTCTGGGATTTAGCTGCTGCTTGTAACTCAGATTTTTTTTCTTCTTTAAAAAGAAGGTAAGAAAGGGGAAAAGTCAGCTAAGATACTGCCAGAAAAATCTATCTCCTTTTTCTGTATTAGTACAGCCAACTTATACGTGGCTGATTCACATTATGGCATAAGTATCATTGACATGATTCCACCTGACAAGATCATGTGATACAGCATATTAAACTTAAAGAAAAGAATCTTTTAGATCAGATGTCCTCCATCAATTTCAATTTCAGAGTAATATAGCTTAAAGAATTTGGCATAAGGAAGGAATTCTGGTGTCTGTCTAGAGTAAATAACTTCATGTATTATAGTTATTGCTCAGGGGTAGGGATGAGAAAATTAATTTAAAAAATTTGTAACTTTTCAGTGGGGAATTATAAGAAACATGATTTTTATTTTTCTGTTTAATTTTTCTTACTAAATGCAAACCAACACAAGAGACACACCAGAACAAGCAAAACGCTGAGCAGAACATTTCTCTCCATTAACCATGCTGTTTATCTACACATATAGCGTGTTGCCACATGTTTTTGATTAATACAAACACACAGCTCTTGGTATGAATTTCTGTGCCTATGAATACTGTATAAATCTACTTAGTTCATGAGAAAAAAAAAAGGGCTTCCATATTAAGAAAATAGGAAAATGACAACAATGCTGAGGCTAGAGAATATTTATGCAGCATCTGTACGCATGTTTTTGTCTTTTGGGGTATTCAGAAAGAGGACAGGAAAGGTGAACTATACTTGATAGCGTACTGCAAACAACAACAGTGTGTTATCAGGAATGACAGTGGAAAATAAAAACAGCTGCTTGTTTTCAGGAGGTGGGAAAACCTCAGTTTAGAGGAATGGACTAATATGGACAAAACTAATGGACAGTACTAATAGTGTTCCTGGCTAGGAAGGTTTTATTTTTTGTGTGCGTTTGCTAGGTCCTTTTGCAGTAGTTTCGAAGTGGGCATCCTCAATTAGTCACACAAGGATTTGGATGTAAAGAGCATATTCCCATCTGCTGATGAGAACCAGGACTCATAAGTATCACCTTAGAGTAACTATATTTTTATGTATTCTTTTAAAATCTCTTCATATGTGCTAAAGGTAACTTTGCACTTTATTCAAAAGTTTCTTCTCTTTTTGGCCACTTTTCCAAACGACAGCCTCCAGTTGGCTCTTCTGTCTGGTTGCTCCCTGCCCTGAGAGCACTCCAGGTTTTACTCATGTCTGGGGCTGTTTGTTTGCAAAAGTGGAACTTTTGACTGAAAAGGTCTACTTGTCTGTAAAATTTTCTCTTTTTTTTGAATGGTGTTTTTGAGTGCTAATGAACAAATTCTGCAAGAAATATATATATTTTTAAATGTCCTACTAGTTTTCCTTTCGCTTGTGCTCTTGTAATTGTCATCTGCTGACAAATGAACTAACCCACATACTGCACACACAATTAAAAAAAAATCCAAAACAACGAACACCTACCTGCAAGTTTATCTTTACAAAAGAATTAAGATTCATGCACTCTGTATCTCTGGTGGGAAATGTGTGTAGTGGACATTTCCTGCTGTGATGGGAATGGCACAGTCTTTCCCACCATTACACAAATGCCCAGCAGCACAAACATCGAGGTGTGAAAAACCCCAGTGTGGCAAGGAAAAGACCACACTGGAATGGTGAAACCACAGAAACAAAGTATTGCTGCCTTCTCCCATTTATTTTTTCATCTTTTCCAAAGCTGCTCCTCCAACAAGGAGACTATCTGACGGACGGAGGAGGGAAGCGAAGAGCAATTTTGTTGGGGGAGTTCAGGGCAGCTCAGCGGTCCCGATGATGAGTGTTGCTGAGGTGCATCGTGTGCAGGGCCGTGGAAGTGGCAGTCCGTCCGTCACCTGTGGGCTCACCACAGCACGGCACTACGCACGTGGCTCTGCTGAAGCTGCTGCTCTGCTGTTTCAGCCTGAGCAGATGAACCAGGAAGCTGCCAAAATCAAGTGACAAACAAAGAGAATAATAATGATATTAATAGCAAGGAAAAGAATCCTATCAGGTACAAAATAAGCACCTCTGAAAACCAAGTTATCAATGAGTTACGGACTGCACTACTGTTGAGGCAGTGAAGCGTGATCCAGTAGAAATGCTTAAAAAGATACGTGGTTATGAACATAGGCATTAACCACAAGCGGAATATAAACCCTTCATTTAGCTCGGGGTAAAGAAAGAAACAAAACTGTTTCTTGATGTCATGTCACAAGAGATCATGTCTGATTCTGATGTGCTGCAAAAGAAATTTTGCATGTGATAGAGCCCACAGTTCCTCCATGTCCTTCATGCCTTTTAGGCACAAAGAGGCCCAGACAGCTGAATTTAGTATATTGCCATGATGATGCTAGACAAGTATGGAGAGAGGGGAAAGTTCTTTTGCTCTGGGCAGCTAAAAGGAAAACACAACTTTTTTACAGATTGGACTCGCAGTTGCTCTGCGGGAGGCAGTTGGATGATTGTTCAGACAAGCATTTTTTGTGCAAAGAGCCCAGGAGATTGGTTCAGGACTCTTGATGGGCCATAGATGAGACCATGGTTTTCTAGGAAAAGAAAATAGTATGTTTTGGGATTGAAAAAATAAAATCCATAAGCCTGTATATCTATAGATGACATGGGACTGAAAGGTAGACTTGTCACAAAGACTAGCGATTAGAGTACATTCTGCCTATACCTTTTGCACTAGCTGTTCTTAAAACAACCATTAAACCAGGTTTTGCTCATTCATTCACTGTTTAGGTTTAGGGTTTGTGGCTTGACTTTCCTTCCTATTGTTTAAAAGAAAGTAGCAACTTACCTGTTTCAGAAAGATGCTACAAAACGGACCTTGGGAACTGCAAGGGGTTGTGCTTTGAGGGTGCTGAATAACAAAAAAATTGGCATGAATTTTTTGACTGTGTTTCTGTCTCCTCTGGCGCTTCCTTTTAGAGAGTGAAAGCTTGCAGTCAAAAGAGTTAAATGTTGCAAGAAATGCGTACTTCAACTTTACCTGCCTTAATTTCACTGTTGAAAGTTTCTTTGATCTTTTTTTTTCGGTTTAGCATTAGTAGTAGAAACTTGTGCCTAACAACAACATTGCAATGCAGCCAAGTCTTCAGGTAATTTGTTCAAAGTAGAAAAGCAATGAGCAAGCGTGTAGAAATAACTCTAATAGGATCTGATCCAACGTGTATTGACATCATGGAAAGGTTTCTATTTGTTTAAATTGGGTTTGGGTTGGCGATGTATAGATCTCAACAGAATCTTTTGAGAATTGTGCAGTCTGTGGGTGTTTCATGTGTAACAAATGATGCCAAGTTTGTGGATAAAGTATATCTTGTTTTGTACGAAAGATGAGTGAATAATTTTAATAGCAGCAATCATAAATGAATGGTCACAACAAAAGTTATTTTGAACTAGGCTTATTTCAATCAACCATCCATTAGAAAAATATTCATATATGTTTTTTCAGCTAGCTATACAACCCTTATGGTAATTTCTAAAAAAAAAAAAAAAAAATCTTTAATATTTGTTTTTAATGGTACTTAATAGTCTTTTGTTCCAAGGGACTTGGTTGTTAGGTTTGATAGATGAAGAATCGAGTCTAGCAACATTTGCAGTAAGAAACAACTTCTTCCTAGTGCAAATTAAAAATATTTCCAAGGAAGAGAGAACCCAGAGCTCGTCAGTACTTCAGCTCTTCATTGTTTTGATTTATAGATTTTTGGGGAAGGTTACAAGGGAATGGAGAAGGGAAGGGAATTAAAAGGAGAATGTCAGAAACATTCCTGGTAGTTTTGTGTATGATTAGAAAAATTAACTGTCGCTTTCCTACGTTTGGAGTCAGGCATCCAGATGCTATTCTCTCAGCACTAGGAGATCTCTACTAACAAGCCTGACGTGTGCTGACATCCAGCAGATCTCATTCCTTTGCTTCCAAAAATTCAAAAGGAAAAAGCTGCACAAGTCCACAGAGAATTACCACCAAACACAATGTTTGGAAGAAAGGCAAGAAATATCTTATATGGGATACTGTAATTTTGGATTAAGTCGTACTTACATTTCAGTGAATACCAAAAATCATTTGTGTCACACGTGCACAGGCTTTGTGAGGTCTAGACACTAGTAAAACTGGTGAAATGGAAGATTTATAAATATATCTGATATTTTATTCTGCTTTTCCTTGTGTAATTACAACATTATATTTTTTTGGTTGAGAAGAGATGCTGGGAGAAGTATCACTTTATGCCTGTCCTATTGAAGGACTTCTTTTAGGCAGCTGTAAAGAGGCTGAAACCAGATAAAAGGAGAGGAGTACCTTTGACAAGGAATATTTTTATATTCCTCTGGTGCTTAGGATTAGTGTGAAAGTGTTTACAATGTGTGGGGAGCAGAAAATGATGCTGTCAAGACACATTTTGTCACTGTTAGGAAGCCAAAAGATAATACAAAAAGAAGCCTTAACTCCACCAAGTTTTAAGGACCTATAACTTTTTCAAACAAGAGTCGAGCAAGGAGACTCAGTCTTTAAACCAGCTGTTTTCCAGTGCCCATCTACCAAAAAAAGTAGGCTGAGCTTTTTTGAGAAAAAGACATTTGATGACATAAAAGGCGGAAAAGAAAATGTTACAATTTTCTTCGAAACAGCCTGGGCCAGAAAAGTTCATGGAAAGGAGATGAACTACATTAAAAAAGAAAAATGAAAGAAAGAAAAAAAAGATCAACCCAGGACGTTTGGATGCAGCACAAGCCCCCTAGAGTTACAGCAGTAAACGCTGCAAAACTAAAGAGAATTAAGAGAGATGTAAATCCCTGTGTCATCCTTTGGCTCTTGGAAATTGGGAGATTTCCTGGAGGCAAATTCATTCTTAATTTCCTGGTTCAGGACATCTCACATGTCCCTCTAAGTCATCTAGTACTAAGTGCTCTTGAAGTTAGGGTGCTAGACAAGATAGGCAATTGATTCACTCTGATGTAGCAATTCCTGGTTGTCTCTGTCTCTGGCAAAGAAGCATCTAAAACAAAGCTTAATCTTAAATCTGATGTCTATTTGTCTTCTAAACTCCATTAAAAAAAAATAATCTTCTAGTATTGTTTAAATATCAACCCTTCTACTCTAAATATACCACTGCCTATACATATTATAAACAGAATTCAATTAAGATTGATAAAGTAGTAGAAAAATATCTATAACCAAGACAGTAATATTCCCTTTCATAATAGAATATTGCTCTTGAGGTATTGAAGAAAATCAGCAATGACACTGCCATACTTTCCAAATGGTGTGTGAAATTCAACCATTGGTCCATGCAAGTTGCATACAATTCTGATTTGACTAATTAGATGGACTGTGCAATTTCCCATTTTTTAATAAAATGAGTCCTGCAAAGCAATTGTGAAAGGGTGCAAGCAAAAAGGGGAAGGGGAGGGGGGGGAGCAACTGAAAGAAAAGTCTTTAACTTCTATTTAATTTAAAAGGTCCTTAATTGGATCCTATTAAGTGAAAACCCCAAGATTAAAATATTTTATTATTGTAACAATAACAGCAGGAATTGAAAGCAAGAAATGAGAACACTGGGCCTGGATCCTATTTCTCCTAAGTGGTTTACGTATTTGCTAGTTTAAAATGGTGTAACACCTTTTTACACTTGTTGGAGAACCTACAGCTCAAGGTGATTTGGTTCCTTTGTTATTTCTTAGACTTTTTCTGTACTGCAAAAAGGAAAGTCTTGCTGAATTTGATTGCACTTAAAGAAATCCGCAATGCTTAGGTAAAACAATCACAAATTCCAGTTACAGCTGTGTATATAAGTACTTTTCTGAAGTGGAGAGAAAACTGGGAAGAAAATGGGTTGGTCTGAAATTGCTTTCCATTTTTCTCTGTGTTCCCTTCCCAAATGTTTTACTTTGCAGTGCTTTTCCCATTCCAACAAAACCAAAAAGCCCGAAAAACAAACTAGAAAAGAAAAAAAAAGGAAAGAAAAAATGGTATGTTGCAATGGATGAAAAACTTTGTTTAACCTAAATGAAAGGCATTGTTGCATTATTGTTTTCAATCTTAATCATAATCTTTAAATTTGGCTTAATTATAAAATGAAACATCATTTGGAAAAGTCAAAATGAAATGTTTCTCGTGAATAGAAAATATTGTATTTTTTCCTTGACAACTAGTAGCTGTGTTTTTCAGGGAATAAGCTCTCCTTCAGAAAACGTAGTTTAGGTCTGAAAGCAAATATTAAATTCTACCATAAAGACAGTTGTGAAAATAGAATAGGTAAAATCAGATTAATGGAGAAAGATGATCGAAGACACTGTGTCAGAGATGCTTTATGTCAGGTGGAGATTTAATCTGCAGTAAATTAAGGGCCCTACAATGTTTGTTTGATTGGATGCAGTATACCAATAAACCAGTTTTAGGAATCTGCTGAATACTCTTTGATGAAATGAATATCAGTTAAATAAAAATATTTATTAGCTAAATTGCAGCTAATTTGAAGCAAATGATCAAGCATTAAAGTGATTTCCTCACACAAAACATGGTAAGAAAAGCAGTAGTGTCAGAAACAGCCCTGCTACGGGACACTGGAGTTGCTCAGGCCAGAGAAACCCTGGAGATGGATTTTCATAGACTCCTCCCGCAAAGAATAGCCCGGATTGCTCTGCCTCTGGCCCTTGTAAGATCGAATGTGCAGAACAGACTTGGCGTCTGAAGAGATGGTGGAAAAGCAGAACCGTTTACCATTGCCGACCTGCAATACCGCCAGTGCCGGTACCCCAGGCACCGCCAGCAAGGGCCAGGACCACTGCAAACTCACAAACCACTTACAGTCTTTATGAATTTTTGTGCCCTGCCAGTCTTAAGTTTATATAAAATTACATCCTGCAAGATGCTAGTACCCTCCGCTGTCACTGATTTCTCCGATAACCAGAGGAGTCCAGTCATTGTAAAATGGTCATTGAATATCAAAGGCACCACAGCATTGCTCAGTCAATCAGGAATTGTGTCTCCAAGCCTGGCAGGTAAAAAGATGTCTGGATTAAATCTTAATTGTCTCAAACCAGGCTCAGCGGGGGCTGGAGTTTGCTGGTGAAGACAAATGAAGAGGATTACACTGAAGCAATTTGAAGACCTCAAACTGTTCCCTCCCTCGGCAAACTTAAAAATCTCTAGAAAGATTTCTAGGCACTGAACAGAAGACGGGCAGCAGCCATGGTGATTTCAAGTATATAAACCTTCACCTGTAGTAACCAAATAATGCATCAGCACAGCTGCTGCATGAGAACTGGAAAGGAGAAAAAAGGACTCCAATAAAAGCAAAGAGCTGCTTTTCTCGTTAGACTAGAAGAGACCTAAAAGTGTGGGGAAAAGAGATTAAAAGGAGATGACTTTTTGCTTCTGCTTATCTAAGGTGTTCTTTTCCTCTCCCAGGGAATTGAACATCTTATTAACAGTATCCCCCTAATGATGGCGATGGCCAACACTTTTATTTCCCCGCGGGTGGGTGGGCACGCACCAAAGCAGGGCTGGGCACAGGAGGGTGCTGCCTGCGGGTGGAAGTGGGCAGCTGCGGCACGAGCATCTCCCCTCTGCAGAGTGCGGCCTCTGGTAGCTGCAGCCTTTGCTCCCTTTGAGTTTAATGGAGAAGGTGGTTATACTTATTGTATAAGGTGTGGCTTCAAGGATTTCTGTTTTCAGACTCTTTATTGAAATCCACTGAACCGTGCTGTCTTGTCTTTCATTTATGTTTTTTATTATGCTTACATACAAGGTCTTGTCATAAAGTGTAGTTGCCAGGAGGCAAGTTGTATATGAAAAATGCTCTGGTTGTTTTATTTGAATAGCAGAGTACGTGTAGGATTCCAGAATTTAATAGGCTGCTTAGGTGTATTTAAGTAAGTTTTGAGTGTTGGAAATGCTCTGGGGAGGGAGCTGTACTGCCGGGTGAACAGTGCCTCATGCAGCAGGGTCCTGGACTGTAACTGGAGCTCTGGAAAAGCGCTGAGATGTAAAACCCAGCCTATCACTTGGGATATAAGGTCAGAGTTAGAGTTACCTGGAAAGCATGGACAGGTTTGGTGCATCAAAGCCCAGTGGGTTTGATTTTACACAAAGGGTAATACAGGTACAAGTTTTGCAATGGAATTCTGCCTTCTTCACAAAAACCTAAATCTGTGCATAGGGACTACCTGGCAGACCCCATCTCTCCCTCCTTGCCTGCACAGATCTCTGGGATCATGATTGTAAACCTTATCCCCAAAAGGTGGGTTTCCTTCCAGAGGGGAAACTTGGTAAATTGATTTGATACAAGTGAGCTGCCCTACAGAAATACTGTGAGGCTTTGGAGTGGAAGGTATGTCTTTCTCCAGCCCTGCTCTCCTCTGTTGAAGATCTGCTTCAGCTTGAGATGGATCCACCTCTACTTATTATGCCAGTGCTGCTGGTGATCTTGCTGTGAAAGTGGGTAGTGTATTCTGGTCTTCTCTATTTTCTTTGTGAATGGTGACATCCACTTACATATAAACCTCTTGGTGACACCAACTAATAGCCAATTTCTTCACTGATAAAACTGGGGTTGCATTCAGACCTGGAGTCAGATAGATAGCCAATGTAATTCTATACATTAATTCAGAGTCTGTAAACACCAAGAGCGAACAATGGTCTGATTCAAGCTCCTGGCCCAGCTCTTTGTTAAAACTTCTGATTGTAAAGAACTTTGTGATGTCCATGCAGCTAAGGGGCTATCAGAAGCCATGGCTCCCAGCACCAGGTTCAAGAAAACCTGTTCCTTTTAGAGCCAATTTTTTGGAAATATATTTGAGGGAATAGGGAAGAGAATAACACAGTTCTCTCTGAATGAAGTGGGGAACTCTGAAGTACATAAAGAAACTGGCAGGGATCCATGAAAATTAACATCAGAGATAAAAGGAATCTAACCATTGCTATGCTGGGAGAGTACAGTGAAACCCTGATGTTGGGTTTTTGGCAGGTCTAGGCACAAGACAAATGCTTACTGATGCATAGCCCAGGCAGACCTGGCATCATCTCCTCTGGAGCTGCCCTGCCAGCTGCCTCAGCCATAAATGGGATCCCACAAACATGTACAGTCAAGGATGAACAATGAGAAAGATGAAATATGTTACAGGGGTTAAGAAAGAAGAGTGGGACTGGGAAGCCTTGCTTTTAATCTCATTTTGGTACTGGCTTTTCTGCATTAAGTCTACAATGCAATGGGGGGAGAATGGTCTTGGCCATACAGTAAATTGGAGATGATAGATGTTGTCTGTCCATGCTCTCAGCTGGTAGCCAGATAACCTCTGCTCAAATCATGCACCCTGCCTAGGAGACCTGAGCTCAGGCTATCTGCTAGCAAATGTGGGGATCCCTGGCTGTGTCTGGTCCACCCAAGACAATGAAGGAATGTGGAGGCTCACACGAAGGGGCTGACTATGTACAATGGGTAACTCAGCCCAGTGGGCATCTGGGGATGTGCAGAACAGGTGGTGCATTGGCTTGGTCTTAGAGGACAGCTATGGACTTGTTCTTATAGTGTACGTATTGGTGTAGATGGACTGATGGGTGACCATAGGCAAGCACCATTACCTCAATCTCCAAGTACTTACTAGTCTATAAGCTCAGAGGTGCTGTCAGGAGTAATTAATCTGAAATACCTCCAGGAACACTTTAAACATGAAAAGCATCACCTCAGATTTATTGTGAAATAAGGTGACAAATCACTTGAGCAAATGTTGGTTACCTGTCATAAGATATCCTGTTGTAAGAGTGAGAATCTTCTAATAATCATTAGCAGCTTATTTGCATGGATTTTTTCCTGCATTTGATGTGAAATCTTGTTTGGCTAGATGCAAGGAAGGCTAAGTATGTGCTGAAAACCAGTAATTTGATTATCTACACTCTTTCTGTCTAGTTATATGATCCTTGCAAAGTCCTTTATTAAAACCTATTTAGAAAGAGTTGCTAAACCTTGGTGGAATGCCAACCATGCTAATACAATCTGGCCAGTGAAGAAGAGTCAGTGCTTATTGAACAGAAAACTTTAATCTTGTTAAGACTGTATACAAGAGGAAATGGTAATAAGTGGGTTGTGCTGAAACTGTCGCTCAGACAATGGAGGTGGCACCTCCGTTGTGGTGTGGACACACCTGTCCTTTTTCATACTGGAAAACTCTTCTTTCATGTAGGATAATCCTAATGTATAGGATTCCAAAAGAGCTTTTCGCAGGTCATAATTATCCTCCATGCCAGCAGTTCCTGAATAGGCATCTTGGTCACTTCATTTGCATGTTCTGTAACTACTATTTGTTCTTTGAAGGGGAGGGATTTCTTTGAGGCAAGTTCAGTTAGCAATTTCTACCTTTCAAAAATCATTTTTAGAACATTGATAGATGTTGTGGAAACTCATAGATAGCAATAAAATGATAGCTAAAATAAGATATGCTCTTGGCATTTTGTCTGTATGTGTTAGAGTGCAATTGAGGAGACCGCGTAATTTGAAGACATTAGCAGAAGCTGTGCAACTATATGCCATAGCACATTGAAAAAAGTCCCCTGTAGGGAACCCTCAGTCCCAAATGTAAAAGGTATGTATGGAGACATGTATCTCCAGAGCTGCACCACATTCCTTCAAGGGCCATAAACTGTTTATAGAAATGCTCAAAAGCCACACAAAAATAGCTGGACTGAGATGTGCTGAAAGCTAGGGTAGTTTCAGTAAAAGGTTTGATTAGGATGGTGAATTTGGGCCAAGTAGTAGCACAACAGTGCTCAGAAAAACTGGGAGATCTGCTCTTCTTCCTTGAGTTTTATTCAAAGACTGAGTCAGGGCAAATACCACAGCTTGAAGTGGTACGTGGAGGAGGGTGCCCTGTGCATGAATATCCAGCATTGTGCTTGCATACACCCAACTGAAAGAGCACACTGAGTTTGCATAGCTACACTTTCTGTTATTTCCTTGACACAATCCTGAGAGCTGTTCACACCCAGTATCTACAGCACCAGAGTGTGTGAACTGAGTGGGGAGCTGAAGGGACTCAACTCCCCACCAGCAAAGCTCAATGTAGCATGTGATCGCAGTTGTATGGTGGGACAGAGGTCACCCCACTCCCCATCATCACTGTGGCCTCAACCAGCCTTAAGACTCATGGTTTGTTCTGTTTTGGAAAAAACACAGTAATATTATGGTCCTATCTGTGCTTTTCTGGGACGTATGTATTGCTCGTGTCTGTCCGTCAGAAGATCTAGTGACCATATGAATTGCTGTGGCTCTGCATTTTTTTCTTCTAAGAATGAGTGGCTGACATCTATGACTAGGTCATTTTTGAGCGTAGACTGATTTATTCTCATAATTATATTAAACAGCAGTAGAAGTACAGGCTCTTGTTTAGTGGTAAAAATGAGCTTTCTCCTTGGAATGAGGAAAGGGTAAATGCTCGTAGTTGTCTATAAATACTATTAAGCAGAAGATTTGATAGAAACCTAACTGTTGTGAAATTAGACTCTGCCAGTACCTTTTCTGGTCTCATTTTACAGTTATGTGCATTGACATCTGTTATCACTAATTACTTCTTCAAACTTCATCAACAATCTCTTGCACTTCCTGTAAGAAATGCTCAAAGCTTTTAACAAACAAATTCATTATGTATAGTCTTTGATGCAAATTAGCCCAATTAATTGTAGCATTGATACCTTCTTCACGTAAAAAAAAAAAAGAGAAAGAAAGATTGTATACATATTTATAAGTACCTTTTTGACAGATGATGGTAGGTCACGATGAGGAATTCATTTAGGTTTACAGAATGACTTTTTAAAAATGACAAACCAAAGTAACATTCTTGTGAAATGTTGTGTTGACTTCATCACAAAACCTTTGAATATTTAAAAATGGTTCTTGCGGGTAAAATCTTTGCTTTTGGCACCTGACAGTGTTTTCCCAAATTGAAAGTATTGGTATAAATGGAAAGCTTCAAAGCCCAGTCCAGGAGTCTGTACCTGGAAGCTCAGCTATTCTTTCCTGTTATCTCATTAAATGGGTGGTAATTCCCTCCCTATGAAACTCTCTCCAGGAGCAGAAAAACTCATGTAGAGGGTCTGGGACTATACTGCTTGGAGGTGGTTATCTGCTCTGAGCCTCACACACAGCCTTGTGCCTCAGGATAGAGAGTAGACTGGCAGAGGGCACGACAGAGGGCTTACAGGTCATCCATTGCCATAAATGATCAGCTAGAACGAATGGTCGTGAAGGTGCTTTGTAAGACAAGCTCCTCTGTGTGGCAGATAATGCCAGGTTTAACCTTTTCCTTTGTACTGTACTGATTCCTTCAAATCCCATCTCAGACCTTATCTTTCCTCTCTGTTTAAGAAGTTCTCCCTCCTAATAAAACAATTAAAATGTTCTCTGAGGCTCGCAGTTCCCATGCTCAATCATTTCTCTGAAACTGTGCATTTCACCCTCCTTCAGTGCCGCACATCTGCATGCACTATCTCAGCAATCTTCTCCAAACAATATACCTGACTTACAGTTTCACCAATAGGAGAAACAGTGTAAAGTGCTTGTTATTCTTCAGTCTAAATGACACTTTCACAAAACAACATAGTAGTACATTGTGTCACACTAACTTGTCATGGATGTTTTTGATTGAGTGTTATTTTTTTCAGTATTTCCTCCTAAATGTATTTGAACTCCCCACATTTGGGGAGGGGGGGGAGAGGATGACTACAATAGAAAGATTTAAAAAGTTGGCTAACAAAATCTGTGACTGTGTTAGAAGAAGAGAGACTGTACCATTTGCTTGATCCTTGATTTTTAGCCTGGAAGGACAGTTTATGGCACCTCAAACACCAAACTGCCTGGCTTCTCCTTCAGTAAGTTGACTTTCCCTCCATGGACTAGAATTTCAGCTCTTGCCAGGAAGAATAATTGTTATGCAATCGATAGAATTTTCTATGGAGTTAGATTGCTCCATTATAGCTTTCCCCTCTGAACATATGCAACTTATTGACTGAATCTTATGACTTTTTTTCTGTTTTGATTGTTTCCTTTGTTTTGTTGCATGTTAAGAAATGCGAATGACACATTTTCTGTGGTTGACTTTTGAGGGTTAGTAATCGTCAAGAAAGGGTGTGGCGATAGTCACTGCTGGTATGCGTTGGGAACTTAATTCCCCTTCTGACTACTATGCCCAGGTATTTCATTAATTCTTACTAGCAAAGATTGTGGAGAGTTACAAAACTGGGACTGCAACGTTTGTAAAATGTCAACTCCAGGAAATAGCTGGTTTGTTTTCGATCTGCAACTTCCAAAAATTACAGCATCAACCAAGTGCTGCTGTATGATAGAGGTACACTTTTTGCATATATCATTTCTGAGATTAGAGAACGATCATTTGCCTGCAATAGAGCTGTTTGAAATCAGCCATATCTTCTGTTTGAATATGTCAAAGGAAAAGAAAAAAATAATGCTTTGTTTGAATATTTTTTCCCTAATGGAACAGAGTCAAAACTGTGTTTGCATGTTTTGTAACTCCAAGGCAAAACTCTGTCTCTAAGAGTGTTTCAGCAAAGGGATGGGGGAGGACAAATCGCACTCCACACTTTTGTTTTTCGAACTTCAGTGTTTGAGGTTTTCACACAACTTTAAATCATAATGCAGTTTCTGTGATTTTTGTGGAGAAAAGAAATGTCATTTGAAAAGCTACTTTTTGTACTGATAATATTTCCATGAGAGATTTTGACAAATTCTCATCAGATAATAGTACTGTAAAGTATGTTTTCCAAAGCTTCTTGGTCAGGCAGTACTGATAGCACTGGACTGAAAGTATTCACTCCTATAATCATTCATTGCTCAAGACATTGGGTCATTAACTCAAGATTTTCTTTCATTTTGTAGTGTCTGTGAGAGTAGATGAGAACCCTTCTGTGTGTGCTTTTTAAGTAAATTCTAAAATATTTCTCATGCTTCCCTGTAATACATTTTTATCATGCTGGTGATTAAAATATGGCTTGCAAGGATAGCTGGATGAAATGATAGACCAAGGAAAAGAAATGAAATATGAATATCAAAAGTCTATTATGGCATATAACTTAACTGTTCTTTAGTGCTGCTTCACATACTGCATTTAGTTCTCAAACTCCCTACAGTGTGAACACAAGATCTTATCTATATAGAGCCATTGCATGAGCTTTGCTACAGCTGGTGTCCTGTAAAACCAGTATCATACTGCTTTTAAACTACCTCTGCTCATCTGTCTTGGATGTGAAAGGGTGCAGCTGTGAGCATTGTAGCATCAGCTTAACAAAAAAAAAAGTAAAATAAAATTTAAAGGTTTACATAGTTCAATGTAATAGCTTGTCCAAAGTTGCTTGGAAGATTAGAGTCAAACGTGAATAAATGCCAGTGTTTCTGAGATTTAGTTTAGTGCTCTTGCTGTTAGGCCAGGGTTATATGAAGCAAGGAGAAATATTTCAGACTAACTCTGACGGAAACACCTAGTCGGAGGCAGCGTGAACTTAACCACGGAGAGATGCTACTGAAACCGGCTCTGGTAATATGGGGAAACAGCATTTACTTCATGGTGTTCCTTACAAAGATGGGGCATTACAAATTTGCCAGTCTCTAGAAATAACAAAACAAAAGCTTGATTCATTGGTATGAATATCAATATTTTCTTTTCCACACCACTGCGATATCATGAATTTTTTTTTTAGTTTTGTAACCAGCAAAACTTCATTGTAATCAGCTGAAATCAAAAGCCAAGTCTAGTGTCAGGTATCGTAGCAAGTACCCATTTAAAAAAGACCAGTCTGGGAAGGGAGAGTTACAAGTTACAACTATTGTTCTGCTTTTTATTAGGTCACCAAGCCTAATAAAATAAAATAAACCAAACTGAGTGGAGTCACCTGTGTCATGCAGTAACCCCTCCATCAGGTAATGTGTTAACATGCAGACAGTGAGCATGGGTCATGCACGCTTGGTTACTCACTGCATTTGTGTGAAGGGCCTGTGGATATAATGTGTGGTTTTGTTGTTTTTTTTTTTAACCCAACAGATGCTGGCTTTAAAGCTCCCAGTGCTTCCACAGACCTTTCAGGGACTGTTCAGGGATCTTCCTTTTGCAGCAGTTTTTGCGAGCCCGGGGAGTGTGTGACACACCTCGTAACCAGAGCAAGCTTCAGCGTTTGACTGCGGTTTGTCCTTGTCCAGACTCCATCCTTTCTTTTACTTAGTGCTTCTATGAGTAAGTGACTGGGCATCCAGGAGCTTGGAGCCGAGGAGTAGGCTTAGTGTTAACCAGATTCCCATCTGGAAGCAGTTGTTTTGCCATAAACTTGCAGGAGCATCGCACCTTCTGCTGGGCAAGTTTCTTAGGATTGAGCCATTAGATGGGATTTGTAGTTCAGGACTGACAGTCCTGTACTAATCACTACAAATACAGACACTGACGAGCTGAGAGGTGCAGGCAGGGCCAGCTGGAGGGAAGAAGGCACACTCATGCAGGCAAACAGAGAGGTAACAGCTGAGCAGACTTGACCATGTTCACCCTGGCTCCCACCAGAGAGCCCAAAGGCCCCAAGTCTTCAGGTTATGCCCTAACTGCAAAACCAGTCTCTTTTCTCCCCAGTTGCATTGTTTTCTCTTGGAGTTATGCCTGATGTTTTCCTAATTATTCCACTGTAATACTCAACCCAATAGTTGCATGAGGAAGCCAATCATAACGATTTAAACACTTCTACAAAAGACAGATTAGCAGATTAGTCGCTGCTCTGGAAAAATGTGTGGTAGTGCTTGAAAATTAATCCTACTCTTAATGTAGGGAAAAAACAAGCAGGCCTGTTATTAGTATTTCCTATTTAAAATAGACTTCAATTTCTGATTTTAAAATTGCAAATGCTATAAAAATATGGTGAAGTATGTGTTCTGAAGAAACCTCTTGAGGTTTCCTATAACTAATTATTTACAGTATGAAGATCTGGCATAACAGGTATAGGCATCCTGGTGATTATGTATGAACATAATCATGGCCTGTCAGATGTTTTTAATTAAGCTTTCCCCAGTCTGAGTGCTCTGAATGGTGATGAGCATTAACATCCTTCAGCAGAGGAGTGTACAACTTATTTGCAGACTGTGACCATGTGCTGTGCTCAATGCTAGGCTTTGAAGTATGGATTTAGTTTGAAACTGGGTGAAGTGAGGTCGTATATTTGTGTCTTGGTGATTCCTGCTCCCAAATGTTCTGTCTGCATGTACAGCGATCTTTGAGCCTGTCTTTCATTGTAGACTAAGCCAGGTATAAGGAGCTTTTCTGCAGCCAACATCTCATGATCTCATGGAGAGATCTAAAAAAGACAGCCTGGATACATTCCCAAGTATACTCCAACATCAGGTTCTGCAAGATAAACTATACTGCCGACTCCTATCCTTTCCTTGTTCTCAGGAGAGCTGCACGAGTATGACTAACACGTTACCTGATGGAGGGGTTACGCATAATTGGACAGTACTATTGGAAAGCCGGGTCATAGGCTTGATGAATACACCAGGCAGAGGCAGGTGACATTTCCCCCTCTATTCAGCAGTGGTGAGGCCACATCTGGCGTGCTGTGTCCTGTTCAGGGCTCCCCAGTGCAATGGAGGCATTGGCAAACCAGAGCAAGACAAGCCAGCGGCCCCAGGGTGGTCGGGCACAGGACATTCAGGGAGACCGTGGGACGACTGGGTCAGCTCAGCCTCGACAAGAGAAGGCTAAAGGCAGGGAGAAAGGCATAATTGCTGTCTTCAGATTCCTCGTGGGTGGTTAGAGAGAAGATGGAGCAAAGCCCTCCTAGAGGGGGCAGAGAAAGGAGGGGAGGTAATGGGGGGCCAGAAGCAGCAAGGGAAACTCCAGCTAGGTTAAAGGAAAAAATTCTTCGGTGGAGGGGGGTCAAGCTAAGGACCAGAGAGGTGGTGGGATCCCTGTCCCTAGAGATACTCAGAGCTCCACTGGAAAAGGCCCTTGGCAACGAGACGCAGAGGTTGGTCTGCTTTGAGCAGAAGGTTGGACCAGATGAAATGCAGAGATCGCTTCCAAACTCAGCTCTTCTGTGGTCCTGTTGAATCTCATGGGTGGTGGGGGTGTTACTTTTCCTGTATAATTCTAGTTTTTAGTGTGCTTAGAGCTAAGAGCAGTCCACCAAACTGTGTTTGAGTTTTTCTGTCTCCTGAAAGCAACGTATTGGTGTCTTTGCAGTTTGGTCATGGGAGGAAATATGTAATTGTATGTATGGTGATTGGGGATGGCATCCATACACCTGCATGTGGATAGGTACACAGAAAGGTTTTCTGTCTGCCAAGGAAGAAAGAGTAGAGATTTCTGATGTTGATGCTTTTAATATATAACTGATTGGATATCACTTGCTGTATTAGCAAGAATTTTGTCTTATGGAAACAAAAGTACTGTGGGAAGTGACTCCTTGATCTAGGTAAAAAATCCATATGTTTAAGAAAAACAAAAGCAATGGTTTAATATCTGGGGAAAATGTCCTGGCTGTGAAATACATGAGTGCAATCTTTTGCTAAAGGATGTGGTGGAGGGCTATTCTTCACCCCCCTCACCCTCCCAAATTCCTCTCAACAATAATATACAGGTAGTTGATCGCAGCCTTTTCAGTTTGAGCTGAAACCCCAAGCACAAGTGCACATCGCAACTAACAAAGTAAGCCAAGCAACTTGTTTTCTCTAGTTAACTTTCAAAGACCACTTAATCCATGGACTCACCTCCCTTACTCCCTTAGGGTCCACCAATCACAAACGTAGTGCCCTTGTACGAAGGTATTTTTTTAAGGAAGCCATTCTGCATGGAGAGGAGAGTGCCTGGCTGACTTGCAATGCGGAGTTTTTAATTTCTTTTAATCTTCCATAATCCGGGATCTAAATAGATCCAGATTCACAAAATTGTACAAATCAGCATAGAGCACTGGTGCTGCAGGAGCCCTTCTGTGCGTCCAATCCAGTGTGTTCTCTTTGTTTTCAGCCCCCGCCCCCCCCCCTTCCCCTCTTTTTTGAGGAGTTGGTGGGGTTCCTGCTTTTTAAGGAGGGAAACTTCTGGCCATCTGCATGTAAAACAGGTTGTTGCTCGCATGAATATCTATGCGCGGTCATTTAGGAGTGCTCATGCATTTCCCCATTTTCTGTACAAAACTGTGTGAATTGCATACAATTTAGGGAAGCTAGCATGATCATAAAGTGTTACTACACAAAGTATAGTAGCTCAGCTTTTGTCAAAAAATGAGCTATATAAATAAAGCTAATGCTGGCAAAGATGATGAAATTAAGATTAGCAAGGAATGAGTAAAATGATTTACTTGACTACAAAGAGAAACTGGATGAGACTCTTATCTGGGAAACAAATGTAAATCCTCAGATTCCATTAGAGATACACTGATTAGCGACAGCTCCGAATCTGATTTATTATATACCCATATTAGCCCTGAAAGGGCAGCATTACAAAGATTATCTATGTATGGCTGGTTATACTAAGTCTTCACTGTTACAATAAAAATTCTCCTATTACTTAACCACTTCCTGCAATCATCATCTGCGACTGTAACAGTTTGAAATTAGTTGAACAGGATCCTCTTTTTTGTTAATTTGCTTATGATTATAATTGAGGTAAAACCATCCTTTTTAAAAATTAGTTAGCTTTTAACTTCAGGCCAAAAGCTTCCCATTACCCAAATGAAAGAGCACAGATAAAATATTATATATTTTATTCAGTATCAGCTTCCTAAGTATTTAAATTTTTTTTAACAAATGTTTAAAAACATAAATCATGCAAACTTGTGATTATGTGCTTGCGTAGTGATTTGTAATGTCAAATTTTTGGAAAATGATTATTTGCATTCATGATAAAGTAAATGCTGTCTGTTATTATACCTCCGTTTCTGCTATATGGAAATCACGGTGCTTAAACAAACTGCATTATGAAAAACATGTGTTTTGAGAACCTGTTCTCTAAAGATATTTAATTTCCATTTAGAACACTAGCTTTAAAATTAATGACTCTGCTTCAAAATGTAAATTCCCCTTCTCTATTTCAAGTAGACAAACTGAAGTTCATTGACTCCTGAAATATCGCTGCTTTGTCCCAAGAAAGCGCTGTCTTTTTAAATCTCAGCTCTAATTCCTCTTTGATTTTGCATCAACACCTTAATGGGGAAAAAATTCGCCACAAATCAGCATCTGATTAGTCCAAATCATCCCCTCCTAATTCCCCTCCAGAAAAACGCACGTCACAAAATACTGTTGTGCGCCCGTGTAACATCTTTGTAAATTTAAAAACCCAGGTGTATCGATGAAAATACATAGAACATTTTAATTAAAACTCATAAAATTGTTGGACATCTGCTCCAAATTGTTCAACATTTTAGTGGTTAACAGATTTTGTGCACCTAGATAATGAATTACTCGTTATTATTGGCATAAATAGTAGCTGTGGGGCTTTTTATAGCAAGATCAGAAGCCTCTTTGTGAAAGCTCTGGCTTACTTTATAGTCTTTTGGCAGATGCCTATTAGAACCAATAAGTTTAGCTAAAAAAAGGGAGGCAGAGTTAAACACAGGAAACAAGAGTTGAATGTCCGCCAATAAAAATGATCACAAATCAGGGCTGCTGATGTCATAACCCTTGAGGTCAGAGGTTGGGCGCGGAATAAATGGCTCTGAAAGGGGCAGCCTGTCTGGAGGGCTGAGCTGTTGTTGGCAGGCAGGCACGGCCATGAGTAAATGGGAGGCACAATGCCGCCAGTGGGCCTCATTAGCAGCCGGGGCCCGGGTGAAGAGAAGTGTTTGATGAGTCCTTCACGTCCCACTGTGGCACTGTGTGATGTAAATGGAATAATTACTATGATCTAATGGGCGTCTCTTTTGCATGCGGGCCCCCGGTGAATGGAGCCCCTCTTTTATGGCATTCAGCCCGGGTTGTGTAAACTGTGGGGTGCCACTGGGGATGGGAGCCCGCGAGGCCGGCGGCAGGTCCGCGCCGACCCGTTTGTATTCACCCTGAATAGAAAGAGAAGGCCAAGTAATTTACTTCCCTGCCTTTCACCATGAGAGTGGCAGATTGAAGGTCACACTCGATTTGGCAGGACTTGAGTCGCTCTCTGTGCTGACGCGGAGTTAGACAGATGCGACGTCTATTTGCAGGACTTTCAAGGATGGGCCGTTTAATTGCCCCGCGCGCCGCGCCGGCGTGCACACTCCCGGTATACGATGCGGCGCAAGGTATTTCACTTTTAAGAACGCGGACGACGTGGATTTTAACCGTCCGCCTTTAACGCACTCCGTTTTTCATCGGCCTTTCGTGCGTCTGCGCGCACCCAGCTCTGCGTAGGGTGCTGCGGTGGTGGCGGCTCTCGAGGGCTCGCCGGGCCGGATTGAACCCCAATTCAGATGATAACAAATGGCCCATTGTTGTCTTTATATAGATCATTAAAAGTCTGAATTAAAATAATTGCCTCTCGTGTAGACGTACTACTTTTTCAGGCTGAAAAGATGTGACATTGTCTCTACAAAAAATTTGTTAGGAATGTCCCATTAATAACACTATATTGATCATGTAATGCTATATGTTCCTCATTTGAATCCAGGCTGACACAATCCTGACATAACGAGATTTCGCTGTGGCTGATTTCAGATGTCTATAGTAACAATCAGCATCATTTCCTTATTAATTACATGCTTTGTGCATCCATATGGCTTAAATTAAATTTCTCAGACTTAATTTTTTTTTTAAAGTGGGATAATATTCTTTAGAAACTCACTCGCTCCAAAAATATTTTGTGCATTTTTCCCCAGTGCTCCCTGTGGGCATGCTTTTTAGGGAACTATAGAACAACTTTTATTTTTGATGTTTGCTTTTATGATATGCTCCATGCATGGCTAATGAAGGCCAAACCATGGACACATAGGAGTCAATGGAAAAACTCTCAATGACTTCAGTAGGACCAGGATTAAAGTGTGTGGTCTACACGAAATTCAATGGAATCCAGTCTGTTGGAAAATATTTTTCCATGGGATATTTTATAAGGTCATTTTAATTACGACCTGTACAGTGTTTTGTTGTTTGCGGTCACATGGAATCCGCACTCATCATTTGTGAAGACAACATGATCTTTCCTTTAGGCAACGTTTTTTATTTTTAAAGAAGGAATAGATTGTGGATACTTGGGAAGGTCAAATCTAGGTCAGCATCAGTGCTCTAAGCAGTACTCTAAACACATGTTTACATCATTTGGAACCCATTATTCATGGTTTTATATTACTTATTGTGAAATAAGGCATCAACAGTTTTGTTTTGTTTTGTATTTAACTGGTAATATTTGAGTGTTAAACTTCACATCAGCGGAGTGTGGGAGAAACAAACATGTACAATTACTAGACAGAATAGATTGGAAGTTGATGATCTGCTGTTGCCTGTGGAATCATGGATGCAGTGATGTGGTTTTCTTGGCTACTTCAAAGGAATCCACAAAAAAGCACCTACTAAAAGCAAAACCTATTGTCAGGAACTGTAAATTCTCTACACCTGGGTCTATCTGCTAGGTGTTTCTAACAGTTCAGAAAATTGTTTGAGCTCCAGAAATTGAAGAAGGCTGGAAACCCCTGATGAAGTGTCTTTCAATGTGTTATGGGTTACTTGCCATAATTCCTTGGTTCCTCTCTTTTGCTTCTTTGGCTAAATCTGATAAACCTGGCAGCAAGCATCCAAATCTGCCCAGGGCTTGGTCACTGCGCTGAAAGACAGTAACTATGTGCTTTTCTTAACAGTGCCAAGTGTCTTAAATTGTTTGGTTTCACAAGCACATTTTCCAGCTGCAAATGAAGCCAGCAGTGATGAGCTTTCTCAGCCGTTCGCACTGTCCGCTTGCATGTTCGCAGTGCTCAGGAGTCACTGAATCCCCCAGATTTAACTTCTGCTTCACAGACCTCGTTTCTCTTCCTTTGGCCTCCCCTGCCCCCGCAGAGTCAATGGGGGTTTTGTCCTTGGGAAACAGACCCCTGAGCAGGTCAATTAGGATTTTCTGGCACCCAGTAAGTGCAAGGGGAACAGAGGATGCTCAGTGTAAGGCACTGGCGAGCGCAGGTTTACAGGACCCTTCCTTTGCCTGTTTGGGGATGTGCCTTGCCGCAGCCTCCCGCTGCCAGACTCCTGCTCCGTCGGTCCGCCTTTGCTTTCTCTCACTCCATGGTCCAGTGCATCCGCAAGTGGGTGAGCTGCACACCAAGCCCATCCGAAATCGCCCCCTGCTTATGGTCCCTCACGCTTATTGCTATCCATCACCCTTCCAGCCGGTGTAAGGCAAGGCATGGCGCACCTGGATCCGAGGCAGTCCTTCGTGTGGCCAGAGCTGGCGGCTCTGAGTTTCCCTGAGTACAGCGAGCAGGACTTATGCCAGTGAGTTCAAAGAGCACTAGAAATGAAAGACAGTCTCGACAAGATTTCCCAAATTGCTCAACACTCAGCAGTTCCCTTGCTGAGTCTGCACCTGAATAAGTGGCTTGATTTTTCAAAGTTATTCGCTAGCCTGTAACTCTTGCTGTTCCTCATGATAAATAAGGTTTCAGTGGGAGTTGTTGTCCATTAAGTACCTGGGAAACCTTCCCTGGTATAGATACTGTTATTAGAATTATTATTCCTTTATTTGTTAAAGCTGTTATTTGTTCCTATAAATATTCTGTGGTAAATTAATCCCACTTCGGGAGGTGAAGCGCTGTCATTTAATACACCTGAAGGTAAACATTGCTGATAGAAATCTGTCAGAGGAAGTAAAACACAAAAGCCAGTTCAGAGTTTCAAGCACGTTTTGGTCAGTATCGATCCTCCTGAAACTAGTTTTCAACTGTTTCTTGTATTTTGGGGAGTACAGCAGCACCAGCAAACAAACAATTGCGAGTCCTGTCCTCCACCGATCCTCTGGAAAAAGGTTAAATTTAAATAATAATTTTGTGCGCTGTTCCTGTTGTAGGTGGGGTTTGGAATGCGGAGTACAACAGACCCTCACATTTTTCACTGATTATCTTTAATTACTTGTGAGGGCTGAGCAGCTCGCATTACCCCCAGGCACCGCAGACTGACAAGGAATCTTCTTTCAAGCCATTTATAGTGCATCGCATTATCAAGTAACTAACAGAGCAAAACTGACACGAAAAGAAAGTTCATTATTACTTTCATTATTGTCAAAAGAGTTTTATTTACTTCTGAAGCCCTACTTTTAAACACACTTTCTACTCTGAAAGTGTTGCCAGTGTAAGGCTTCTCCTCTGCCCTGGAGGAGGCTTTGACGCTGCAGCACAGAGCGGAGCAGCCGCAGTGCCCAGCAGCCCCAAACTCCTTCAGAAAAAGCTAATTACGCTTTAAGAAAGTTACTGCATGTGTGATTTGAAGGCTCGAAAGTATTTCCTTTGCCAGACATCAGGTGGGATAAGGAAAATAGAAAATGGTCTGTACTGGGAGGTTTTAGCCTGATTCCTCCTGTGTTTTTCAGGGAAGATGTGGGCTCTGTGCTGTGATGTTAAGCCCGCTGATGAGAGCTCTGCTGCTTCTGTGTCTGTCACAGATACCTTACAGGAAGGCAGCAGGACGTCGGGTGTCGAGACTTGACAGATCTGTGCCAAAGTGTCAACTCTGGACACTTAAAATCCCAGGGTCTCTGATATGAACCTTATTTGGTGAGGTTAATGCAGCACAGGATGACTGTATTACAGGACGGTGGGAAGCCATGGAGCTTTAATCTGCAAAAAAGCATGCTGTGGTGCCTGATTTCTAGCACATCTATCTTTATGAACCTCCAGCTGTGATTTAGTTGCACAAATCCCAACACAGCGCATGGGGGCAATGAGGAACCGAGGCAGGAGTTACCAAAACCTAGGACTCTGTGGAAGACCAGACTAACCAAGGGTATGTCCCTCTTTCTCTGAGCCTAAGGGATCACCTACGTCCTGAAATAGAGCAGTGTTAAACTGGCTGGGATTGCTAACCAGAGCTCATAATCTGAGCTACTCTCTTGAAGACGTGTGCTGAGACTAGTGTTATCTGATGAAATACTGTAATACTGCATGCCATGCCAGCTCTACCCATCCCACGGATTAGCCCACTGGATTACTTGCACGTGCCGCTACTTGGAAAAATCCAAACTCAGTGTCTTGTCTTGGATGTTGGGAATTTGAATCAACTTTTTCTACTTTGTTTCATTATTATAGGGTAAAAAAATGCTCACAAGATTATCAGAGTGTAGCAAGAGCTGTGTGAAGTCTTGGGTGTAGAAGAGTGGCACCCTTTGTAACAATTTCATTACTGAGATTAAAGTCGCAAAATGTATCTGCACTTCATAGCATGCGATTCATACAATTCTGTTTGTCTAAGAAAACGTGCCTTGAGACACATCCATAACTAGGCACTGGGATACTGACAAAGATCATGATTTTAACCCCTCCACATTTTACAGATGTAATTTAAATTACTTACAAAAATCTAGTGGCCAGAAATGAAGACATTGCTGCTGTACAGGTAACTACTTACTAATCTAGGTATGTACTTGTCTTGCTTTAAGAGTGCCAGATTCCATACGTAATTTGTTTGACCTATTTGCTTTTAAAACTGGATTTATTTTTTTTCTAACTGCATCTGTGGGAATGCTAATCGAGCCTTAATAGGCAGATGGAAGTATTTGCAAACCATCTTATTTGTCTTATTTTCAGTACTGTGGTTTATCAAGTAGTTCATGAGCAAATTGAAAAGCCAGTCTGTGTATACAGATACTTTTAATCACAGTGCCTACTGAACACATCAGGCGGTGATGTCATGTTTTAAATTAATGTCCTGCATTGTCTGATGACAGTGTTTGCAGGTGGGAAGAACATAAGCATGTCCAGATATATTATAGGTAAAGTGTGAATGCGTGTATGCCCATGTTATAATGTCAACAGCAGTGTCAGCCTCAGCACTCTTTTCAATGACTCATTCCTCCTCTACATGTCATAAGTTCATGGTTACTGTTTTTTTTTTCCTTTCTGCAAAAAGATGACCCAGGTAACTGGCAATTGGGTGGAGCCATGGACTTTGTAGATAATTTTCTGGAAACCTCATTTGAAAATAGAGCTTTGAAACAGCTTATCCCTCTCTCACAATATTTCTGCCTATTCTTAATTCCAGGACTGTTTTATTTATATATTTTCTAAGCATGAGAAAGATCAATTTAAGAATAAGATTGGAGAAATCTTCTGTAATTGCTAGAAGAGAAGTGGGGTTACTCTCCATACCTACTAGTAGAATGCTTTGGAACAAGCCCTTTCCCAAGAAAAGTCCATAGCACTACAGGATAAAGAAGCAGTGCAAGCATTGCCACCTGACAGCCTGTGAGTTTTCAACAAGCAGAAGAGCAAAACTGGGCACTGGCAGCAATTACTTTACAAACCCATTTCATACACATCTCAGAGCTGCCAGTAATTATGTCAATCCAAAATTCACAGACACCTTTACTGCAGCTCTTATATTTGAGAGCAATTTGGTCCACAAAGTTGTTCTTGTGTTCTTCTGAATTGGTTTTTTTTTTTTTTTCTGTGACGATGGAAAGCCGGGATATTGCATGTGCCTCTGACCCAGAGTAGGTTGAAGATGCAGAAAATGGTAGGATTATAGGTCAAAATGGACAAGCTGTATCACAGTTACTGCTGGCGGAAGGCAGGATACATTATGCAAGTTGAGGGTGCATCTTATATTACAATGGTGTCTTGAAATGCCAATATAAATAAGGTAAGCAGGGCTGCCAAAAAACAATTTTCTCCTTTATTATTCTACCTTTTCAATTCTAATTAATTTTTTTTTTAAACAAGGCTAATGGCCTATAGCTATGGGATGGGAAGATAGGGTTGAGATAATGGGAACATCATTATAAAAAGAAAAATGCTGTGTAAAAAGGTAAGATAGTAAAGGTGAAGCACATTTAGCACAGGTACTTTACAGTACCCATTAGCTGCGAGCTAGTAAGATGGGTCTTGACTGGTTCTCCCCGAAACTTTGGCAACTTTCTTCTTTTCTGTTTTGAGAGAAACAAGAGTCTGTGCTGAGTGAACGGGGTTGGGCTGAGCTGCAAACACTGGACTGTCCCAGCCATGCTCTAGAAGGAGGGCTTGAAAGTCAGGACATAGTGGCCTCAGTGACATCTCGGGCTTTGAAACACTTGCGCAGGGAATTCGCTACAGGTCAAGAAAAATTGTGTCTGCACTTGGAACCCATGAACCTCCGGGCTCTGCCGCTGACCACCAGCGATCGCTGACAGCTGAGAGTTGCTCCAGAGCGAGCAGGTTGGTAGCTCAGCGCAGCTGGGCAGCTTGGGAATATCCACGCCAGCCATAAACAAGTTAAACTGGATGTTTGAAGCGTTCATCACATGGCATCAGGGCGCTCCTAGTGGGTTCATTTGCCTTTTGCAAAAACAGAAAATTTGGCCACATGCAGCTCTAAGCCACGAGACTGCATTGCTTCCACTTATTCTGGCCCATCCTCAACACACTTAAAAGCTACCCAACTTAATAACTGTTAATAACCACTGGGGACCAAAGGAAGCTTTGACTCCTCTTTTGTGACTATATTACTTCTCCATCTATTGCCAGTATGGCATCTTCGGAGCAAACAGAGAACACATGGATTTTAAATCCCTTGCTTTCTGAAATCTCTGCTCTGTGGATTCATTACAGGAAGTTTCAAATAATGCTGAGCAGCAAAAAAAGAAAATTTCTTAATCCCTGTTGGAGGCACGGAAAAAATCCAGAGGTGTTTATGTCCTCACTGCTACAAAATGTTTTTTCCTTCTTAAGTGCAGTATCCCCACAGCCCTTCTGGTTGACCTGCTGTATATTTTCAAAGCACTTTTGCCTCTATCTTTCCCTTGCCTGCTCTGCCCTGCCCCTCTGTGTACCCGGCAGCCAGGTGGCTGCCGCCAGCAGCGACAGCAATGCTGTCCAACCCTCTTGTTCAAGTTTGTGAGTAGCTTTTAATCAGTTTGTTTTCTGCAGAAACAATATTGGCTCTATGTTGCCCAAGTCTGTCTGCAGAAATTCCCTCTACAGGAAGGCTACTTCTAGATGAGGTGAAGATCAGACCCAGCTGAATATTCAGATTATGTGATGGTGCCAGAGGATAAAATGTCTGCTTTATTTCACAAAGGTTCCTGCTCATATCTGAGACACCTAGACATTTTTCTAATGACTGGGCACTTGGAAAAAAAAAAAAAAAAAAAGGAAAGAAATGCTTCATACAATGCAGTTTATTTTCTGAAAGCAAACAACCAATTGCATGTGCGATCATTCAAGAGTGTGCAATTAAAAAAAAAAGGAACCTAAATAACTGTTACACTCTCAACAGTATAGTCTTGTGAATAACTAGAAGGACCTATTCATTATTTGCCTCCAAATATATCTCCACTCAAATGATTCTTCTGTTTGGGGGAATCTCTATTAATAGAGACCAAGGAAAATAATGTCATCTTTGTCTCTTTCTAAGACATATCCTTATTGTGTTTTGGACAATGGGGTCATTTATGATGATGAGGTAACTTGTTCTGAATCCTGAAAATGTAATTTCAGATGAACTGTGAGTAGTTTTACTAGTTGTTGAAATGTCTTTGCGACCTAATTTCCAATTTACAATAGGCAGCATTCTAACATTGGTGTAAACAGGAGCTTAGGCATCTGTACGCTTCCTTGAATGAAAAGGGGGAGGAAAAAAAAAAAAAATTTAAAATAACATGTCATGTCTGTGAATTCTGCTCTTTTTCATATATTACGTCCATATATTCATCTTGGGAGAGCAGGGCAAAACGATAGAGGACACATGACTGAGTCACCTCAGCTGAGCAAGCTGCCATACAGCAACGCGTGTGCCAAAGCGCTTCAGCACAGGCAGCGCGTGGGGATGGGCTGACCTGTGGCAACGCAGCAGGCGATGGCAGCGAGCTACGCCTCAGCCAAAAGCAGCTCCAAGTATGGCAAGCAACAGCTGAAAATTGATCCTTTGGCTCTTCCGAATCTCACAGCAGCTGCTCTCCATCCATGACAAGCTGCTGATTTCTATCTGAGAGCAAAGACTTGTCTCTGCCTTTCCAGTTTCTCTTATTTTGGAAAAGTCAAAGATTAGGATTTACAACAGAGGCCATTATAAAGGGCTCATAAACCTCTCAGGCCTGCAGATTGTAAGCAGGTAATTAAAGTTAAGCACCTGCTTAAGTGTTTTGCTGATACGCAGTGTGCTCTATGCCTGGAGTCCGTGGGGCAGTGGGTGTGGGAGGATGGCTCCAGTGGTCCTGTCCTCCCGAGGAGATGCACGTGTCCCGTCAGCTCCTGTGAGGGGTCGTCTGTCACTGGAATGAGGCATTTCTATACTACTTTATAGGTATCTATAGCACATTACCTTTGTGTAACCGTTTGGCATGAAAATAAAACCTACGTCCCTGACTGACCCTTGCACAGAGCCAAATCCCTTTAATTCATTAAAAGAGTTTTGTCTGAAAGCAGCAGAGGAAAGCGGAGCTGTAGTTTCTTTCTCATTCAGAGGATACAGGGAGCAAAGATTCTGCGCTAACATCCCCTTTTATTTGTATTTGAATGTCAGAGCAGATAAGGGAAAGAATTTTTTGATTTCAGCCAGTGTCCAAGCGTCCTAGCTTTGGCTGTTCTGTTAGGACATACCTGTATTTATCAAATTATACTTTATGTTTTTACAATTGGGCTAGAAAAACTAACAAAATGAGGAGAGGAGGATGCAAGAGCTTGACTCAGCATGGATATTGATGTGGTTTAAGGCTCTGTTTAAACTAAGCTCATGTAAACCATTGTGCTGATATAAGTAAGTATGTTGAAGACTGCCAACCATTTTCACTGCAATTTACAGCTGCGTTGTAAATTAACCAGTGCAGCTAAACTCCTATAAACTAGGTTAAGTTTATTTCAAGGGTATTTTCACATAAAGCTGTATTGCTTTAATTATCTATTTTAAAACCACATAATTTTGTTAATCCAGTGTAACTTTTTATATGTAAAGTAGCCTTCAGAAAATTGACGGAGCGCCAAGTTCTGCTCTGTCAGTTTTTTGCTTTGCTGAAGGTTTGGAGTAACTTTCTTTACAGTTACATTTAAGACCAGAATTCAGCCTCTCTCTTCTCTTCTACTAGAATATGGAAGGAATAACTCTTGATCTCATCAATTTAGTATGATTGCAGTGTCATGTGAAGAATGAGAAGTAGGTTATTATCTAGTCAATAAAATCAGATATCATCCTCCAAAGAAACACGTCTTAGCTTTTTCTTATCAGCCTGCTTAAAAAAACCAAGCAAGCAAGCAAGCAAACAACAAACCCCCAGAAAACCACATACTAACTTCCATACTATTTTAAGATGAAAAGCTTGGGGCAAGGAGGGTTTCACCCAAGCATGATAGAAGTGTTAGTCTATCAAGCCTTTCTTTTTACACTTGTGCTCCGTGAATGAAGTACCATCCTCTGTGCTTTATTTACCCTGTGCTTTATTTCCCCCTTCTCTACCCAAATAACCATGGGCAAGAAAGACACCACCAAAAGCAACTACTTTAAGTGAAAACACCAGTTTTGAAGATGGATAGGAGTTTTGCTGAGACAGTCCTGGCTGGAGAAAACACACCTAATATTTGTAACAGAGTCTCTGTTTGGGGGAAGTGTAGGTGGGCTGTTTCTTTAGCTGATGTAAACTCAAGTATTTCCACTGATACCATTGGAGTGACAGTGGCTTTGCTCTGCTTTGAGGCCTGGCCCACTTGTGTCTCATATCAGCTTTAGCTTAACAGTGCTGGATGGCTGTCTTCATTCTATTACACTATTTACAAAATGATTGTAATTAACTAGATGATGACTTAATAAATGTGTAAGATAAATTCTTCTTGGCTGGAATGCAAAAATGGTTGGCAGCTTCTGCTTGCTTAAATTAAAACAAGAAGTTGCTTCGACATTACATTTCCAAACAGGCAAAAACTTGCATTGCCATTCGGAGTGGTAAAATGAAACCATGACAATATTGTTGTTCGAGTGGGTGGTGCTGGAAATTGTTTTACTTAAAACCTTTCATTTATTTGTGCACAAAAAGCAGCCTGTTGCTTTGTTTTCAACATGTGTGAAGGGGTAACATGGCTATCTATATATGATTATTTGCTAAACAAACTCAGAATATTTGCTGTCTCCATGTATGTACATATATGTATTTAGATTAATTGAGGGAATGCTTCCTCTCTAATTCTCCCTTTCGTTAACTGTTAGCTCTGCTGCATTTGCACACATGCCAACTGGTTAGCTTTGAAAGAAGCAATAATGTGGTTAAAAAAAGCAATGCAATTATTTTAAGCATTTTCTTTCTAAAGTTTTTTTCCAGCTGTAGTTAATTTATGTCTGATTAGTCTGACCTTTCACCCTATAAGGAAGTAGTTTAGCAAAAGGGATAAATGTGGTCACAGTATATATGTGTGTGTATATGTGTGCACGTGTGCTTATGTATGTAATCATCATCTTTTTATTGGTTTATGTTCAGCATGGAGAAGTTCTGATTACAAACATTTATGCATGCTTTTATCTGTGCTGAAGTTTACCATGAGTGTTTGAAATTATGCATTTTTCTCCCCTTACAAAATATTTTGATGAATGCAAAATCGCAAGAAAATTTTAGGTTTTTTTTTTTTGAAGTCTTATTAGAACAAATTAAACCACACAAAACAGTCTTTGCCATTACTTCTGAATTCATTCCTGTATTTTAAATACATCTATTTACTGGTCATTACAGAAATCTAAATCTTTGCTTGTGGTTATAAAATGAATATAAGTTTGCACAGAACGATGCTGAAATAAAATACAGATCTGCAATGCTAACACGAAGGGAGAACGACAGCTGAGAAGGGAGATGGCTTTTAGATCTCTCTTACCTAGCAGAGGGCCTGATCTTTCACTTTCTGTCCCAAGCATATGCCTACTATTTTGCCTGTCCTGGGTCTTGTGGGGAGGAAGCGCTCGTTGATTTGTGTGTTATATGAAAAGGATTGATTAATTGCATTGTTGCTTCTTGCTACTGTTTGAGCCTACGATGATTTGAAAATAGTATGCCTTGGTTGTCTGTACAAAACATTTGACGCACCTACATTTGAAAGCTCGGGGCACTTGTCCTGTTCTAGAGAAGCTGCCCAGCTGGGTTGTTCAGATCCAAGTCCAGAGTTGAATTTCTGTAGTTCATGGATCATAAGAATCAGTGCTGAGATATCAGCTTAAATTTAGTTTGGAGCTGCTTTTCAAATGACACATTACAGGAAATTATCAGCAGAAAGATGACTCAGTTCATATATTTGTTCCTTCCCAGTTTGACTTGAAGTGTGTGGTGCTACAAATTCAGTGAGGGCAATTTTTGAGGGATTTGTAACTGAATTTCACCTGGGATCTAATCAGCTGTTGCTGTGATGCCTTTATGGCACTCCCAGCTGTAACTGGTACAGTCCTTAAATGGCATCTTTTACAGGTTGTCTCTTTTGGCACTAGGTCAGGTATTTGAAAAATAAATCCAGTTTGTGAATACATACAACCAGAGAGGTGTATTCTAAGCCAAGAGCAGTTTATTCAGATGAATGAATATGGATTATTTCTGTATTTATAGCGTAGCAATCTTCTGTTGAGTTTCAGAAGAGTACAAGAGGTGAGAGCAGGGACAGGTGATCCAGGCGGGTTACCAAGACACTGTCCCAGCATTCAGGGATGGAGTTAGGAAAGCCAAAGCTCTTCTGGAGTTGAATGTGGAGAGGGATGGGAAAGGGACCTGGTGACAAAGAATATGAAAAAGGTCAAGGAACTCAATGAATTTTTTGGCTCAGTATTTACTGGTAAGATCTGCTTTCAGCAATCCCAGGTCCTGGGACCAGAGAACAAATCCTGGGCAAGGAGGGCTTTCCCTTGATGGAGGTGGATGAGGTTAGGGAACATTTGAACAAACTGTGCATACAGAAGTCCATGGGACCTGATGGAATGGGGTCCTGAGAGCTGAGGGAACCAGCTGATGTCCTTCTGATGTCGCTCTCAACTATCTCAGAATCATAAAACTTTTGAGGTTTGAAGGGACCTCTGGAGGTCGGTTGGTTCCTCTCCGAAAGATCGTGGCAATCCGGGGGAGATTCCTGAAGACTGCACTGCCAGCGCTGGTATTTTCCTGTACGATAATGGACAGCTCAGGTAGCTTCTTAAAATCTCTGCCTTTGCTCTTTTTCCTTTAAAATGTATATTTTGCTCAGTCTTCTTTCATTGATTGGGGGTTTTCACTCCTTGGACAGTGTGTTTTCCTGCTCAGTTGGAAGCTCCTGGTACTGCTGTAGTACTCAATAATAATGGGAGAATACTATTAAAATAGGGCTCTTGTTGTCATTAATTGATACCAACAAGTAAAACTAAGTTATGTGAATGTCCTTTACTCCCCAAGTGGCCCTTTTAAGCGAAATGCTTAAAATTTGGAAGTGTTCCAGGCCTTGAGATACGCCTTGTGCCCGTGATGCCTTGCAGACAGAAGAGCAGCCGATGCCAAGTTCCAACAAAACGACTTTTTTATTACTACATCCCATCTTTTAATTTTGCAATGACCTTTTCATTTGGGAAGCACACTTTCCTTGTCTTGATGCTGACAACAAGGAGACAAGCTCCATACCTGCGTTTCGGGGCACACGTTAGTGCATATTAGTGACTGTCACTGCAGGAAGACAATGTGTTGCGAGAATCTTGCCCAAAGCACATGAGCAAAGTTCGCATTAGGAATCCACTTAAATTAAAGCAAAGCTTGGCATACTCGGCAACAGTTCAAAATCCAATCTTGTGTTGTCACAAATTCTCTGTCATTAGCTTAGTGTTAGCGTGAATTGTGTATGCTGTCAGACTTCCTTTCCTTACTGTAGGGAATTTGGTATTGTTGCTCCTATTATATCGAGAGTCCTGAAGTTGAAAGCTGCTAGCAGTGGCACTGGTACGCTACTTATTTGCCAGAATGGTAAGAGCTGCTCACAAAATAGTCTAATTTCAGCATCTGTCAAAGAAATGAGGCTGATCAACAGAAGAGTTCATTTGATTGCTTTGAAAAAAATTAAGTGCTGGCTTATGACACACAAGGCATAAATTAAATCATAACTAGATCAAGATTACTGACAAGAAGTGATGACAGGTGTTGTGAATAAGTTGACACGGGGATACTGCCCTGTGTAACAATTGTCAGTCATCGGCCAGTTTTGAGGTTCTGCTGTGGCTAATGGGGAATGCTTACTAGAAACGCGTAGGAACTGTTATGAACAGGCACATCTTCAAAAAAATAATTTATGGTACAAACATTTGCTTCTTAAACAGCTGCAGACACATCTGATACAGCAGTATTAGTCAAAGCCACATATAAAATACTGCAAGTATATTCAGTGCAGTGGTTAAGAAACGATTTCTAATAGAGATACTGGACTGTGACTAGGAAGATCTGGGTTTCATTCTGACACAGCCCTCTCTGTGACCCTGGGCAAAATGTGTCACCTCTCTCCACATCAGCTCTGAGTACGGGATGATATTTCTGTTGTCTGTCTTGCCTACTTAGGCTGTTAGCTCACTGGTGCATCGCCTGACCCGTCTGCGGAGCTACACACCTGGCACACCTGATTTTCTCTGCTGTAATCTGCAACATCACAAAAATACAACTAATTGCTAATACCAGTGGGGAGGAAGGCACATTCCTTGCCCCAAAGAACTTACAAACTGACAATAACGAGAATTATTGCTGCTGAGGTTAAAGTGGTACTGCATATGCAACCAGATGATATCCATGTATTTAATAGATACAGACTGATGCCAAAAATACATAGATGAAATTATATCATCTCTATTGACACGTTTGACACATGTATTCCCTCTGCTAGATGCTGTGGTCTCTGCTGCAGTTCTAGATGCATAAAATGAGAGGTCCCTGCCTGCAGCACTTCACAAGGATGTTTATGGACAGAAAAATGGATGGGGGTAAACATCTGCCAGTCAGACCCCTCTCAGCATCTTTCTGCAGAGAAATGCATCATTATATTTGAACTGTGCTGTTTATGAAGTATCATTAGCATTATTCAGTTACTGACTTCAGATGTCTTCTTCTCTGGTCAGAGCAATCATTATAGGTTTATCCAAGAAGAGCTGTGACAGATGCCACAGTTTGTTACAGTCACTGTATGCTGGATTTAGCCTCCGGTTATGTACTGCTTGAGTACTTTCTCTAAAAGCATCTTGTGAGTACCCTGCAGTAGAAACAAACGACAAGGACTTCAGATATATTTGTGACATTGAATGGATGCATTTTTAGGATGAGATTATGATGTGGCAAGCGGGCAAACAAAGAAGCAGAAGATACTTGCACAAAGCCAGTCTCCTACCTTTTCTTAACTACGTCCTTTCATTCAGATGATGCACTAATAGTAGTCAAGTCCTGCACATCTGGGATTAAAGGCTTTTTTGCCTCATGTTGCAAAACTATTACACTTGTTTAATATGATCTTATCTGTATTTTCCTCACAGCTCAACCTGCTATATTAAGTGTTGCGGTAAATTTTGACGATGATGAAAGAAAGAAAGGAGCAAATAAGCATGGCTTGCTGCTGTCACACAGGAACACAGGGTGTGAACTCCATTATGAATTGGTTTTGGTCTTCAACTACAAAATATATAACTAGACACAGACCACCCTATTGGTCTGGCCAGTATATAAATATAGGCAATAAACTGAAAGATCTGTGTCTGGCTAACTATAAAGACAGGATCCGGTCTTATTACATGTACTTGAACTCAAACAGGTTTTGTGTGTCACTAGACATGCCTCATTTTGGGGGCAACTGATGGCCTTCCCAAACCAGAAACCTCCCTTTTCCCTTCCCTGTCCATGCTGGAGGGAGCTCCCACATCAAATTGCGGCTTTATTGACTGGGTGAAGAACTGTGGTTTAAATTGACATGATACTTCTTGTTACATATGTAAGTCAGGAGTTACAAGCTGGCAGCAGTCACTCCAGTGCTGTGTTCCAGGTCAGCTATCAAGTGTTCGTGAAGAAGACATGTAAATACCATATGTTAAGTATGACTGATGAAAACAAATACTCGAAAGCCTGGAGAACTCACTGGTGTCATCATAACCCTCAGAAATTCTTTCCTGCCTGCTAGAGAGGGAAGTGAGAAAATGAGTGACAGAGCATGGATTACCAATTATGGCTGACACTTCAGTATTCAATTAATGCTTTTAGAGTTGTGAGAAAGGATGCAACAATGTCTATTCCCTAACTCTAATGACCTGTACAAAAGAAAATAATTGTGAAGAAACTCTCTTATCAAAAGTAGTGCTTCTGCATGTACCTCTGAGAAGGCATCAGATGCAGGATATTACCTATCTGGCCAAATGATCCATAAGATACTTCTCTCTTCCAGAATTACTGCATTCTCCTCCAAAGGCTGTTTGTCCCATTGATGCTTTCTAAGGGACACTGCTGCCATTCGCTCCTTAATTAGGAGATTAGGAGAATTCTTTGACTGAAAATTAAGAATCACTATGGCTTATTTTTATCACTAAAAGATCACTCCAGCAACTTCCTCCAGGAAATTGCAAAGGGAAGTCATTATGTGAGGGGGGCTGGGGAGGCAAAAGCCAGCTAAATTGTGCATATGAACCCCAGATGAAATGCGTCCTAAGTCTGTGAGGGGGGCAAAAGGGGTGTTTACTAGGTCATTTACCATGTTCTTGTTTTTAAAGTTTCCTTTTCCACGATTACTTGTTGACCTTAATTGTTTCCATGCCCATGAGATAAGTCTTTGTACTTCCTACGGAGGCTTAGAGGAGAGGTCTGGGGATTGCTCTTGCTAATTGCCCTGTATTCCTTCATTTCCCTTGAGTGTCTGTGGCAAGCCTATTCCCACATATGCTACCAAAATCCATTTTAATAGAAGGGGCAGCAATGCACAGCTGACGACATATGTTTAGCTGCATTCAGTACTCGCTGAAGCATGCCTATCATGTTACATAAAAGGAGAAGGTCAGTACAAAACAAACAGCTTTTTACAAGCTACGGCTTAAGGATCCTGTCCTAAAGAACGCTTACATTTCAGAGAGAGACAAATAAGCTTGTCGTTGAGTTCTGTTCTGTGTCTAGGCTTTTTTCTGTTTTTTTTTTTCTTCTTTTTTTTTTGCATACATTAGAAATGCTTAGTCTCCCAGGACAACCTGTGTTAAAACATTCTCTTCTGGCAGAAATAAAGCTCTCCCGGGCCCGATCCTCAGCTTCCCTGAATCACCAGAGCAGGCTGGAGCACAGCAGTGGTTCCCCTGGCCCTGCGTGCACCTGCTGCGGAAGGGCAGCCCCAGGATCCCCGCAGAATAAGCTTTCACAACGCCGTCTGCCTGGCTTTGAGAAGAGGTTTGTGTATGCACAAGGTAAAATAAAGAACAGCTAGGAAACGGGATACTTAAGGAAACCTTGGGCCAATTTCAGGTTATTTCCTTTTACTTCCTTTTAACTTTTTTTTTCCCCCAACTGATCTGGAACCAAGGTATTAGATGACCCAGAGAAGATTTCCCAAGGCACCAAGGGCAGTTGGGCTCTCAGTTCGCGTTAACTTTCAAGGGAGCAGCGCACACCAGTCCTGCCTGTGCACTTGCTCGCCTCTGGCAGGAGACGTGGCAGAGGGGACGCACAGAGCTCTTTGCTGGGGGCCAGAGAAGTAAATTCAAACCTTGCTCCACATCTCAGCTGAAGGCCTCTCCCAGCTGCAAAAGGGTACGGCCTCAGGCTGAGAAATCAAAACCTGCTGGGTTGGTGCCAGCCACGTCTCTGCCGGGTGCATCCAAGAGCAGCTGCCCGTGCTAACGCAGTGGACTTTTGAGGGTCTGCGCAGACCCCGCTCTGAAGGCAGGTTGGGGGCAGATTGTTCGTGGCCTTGAAAATCCACCGAGGCAGGAAAATACTGCTTCCCAAGATCAGTTCTTGTATAATGTAGCTCGAAACATCTGCGTGGCAGTATCTGTAAGGGCATCCTTGCATTCGGCCTTTCCACATTTTTTGGAGCCCTTGCAAAACGCACCTCCCCTGGGAAGCATTGCTGATTCAGCAGATTCCTGCAGACAAGGGCTGTTTGTGGCACTGATTCATTCATTTCAGTTATTTATACCACTGTGTTAGGTGCTGTGTGAAGCAAGAGCAAAGCACTGTTTATGCCCCAGAGGCATCTGAAGTCAAGAAGGCGGCAAGATATAAGAAGCGCGTGTAATACATGAGAGGGTTGAAGGAGCAGGCGGCACTGGTAGTCAGATGGGCTGAGACAGAATTGTGCTTCCAACTTCATATCTGAACAAAATCATAGCTTTTCCACTCGATTTCTGCGTGCAAACCTAGTTTACGTGAGGATGTGTTGTAATATTAATTCCAGGTGCCTAAGCTGTACTCGAGATGGTTTCCAGCCCGCATAGAGCTGGGGGCAGCTGTGGCTGCGGCAGGAGGGCTGCGGGGTGGCACAGCAGCTCCCACACCGTGCGACGCAGACCATGTGGTATGTGGGACTGCATGGCGGGGATTAGTGCCAATTAGTATTGCTGAGATGTATGCTTCTTACGGATATTTAATGCACCCAGAAGCTCCCGTCAAGAACAGAAATATTTTAAAACCTGTGAAAAATCTGGTCCATAAATATTACTCTTAATGTGCTTTTCAGACTACGGCTCAGTCATGCCACTGATTCCTGCCAGGTCTTGAACACCAGTTAGGACAGATCCTTCTGATTCCGTCTAAAGCCAGTGGGACTTGATGAGTCTCAGGGACTTTTAGAAACATGTTTTTTCTCCAGTTTGTAAAAGTGCTTTTTCTGTTGTTAAATAATGGCTGATATAAATAGTATCTTTCTTGTTTAATTGGGGCATGATTTCTTCCAGATTTCCATGTGAATATTTAAATATGTGGCTCTGCCAGCTGTGGGCTTTGTGCTGTGATGCCAGGGTGCTTTAGTGATCTTAGAAACTGAAATCTCAGGATGCGGCAGCAATGATGCCACCAAAATGGGTGCAAGTGCTGTTTTGCCTAGGGGAAAGTAATCTTATTTTAGTGAGTCAATTTTGTAGTGGGTTTTTGTCTTTTTTTTTTTTTTTTTTTTATTTTAGTGTAGATTTTAAAAAGCTATTCTGCAGCCAGCTAGTTAAAATGATGCAAATGGTTTCAATGTTCTTTCGGGGAAAAGTTTACAGAAACAGTTCTTGGTATAGGCTAATAAAATTCCAATGCTTGGCCTTGAAATAAGCATGGAGTGAGCTTCAGATGCAGGCTGTCCTACTGCTTTTAAAGTTAAAAGTTTTGGGGGATGGGACAGGAGCTCTGATTGACAGATCTATTGATACCATTTGTCTCCCTTGTTCTTCCCGGTATTGATGCATTTCACCAATACTAAATTCACATTTGCTTGCCTGATAGGGAAACCAATCAGAGGCAAAAGATCATTTATAGGGGATGCCACTGCTGCCTGTTTGTACTTGGGGACAAAAGTACCGTATTTAAGCAGTTATTTTAGGCTGTGTAAAGACACGTCACTATGTTGACAGCAGATCCGCTTGTTCTGAAAAGCATTCAATACCCAAACCGACCCGTTTAATTGCTCTGAAGTATATTAAGTGAGACTCCAGCTCAGAAGGGGAATTTTCCCTCTCTTCAGCCAAGCTCAGGATTTGTACCACCGCACCAGATTTTCTCAGGCCCAAGGATGCAATGAGCCTGTGCGTGGAGCCTAATGTGATTTAAGCCCTTGTGTCTTGTGTGCCCCTCTGCCATGAGTTTCGGTTGCGCCGATCCGATGGTTTGGATGAAGATCTTTGCAGCTAGAGCTCAGTTCGTTGCTCGGCGCTGGGCTGGTTTTTGGGAGCTGGCGGAGGAACCCGCGTGCTCCGACTTGATCAAAGGCTGTGGGGTTCCCTCCTGGACCTGCGGCTTGACGGTGATTGGGAAGCAGCATTCCTCGGCAGGTGTAAGAGTCCTTCAATAGGAGAGCGTGGAGCCTTATAGCAAAATAGACATCAGTTAATCTCTCATGCCTAGATGATTTTACTGTGACATTCTGCCAAGCAGCCTGAGGCAGTGAAAAATAAACTGCTAGCATTATAGTATCATTATGTTTCTGATTCTCCAGAGAAGCCAATATTTGTTTGCTTTTCTCTGAAGTGTTTCATGTCACCATGTATGCGCTATCCCCTTCTTTTCAGGGCAGGGAGAGAGGGAGGAGAAAAGCTCCACAGCAACTGCACAGCCCAGGTTTTGTGCTGCTTGGTGCTGCAGGGTTGGGGTTTTTGTCTGCTTTCCTCTCTCACACCTATGAAGTTTGTAAAGATTATTTGGCTGCCTATTACCGTGGTGTCTAAGTGAGCACCGTTTCTGAATTAAGCCGGGCTCTGCAAACAAATCTTGCAGCCAAAAGGGCTTGTAAATTTAATAGGTGTGAAAACAATCGGAAAGGGGCTCACGGGCTGAACACCCGGCGCTCTGGGGAAAAGGGTCCTTCCCCCTGTCACCCAGGTGTATGCTGAAACCGAACATTTCTGCAAACCCGACCACCTCTGATTTACACCCCGGGGACAGGGGGGCTTGTTGAGCCGCCGGGGGCCAGCCGGCCCTCCCCTCTCCGCTACCTGGCAGTCTCCTTCACCTCTCTTCCCCCAAGGGAAAACAATACGGTATCATCCCTCCTTCCCCTGCCTCATTTGTTTAAGAAAACCCAACGCGACGGCTGCAGTTAATTAAAAGGTAGCGTCTGATGGGTTCAAAGCGAGAGCTATCCCTTGCTCTCTGCCCCGGGCAGGTGATGGGGGGACGGGACCAGGAGTGTCCCCGGGCACCCCGCGGGTCCCACCGCACCCCGCGGGTCCCACCGCACCCCAGGGCTCCCACCGCACCCCGCGGGTCCCACCGCACCCACGGGCGAACGGCCGGCGGGCACCTGGGAGCCTCACGCCAGCACCAGCCGAAAACTGGGATCTAACCGAGCTCCTTCCAAACCTGCTGGCTGGCTGCCAGTTCAGAAGAAAAGGGGGGGTAGGGGTTTTTTTTTTTTGGGGGGGGGGGTAACCACTAATTTGCTCCTCCGTAGTAACAGCTAAAACATAGAAGGTTATTCCCAATCTGTACCGCCGTTACGGGAGCTTCTGGGAAAAGATGTTACGGGAGGTTTTTTGTTCTTTTTTTTTTTTATCTCTTAGATAGCAGTAGTTCTGGAAGTGGCTGTGGGTGGCTCTAATCATAGACATGAGAAACGATTCCAGAAATGAGCCGGTCTCTTCATTTGCCCTTTTCTCTCTCTTCTTTACTACTACCTTTGCAGCTGATTTCAGCTGATAAACATCATTCTTGTGCTACTTGGGTTATTGTTACAGAGATCATAAAAGCTCCAAAGCAGCAAACTTTAGAAACGAGTCATTGAACCGATTGTCTCACCTAGAGATGGCTCTTCCCCTATTGTTCCCGAGGTGAAATGTTAACTTGCTTTTCTTTGAAGACTTTCACGGATAGGCTTGCTATCAGAATCAGCAAATTACAGTGACCCAATATCCTGGAAGCCAGCGTTCATGTTAGGCATCTATCTGAAAATTACTTTTTACTCTTGCAAATGATAAAAATATGTGAAGGAAGTAATGATGCTGGTTTTCTTCGTCTTTTTTTTTTTTTTTTCCTTTGTAATATCAAATGCTGAATTTTAATGTGATGTTAAAACGCGCAGCATTTCAGCTGTTCTCAGGGTTGATTGAAAAGCAGGAAAAAATTATGGAAATTTGGTCACCTATTTTCATTAGAAATTTGCAAGGAAAGAACCTCAGTTGCAGTGGTAACCTGTGATATATACCCTTAAGAATTATTTGTTTTTAAAACTTCTATTTCTTAAATACTCCTCTGAAGTAAAAATATAGAAAAGGATATCACAAAGGTCAAAGGTAGAATAAATGATCAGGAGAGAAAAGATATCATTAAAAAAAACAACCCTTGAAAATTGCCCAGCTGTTTTTCAGAACAAAACTTTTCCTGCATTTCCTACATCAACATTTGCCTGGAGGAAGGGAAGGAAAGTGATGACAGGGCAATGTTATGACGGGAGAAAGATGATTAGAGGTGGCATTTAAAAAATAAAAATAATGGTGAATAGTATTGTGAAAAGCAATGCCACTTTGTATGGGTTTATAATTCCACAATTTGCAGGTTACAAGGATTTTCAATTATTTAGAGGAGTGTTTATAAACATTAGAAAAACATATATTTCAGATTCTATACTCAACATTTTTCTTCCAGATTTTAATTTTTATGGATTCTTGTTTAAAAATTCAGTTTCTAATGAGATATTAGCATGTCTAGAGTATATTGCAAATGGCAAATACTAAATAGGTAGAACTGAGATGCAATATACACCAAGGCAGTTTCTCAAACTATTTGCTGAACCCCACAAAAGAAGATAAACATGTACTAAAAATGGTTGGACGGTCAGTCTCTAGAAGGGGTAGAGAATTAAGATGTGTTAATGTCTTTCCATAACACCTATGTATTTTGATTTTTTTTCCTGGAGCTATTTGGACTTATCACCCCTTTTTTGATTTCTGTGTTTGCACAAGGAAAATCCGTGTCCAAACCTTTAATGTATTTTAACAAAAATGCATAAGATTGTCACTGGAATCAGGGGATCGATTTTATCAGCAGTTTACACCAGAGAAGGATCTGTGTCCTCTATTTAAGCAGGTATAGGCAGAGCAGTGAACAAGCCACTCACTACCTGTATGCTGAACTGTAGCTCCCTCACATTTCAGTTAAAAACCCTCAAGATTTCTTGGCCTCCCTGGAAATGCTGGGTTAGCAGCACTTAGCCTGTTTAGCTCTGGCAGTTGCCTTTTGCTTGCTTTTTGGAAGGGAAAATGTAGGGTGAGGAAGAGCTGCCAGGATTCCCCAAATCCCTATTTTCTCCAAAGACAACTCTAGCATGTTTCTTCATCAGTCCAAGTATCACTGGGCTTGGTTTTGTTTTTTTCTTGGGTAAAGGAGGACTTGCTGTCTGCTCTTTGCAGAAAACAGAGTCCTTGAACAGCTCCTCGGAGGGGAAAATTAGGCTTAAAGAAATAAAACAAAAGAAAATCAGGAAAACTAACTCTTTGGGAGAAAACCCAAAATATTATCACCCACCTTGTAGCTGTTACAACCTTATGATGTGTTGTGACCATCACACACCTAACACTGATTTCCTTCATTTCCTTTACTTCATGAGATGTCCTTGGAAGGAGCTGAGGGATCTCCTCTTTCCCCCAGTGCCTTTGGGGAGGGATCTGGGGATGGAGAAGCCTGGATGGGACCCCCAAGCTATTGGTCCCGGCTCTGCACAACCAAAGGCAATAGGTTACATGGTGCCACCAAGATTTGCTATAAAACATCTCCATGGGTCAGACTGCCACTTTGTGAGCCCTGGCCTGCTGTCAACCAGCTGTGTGTTACCTGTCACACAGAGTGTGGGTAACTTGGTTATCTTTTCTTACTTAGCAATGGGAAAGCAACATGACTCCAAGGAAATTTTGGGAATATTCTGCTTTTTTTCTGTATTAAACCGTTAAACAATCTGTTCAGAGTAGTGCTAGTTAATGGCCTGTGTCCATGAAGGGAGATGGTGAATATCACCGGGGCAGAGATTAGGAGCAAAGGCAGAAACTTTTGTCATCACCAGGCCTTTCTGCAAGAGTTTCACAGTAGGCAAAAATGAAATAAAATTGCATCAGGAATTAGTTTGGCTTGTAGGATGGCTCCTGACTGAAGGCTAGTTTTTGGTCCACTTTGATGTGTTGAAGAACAAGAACTTCCAGTACCAATTCTGCTTATGTACATAAATTGTGGGGGTTGGAGAGAAAGAGAAGTGACATACAGGTTCTCTTCCTTTGTGAATGTAGGCTGTAGTCCATCGTAGTGGCTATAAAGTGTCCTAAGACTGATAACAAATGCTCAACACTACCTGAGTGAAAAGGCCAATAAATCCTGAAGTATTTATACACCTGTAGTTTGAATAGCTGGGTAATGAATGACAAACCTTCTTCTTGCATACATGTTTTTCTTTTTCCATTTCTAGCTTGCACTGCAGAGAGTCTAGTGCTCTTTGGATTGTTTATACCTTGTCAAACCTGTTTTAAATAAACCATTGTACCGCATTTTTAGTCTTGTCAGGGAAATTGCTGCCCTCTTCTGGTTTAAAGCAATTCTCGACCATCTGAAGGCATCTCCAAGCAAATGCCAGTTTCAATGTGATAATAAGACCCAATATGAAATTAATTAAGGCTAAACAATAGTTTCTTTAAGACTAAATCAGAAACGAGGGCAGGCAGCCCTATCTAGGACAATAGGATTGGATCCAAATGGAGTTTTAAAGACGTGTCCCGCCTCCCCTGATCAGAGTGCATTTAATGAGATTCATGCAATTTCTTTCTGAAAACAATAGCTTTAACCATTGGTTGCATAACCCAGGATATCCAGCTGAGGCCCCCCAAGTACAGAGTGTTCCACAAAAAGGAATGACAAAAACTCTTCTAGCTCAACTTAAATAATTAAAACAAGATCTGGAGAAATAGCCAGCCCGGTGAGATGCCTTTTAGGGGGTCAGGGAGTGGAGGAGGCGAGATAAAACTCCTGAGGGCAAAGTTAAATTTGTCCATTACTATCCTCTTTCTGCTGAGATGGGACTGAGTAGCACGAATCGCTGAGACCCCTCAGAGTCCTCAGCCCCCTCTGCCTTTTGTGGCTTTCAGCACCTTGCAGAATCAGGCCCCACTGCTATAATTCAGAAAAGACTATCTATTGTCTACATATAAAGTAGGTCTGGAGCATATACTTGCTGCAATTAGTCTGAATTTAGACTGTGATTTGTGGCTCTCATTTTACATGAAGTTTAAAGTTTCTTGGCTGCTGGAGATACTACTCTGAACTGAAGGATCTTATGCCATGCAAGTGGGTGGGAACAAGACATGGCAATACAGACAGTGCTATAGACAATGCTTATTTAGGATTGTGGAAGCATTACAAACAAAGGAAAAAATTCCTCTTGCCCCTCCAGCTACAATAGCTTCACAAAGCATTCAGAGCAACAAATGCCATTTTCCAAAAAGTTAGTACCAGCAATCTGAGAAGAGTGTGCCCTTCAATGGACGTGTGGAGAGCTGAGAGCTATGGCCTCTAACAAGGCATATTAATGGCAAGCACTGTATTTCAGAAACTAAAACTTCATGCATAGCAAAATGCTTAAATTAGTTTCCTTCCACTCCTCTTTTAAGACTAAAGTTATTTAAGTTGTGCTTTGAAGATCTTGCTTTTGCATCCCGTTTTGATAGCATACAGTAGCAATCCTGTTTGTCGGGTGATTTTGAAACAAAATGTAGCCTTGTGGCAAACAAAATCTGTTCCCAAGGCAGAAGTGAAGACAAAAGCTAGGTTCTTCTCTGCTTCTCTATTTAGAGCTGCAGAGAGATACACTTTTAGTATTTTCAGTGCTCAGAACTTGCAGCTACAGTGCGTGTTCATGCAGCCGAGGCTTGACATTTATCTTGTTATTTTAAAAGGCTGCATTTCCTCTAGTGCTGAGGCAGGACACAATTAAAGCTGCATTACTGGTGCCTTTCATGTATTTACTTATGATAAGACTAGGTCTGACTCTTCTTCTTCACAGTAAAGCATTTGACTGTTCAACAAACATGATTTGGTCCAGCAGGGTTTTCCGGCATGCAGTCTTTTATAGGTATCTGCAGCAGCATTTATGCCTAAATAATTGGTTAAATAAGTAACCACAGAAGAACCACTATGAAAGATAGCACAGGAGCGTCTTCATTTTGACTAGCTTTAACCTGCACCTGAATCTGTGTTCCTGATCCGTGTGTTATGGTGTGGATATGCGCAAAACGAACAAGCTCCCAACCTATCCTGTTTTTGTCACATGAAGAACAAAAGAAAGGGAAACCAGGCTGGAGTGGCCAGAATGGGATGTCCAGACTGCTGCTTCCCTAAACACCACCTGAGACTGAAACCCGACGGGGACTTCCCACCTCTTTGAGGTGTTCCTAATCAAGCGCTGCCTGACAGGGATACCGAGATAAATATGGTTGAGTTTGTTTCTCACGAGCTCGCTGCAAGTCTAATTCCAGATTTGTGGTCACATTAAGGGATGAATAAATCCACTTGCTGCCCACGTAGGCTTCTGTAAAGCCTTTATCTATGATGAAGCCACCTTTTTGCAAAAAACAGAGGAGAATCACTGTGAGCGCTCCCTGTAAATTTTTCTCTAAAGGTATCCAAGCACAGCCCAAAGCTACTTCAATGGGTGCCATACTGGAGGAGAAAAGCCGTGGCCTGAGTGCTTCCAGGAGGTCTTTACAGGCACCCAGCTCCTTACTGGGATCGGAGAATGGAGCTGGCAGTGGCGTCAGGGCCACGCTGTGGGATGTTTCCCCTGTCTAGTTGTGGTCAGCTCTGGCCTGCCCTGGGACAGCTTTCACTGCCATGCTGTCACTTCTGCTTCCAAGTCCATGATCAATTTTCCATTTAAACAGTAGAGTCGGGACAAGCATTTCAACAGCTTTATATGGTGTCGGGGGTGTTTCAATCCAGGCTGCAGAAGAATTGTAAAATGTTTTCCTTTTCTTAAAAATAATCTGAATTTTGGCAGAGGATCCAGCCCAGCTGTTATTTTGTGAACTGGCACATGCTGCCACCGTCAGCTGTCCCCACCTGGATGTATTTGTGTCCAACCCACATTTGTTAATTATCAAAACAAGGTACGGAGGCTAAAAAAAACCCAACCCAACAAACAGCAACATGGCTCTGCAGTTGCCAGATGCCACTGTAGTGATCTCAAGTATAAGCTGTAGATTTTTATCTTTTAAATGGAGACGTCCCTTGGGCACAGCCACTGCCCCTGTCCACAGCTATCCTTGTCACCCATCTGTCCTCCGCGCTTGGCGCTGCAAGGCTCACACCATAAGGCCGTGTTTGCTGCGTGAGGAGTATAACAGCGGACAAGGGCAGAGATCGAGGTCTGGGGTCCTCGGGACATTGTGGTTTTAAGGGACTGGCGTCTCGGCATGTGTAGTCATCCTTCAGAAGGGCGAGACCACGATCAAAAAACAGCTAGGGCTCAAGGCCGCTGTATGCTTTTATTTGCATTCATTGCTTGCGATTGCAGACATTCATCTTTAGATATTTCCAGAATTAGGGGGTAATAAGACAAGACAACAAAGGAGTCTAAAGCTAACAGAGGGAGGCTGGGATACCGCGTGGCACTGCAAGCCACGAACCATTTCTAGGGCCCTGTTCCTGACCATGCTAGCTTGCCGCTCTGGGGAGCTCCCAAATGCCGGTGCTCCAGACCTGAGCATTCATAGCGTGCCCCTACCAAGGTTTTGACCTGTAAGCATACCCAGGCAGATTACACTTAGTTCTTCATTCCTCACTCCTGATTTCAAGTATGGCCTTATCTGGTATCATGAGCTCCCCAGGTCCTGATGAGAACGGTCCCCATCCAGATTTGCCATTGCTCCTCACACCAGCCGTGCATAATTCCATTAGCGCAATGGATGCAAAAAGGGGTGACCCTCTTTTCTGGAGTCTGTTCTCCATCTTGTGTTGGCTTTGCAGCGTGGTCTCCTACCCTCTCCCCACAATCTCTCTCTGTTCATCAGCAAGAAATTTCTCTCTGCAGATGTTTTCCTAGAGCAGCTCATTTTTATTCCATCCTCTCTCCACCTGATCAGGACAGAAGAAATGTGTGCTCTTTTTTGCCCCTGTTTGTACTTTAATAAATATTCGTTTGGTAGAAAGTGAAGGGTGTCAACTACATGGGTAATCTGCAGTGTTTAAATCTGTAACTGTTTAAATCTGTCTTTGAAATTTTATGGGATGTTGCCTGCAAGAAAAATGGTAATAGCTCTATTTTGTACTTCAGTCACAAGTGGTTTGACTGTGGGGTAAAAAAAAAAAAAAACTAAGAGAAAAATATAGATTTATACAAGAACAGATAATATAAATACAAAGTCATCAAAGTGGTCATAAAAGACTCCCCAAAATACATCTTTCCAAGGATTTCTAGCATGTTTTTAGGGCAGTTTAAGTGGCTGCTGCCAAATTAGGCTAGAGTGCATTCACAAGGCAGAACAATCCCAACTGTAACAAGCTACAACCCCAGATGATTAGAACGTGAAACCTTTATCCAGTGACAATCCTAAGGATTGACAAAACCTGGGTACTTGTGGTAGGTGACCTCCCAGCAAAGCTGCAAGTAGACATGTGGTCAGTACAGCTGGGGACACGATGCTGGGGACTTGCACAGAGGTGACTAACTCAAGGATGCTAGAAACAAACAGCACTGCCTTGCTGGCAGCAAGACCTGCCTGTTGTAAGGGGAGGTATAAACCTTGTGCTTGGGACATGCTTTCAGCTGTTGCTCCATTTTACAAATCAATGCTAGAAAAGTTAGTACTACAAATACTTTAGCAAAACTTTCAAAATATTTGATCCCTTTTTGTTTTTTTTGCGTTCTTTGTCTGTGTTGCATTGGGTGAGGGTATGCATCTGCGTGTCTTCCACCACAGGTATTCACATTTCCATTTCCAAAATTTATTTGTGAAAGATACCTCTTTAACCCGTTGGAGGGAATAAGGAGGTGTCGGAGGGTTTCCCCTACCAGGAGGTCGGCAGGCCCTAGTTGCTGTGCAGAAAAAGCCTCTTTGTATCCATGGTGCAGCTCTATTTCTCCCTGGGAGTGGCGAGTGCAAATGCAGGGCAGCTCCCTGCCTGTCAGCTAGCACCTGAGATGCAAAGGGAGAGCAGTAACTCGATAAATCAGTTCAACATACAGCAATAAATCAAACATAGTTGGAAATCAATTTTAACAATTAACAATGTTTCTTTTGAAGTTGACAGTAGAGGCCCCAAAAGACAGAAGCACAAGAATAGTGAACTGTTCCTCTCAAGACCGTGACTCCTGGGAAATACATTTTCTGTCCAAAATGTGCATGCATTTGTGAAATGAGTTTCATGAAACATGGAAGAATCTTAATATTTTTAAATTTGGTAAGTGCTTGGCTTTACATTAGTCCTAAGTGTAACAAACACCACGGTTTAAATCTGCAGTGACCTACAAATCCTGAAGCATTGGGTGCACGCAGCGGTTCTCACGCACGCATGGTCTCTGGGCGGTGGGGTGTTCTCCCTGTGGATGTACATAGGAGGATCAGGGGTGAGCTGTTTGCAAAGTCTGGAGAGTGTGAATTGGATGTTTCTGATAAATTTGAAAACATTAGAGAAGTAAATGTAAGTGAAAATGAAACAAGCTCGGTCTAAACTTCAAACGTTCCAGTTTGAAATACACACTGCAGGGTTCGGATGGTACAAGAAGGCTGTACTGTACATGATAATCCTCAGGGCACGGGAATGGATTAGGTGACCTCTGAAGAGTCATTCCAGCCCAGTGATTCTCTGAGAAGACAAATACACTGGAAGATGCAAATCTTACCTGAAAAGTGTAACATGAAGCCCACTTGTGGCATCCCATAAATAATTTGGGTTTTGTACAGTTGTGGAAGAAAGTTCGGTGAATAACTGCCAATTGTTCTGGTATTTAGAAGATGGGTTGGAAAGACAAAGGAATGGTGTGAATGCAAAATGAGGTGGTTACATTTCAATATTTCCTACCTGAGCTGCAAGGCACTCTATAAAATGGATATTTTTTCAATTGCTGCCATCTCAGAGCAAATAAGACAATGCTTGGATGTTTCTCCTAAAAAAATCCTTCTGGACATGGCTGTGCAAAACATTGTAGGAGATTAAAGTGTAGCATTCCAGTGACTTGTTTAAACATATCTTATTATATTTCTTTGCAGCAATCCTTAAGCCCCAACCACCAAAGACTATGTCCTCACAGCAGTGACAAATTCCAATCCCAAACAAACCACCTGGGGCATGCTGAATCGCTAAACACAAATGTCAGAGTTCTATATTATTTCCAATATTCTTTGACATTGCTTATGATGTGGCCTCTGGCACATTCCCAACAGAAGAAAGTTCAGTTATATTTCTTTCAATTAAAGAATCTGATTTAGCCACTAATCATGTCAAAGAATGTCTGGGGGAGGGAAAGGAAAAGGAGGACGTGAGCAAGTAGTAGGGCGTTCAAACGGGATGGCTTGTGCGACAGCTCGTGCTATCTGCAGGGAGGCACAGCCCCTACGGGATCTGGCTGGGACAAAGGTTGGCACAAATAGAAAATTGCTACATGTGTCAAAAATATTATTGGGTTGATAAAATCATGCAAATCCTATTAATGCACAGACTCAAGCATGCTACCACAGTGAAAATCATGCTCCCAGAACTCAAGTTTTCAGTAAGAATGATAGGAAAGTCTTTGGGATGGAGAGAATCAGGATATCAGTGATTGGGAGGCGTTTAATAAGCTTCATCCAGCATCTGCAGCATCTCACCCAAGCATGTGCTTATCTGTCTGCACTAGAGGGTCCTAGTACTGGGCATCGGGGTACGGCAGGCAAGTAGCACACTGCTAGTTCGGAGGCAAGTCGGACACTGCCACACCTGTCTGTATAAACCCACTTTAGGGAAAGTTACAGTTTGAATAACAACACGCTGAGCCGTGTGTTTTGGTGGCTCAGGACAACTAGGATTGCTTCACCTGTTTGAATGTGTTGCTGATCTTCAGGGAATGGAGGAAAACACAGACAGTTCCCAAACCTCAAAAAAAATCTGAGGCTGTTGTTAAGAGGATTTGCATTTGGAAAACTTTGCCAGGTTACACAAGCAGATGCAATACTTGGGATATTTCTGCTTAGGTTTTCCAAACCTTCCTTCTCCAACATCCTCGTGGTAAGTAACATTGCTTAAGATGGGAGCAGATGGAACTTGTACATAACTTTGGGTGAGTCTCAGGGATTTCTGATACTGGGGTCTTTTTAGGCATTGTGGCATCCAGCAAGGCAATAGCCAGATTTCCATGTGCAGAATAGATGCTGTAAGGCAGAGAACAGCTGTGGCATTTCTTATTTCTTCTCTGTAGCAGTGTGGTAACATGTCTTAAAACCCACTCACAAAACACTTATACAGCCATAAGAGTGACTATATAATTTCTTAATGTTGCCCACATATTTTTTAATGGTATAAAGTCATAACATTTTTCAATGGGGCTTCTTTGTGTTTGCCTTTTTTTTTTTTTTTTAAGTAGTTTTACACACAATGCTTTTGCACATTAATATTGATGTTTTCACAGACATTCAGCCCTTGCCTAGCAGTGTCTCTACTGGCAATTTGAGCACTGACCAACATCAGGGGAAAAGTCTGAGCTGGCACTGGGACTCACCAAAATCTCATCAGAGATGTCCCTGGATGCCCTCTGTTGGGTGCACACAGGCAGATGCATAACTGGGCAGCCTGGCTCCTCTCACGCATGACTCCATAGCCTCATACCTAGAAATATTTTCTTTACAAAAGGATTCTGGCACATATTACTCATTAAGTCAAGCATCGTTGATATGAGGAATCTGCATGACTATACAGATGTGTGAGATACCAAGACTTTACAATATTTGCATGTTTTTGGAACATCTGTTTTAAAAGCAAGAGCATTGATTTCATTTTTCTCAGTGACAGACATAGTCTCAACTGCTAGAGAGAAGTCCTCGGTGTAAGTACTAAGGTTTCTTTAGTGCTTAGACCTTAAGGTAATATATTGGTCAGGGATCAGTCCTGTTGGTAACATTGCACTTGAAAAGCTGACATCTCTAGGGAGTGAAATATTGAGGACAGATGTATAAGCTATCGGACCTTGTCTGTTTGTTGCAAATTCTGTGTTATGCTGCACATCTTACATACATTAAGGAGCAAATGGGCTCATTCCCGTGGCAGCAAACTTCACAAATCAGAACAAAAATTATTTATTGTGACAGGCAGGTGGTACTGCAGACAGAAATGGCTCTTGACCTTGTGGAAATATGGTTGCAATGGTCTCACAAAGGCTGATTTTTTTTCTTTCTGCCGGCTTGAGAGAAATCTTCTGGTTTCAGTCAGGGAAAAATATTTTTTAAATGGTGGTATGTCTCAGGCATGTAGACTTTATAACATATTTGCTTCTTTGCATCCACTTGAAGCTATGAACTTGAGGTGTTATACATGTTGTTTAAAACATACTTTTCTTTTTATCAGAAAAACTACATCTGCCTGTGTTTGCACTAAATCTACAACACCAGCTATTATCCCAGTGCAGCACACACCAGTTTGACTAGAATAAGGTGCAATGATCCTGTTCCCAGAATCTCTGTGAAATCGGAGATAATTCTGTGCAGCACAGATTTTCAAAGGCCATGTTTAACATCTCTAAAGATGCAGCTGAGGGATTGGGGAAATTTTCAGCAGTGCCCTGCTGCCTGGCGCCTGTCTGCATTCTTCCAGGGGAAATCCTGTAGCCGGTGGCGTCGTGAGTTGAGGAGCAGAGGCAGAGGCTGAGCTCTGAGTCCTGGGGTGCGCATGATGGAGAGGTGGAGGTTGTCACCTATTCGTGTCAGTTGTGAGTGCTGCGTACCTTTCTGATGTCCTGGATTTAAGGAAGATTAATTCACATTGGATCAGGGCTACTCGTAGGACATGAGAACCTTTATTAGCAGGACAGAACTGAGAAGCTTGGCGTGTTTGTCTTAGCAATATGAATGCAAAAGGGAGATTGGTTTGTTCTCTCTCTTGAGGGGGAAGATAAAAGGGGGAGGGAACATATTTAAGCTAAATGACAAATGTTGGTGCAAGAGCTACTGAGCAGGAACTAGTCAGGACACTTCTGGGCTGGAAATGAAGAGATTTATAGCCATCAAGGCAGGGAAGTTTACTTCCAAGAGAATTGATTGGAGCGGGAGCAACACCTACCCCAGGGCACTGTTAGGATGCGCTGGATGAATTTGTGGGATGTGTTAGGACATTGAGACAGGGAGGGGCAGACCAGTGGGTCAGGATGTCATTTATATCACAGGACAAAGTCTTAGTAGGAATGTGTACAATACATTCGCTGCTATGCACATATAATGGCTTTAACAGATAGAGAAAAGTATCTCTTTCCAAGGAATACATCATTCAGCGCTGCAATGCCTCTCAGGCACCCCGAGAGCACACACTGATCTTACAGCAGGCTGATTCAGCTTTAGTCCTTTGCTAGCGACCTGCATACAGGCCCTGACCGACGCGTTACAGCAGCGCAAATCAGAAGCACGCTGGTTGTCTCTGCTCTTCACTCACATTCCTTCTCTGCTCCTGCAGTCGGAGGAACAGTCTCTAACCCACCTTTTCCAGCATCACCTCACTTCTCTGAGACACAGTGACTTCACTGCAATTACTGAAGAGCACATGTTCTGTATAAATACAGGATATCACGGGAGGGGGAGGGGGGAGCAAAAATGAAGATTTAGGCGTGTTGATGTGCAATTCCAGATTTTTTTGCTTGTGGATGACATATTTGCAAACCAGGGGTGCTGCAGGGGAGGAGGGAGGGGTTCGTCAACTCTTCTGTTGTGGAATGAATACACCGCTGAACTAATGAATAGAAACAAGATGTTTTAACCACCACCTAGAGAGGTTGCTGAGTGGCCATAATCAGTGCTCCCTAGGAGGTGGCCAAAATGTCTCCTTGCTATTCATTAGGTCAGAATAGCTTTCATTTTATAATGTGATCCTTCTTCCTGACCTCCTTTCTGTTCTTAAATGACTTCAGGACTATAAATTCCCTCCTAGAAATGGCATTATTTATTTTACTATCTTGTGTTTGTTATGGTCAGTTGTGATCTTTGTTTAGGAGATGTCATTCTGTGTCAAAATGGAATTTAGTGGCGACAGAGTTTGGTGCTCCCCAGTTTTTATAATGAAACACGCTTTGTATGCGCTAAGATTAGTTCGTTTGCAAAAAGTTCCTGCTCCTTATAACCTGTGTATGAGAAATGTTTCTGATGTATTAGAGCTAGTCGTACCAACATTTCAGGGCTAGTTTGCTGCTGCTTTAAATATCAAGGAGGCTTTTCAGATGGATCCCTAAGGCCTTGGCTACAAAACTGAGCAATACACAGCTCTGCGGGCACAGGCGTGCTGCAGCACTCTTGGGACTGCTTTCTCCTTTTGGGCACACCAAGTCTCTGTTCCCAGTGATAGAGCAGGTGATTTCTAGTGCAATTCTGCTCCTTGCTGAAATCCCCGGCATTGTAAGGAGCTCAGCCAGCCGCTGGGGAGCAAGGAAAAACCTCCACGGTTATTACGCTTCATCAGCTTCTCTAAATACTTCAGGCAATTCCTTTTGGGACTTTAAAAATTTGCATAATAGGTATCTTTACATCCTTGTGAAAAGCACTCGCTATTTTAAATTATATTTCATCCTTAGAAAGTGCTGGAGACTTCCAGCTAAACTTCAACAGGCAGCGGGGGATTTTTACCAGGGCATCAAGCTCTGCGTTTCCTGCAAGTTCGTTGTGAATGTGCATGTCCTTGTACTGAGAGTGAATGCCAAACTGCTGTTTGGATTGAGAGCCCTTTTGGGCCTGCCCATGGGAAGAAAGTGTGGGAAGTGCAGAGCCATTGCCTTGCAGTTTTACATTCCACTTTGTATAGACAGAGAAGGAAAAACGAATTATCTGTAGAGAGGTAGAGTGGGTTTCTGTGCAAAAACAAACAACATGAATGAATGAAAACTATATACCAGAAGAAACTGCGCGTGTAAAAGTCAGACTTTAAAAGGTTAATGGTAAGGTGAGGGACGGGGAGTTTAGAAAAAAAGGACAAAACATCTGGGGGACGCCTAATCCAGAACGCATTGAAATTGTAGCAGAGTGGTTAACACCAAATCTGTACATTGTAAATTCAGGAGCTTTGGCTCCGTGTGTTGGTTCTGAGCAGCTGGCAACGCTGGGTGATTCAGGGCTGAGTATCTTCCAGAACCAATGGGTATTAACAGAGCTGTACGAAACCTCAGGATCTGGAGACAACAGTTATATCAGCAGAGATAGATTTTAAGAGAAGAAAGTACAATATCTGCTGCGCTTTCAAAGACTTTATTGTAGAAAGGCTTAAAATATTTGTATGTGGACAATTGTTCATATATGCCTACTAGTGGGTGAGCTGAAGTGGAAGCCATATGTACAGCTTGTCAAAGTACGTATGTACCATTTACATATATGATAGATATTTGCAGTTGTCTAGAGACCACTATGAGAACCTAAAAATCCATTGTTTTCTCCATGGTACTGAGTTCCGACAGAGAATTTGCCTGCGTTATAATTCTAATAATTTACAGGAACCCTGCTAAAGGCAGAGGAAAACCAGATTTTTGAAAAATACAGGAATATGGCTTAACTGAGCAATATTGATAAAGTCTGCAATGATGTGTCCTGGATATCAAGAATTAAATGGCAGGTTCAAAACCAAACCAGTGGTTTCCATATTTCTCAGGAAGTTACTGAACTTAAAATAATTTTTGTTGTTTTAATGCAAGGGTAATAAATGAATGAATAAATAAATAAAAGAACCAGGCCAATCTGCAAACCAACAGAGATTTTGTTTTATTTTATTCTTTGTTTATGGGGTTCATAAAAGTTCAGTTTATGTTTTACTGGGTCTGAGCCTCACACACTTCCAGCTTCAGGGCCAGATGTGGAAAGTACCTAAACGCTGTAAAAAGCAGTTTGAAAGATTGCCTGAGTCAGATGGAGCTTGAAAACCACAGAGATCTCAGAGAGACCCTTGGGAAACCTCCAGCTGAGATTCCCAGATAAACTGGGATTAACTTAGAGATGGTGTGACCCAAAAGTCGGGCACTTGGATTAGTAAAGTCTCCAACAAAATGTCCAAAGCTCTCAGAAGTTCTCCCAAGGTTAAGTGTGGGGGAAGAGGAATTGTGATTGTCAAATAAATTGTATAATACAATGCTTTGTAGCTTTTGAGTTCAACAAGCATGTCCGCTTTGAAGATCAGTGTTGTTCTGTCAAATCACTTAAGGCTTGGTTCAGAGCCCATTTATATTAATGGAGTGACTCTCTTTGACTTAGTACTTAGATACTTCCTATCAGTTTTGAGAGACTTGCCAGCCAGCCTTTTCCTGCAGATGGAATAACTGGGAACCAAATCTAGAAAACGCATTTGGTGTTGATACCTGCAGATGGGCTTTAAGCTCTACTGCAATCACCAGAGATGTTTTCAGTGCAATGTAGGGAGCTATTCAGCTTGCCCAAGACCAACATTTGCACTTGGTCAGCTGAATGACTTGCTAGACTTCATTGGCTGTATAGGGGCGCGTATGTATATGTACATAACCAAGATTATACTTCCATTTCAGCTAGTGCTTAGCCCTGAAAGCTCCTAGAGTCCTGAGTAGCCTTGCTTTGCTCTGGGTTGCCCAGGTGTTTTAGGTATCCTGCCAGGGTGTGTGAAAATGTCTGTCTCGGGGCTCAGCAGCTCAGCATCTTTTTTGCACCACAGGTGTGAAACCTACATTCAGGGTTCAGAAATTGTTTTCCTCCCTCTGTTCCCAGAGAGGCATTCAGGAGCATTCTCAGAGCACAAAATACACTCTGACTACAAAATGCAGCCATAATTTTCTTTTCCAGCACAAGCGGAGGAGTCAGTGTTGATGTAACAGCGGGGTGAGGCCAGGCAGATAGGTTAAGGACAGATTTTGAAAGCTAAACCGAGTCAGCCAGCAGATTTTGCAGAAGTATGTAAGTGGTGTGTATGCCAGATTCTGGCTGATTACAACAAACTAGGTGAAACTGTCCTTTAATCCCTCTGAACTCAAATTCAGGAGAGAGTTACCCTCCTCACTCTCACTGCATTGGATTTACGTGTGCAAATACCTTTTCAAACCTGACCTCACATCTTCTGCCATCCAAATTAGTGCATTTCTTCCATCTTTTTTTCTAACTTATTTTTATGGTTTTTAAAAACTGAAAATGGCAGAAAGAGCAGCAATCAAAATTACTTGGTAGAGCACAACTGTTGATAACCACTTAACAAAAAATGTCCCTGGCAGATATATTTAGTTTACCTAAGAGTTAATGGAAAGCAGTGTCCAATTCCAAGTGTTGACATGATTTGTCAAGTTTGCCATTCTATATGTTTGAAGTTTCCTTTGAGAGGAACTGACCCAAAACTGTAACACTAAATAAACACCCTCTTCAAATAACCAATGGCAGTTTCCTAAATTGCCAATCAAATCCATAAATAAAGACACAAACTCTGAGTGTATTTAAGTCATGTTTAGCAGAACAGAACTAAACAATAACATTCTTGTTAAAATGTATTTTCATTTCAAAGCCATTTTCCCATGAACATTCCAAATGTAAACAGTGCTAAAGATTTCTAAATTATCTTTGCCTTTGCTTCTTGGGTGGGTGGGGGGAAAAAATGAATCTGAAGCTACATTAGAGACACTGAAGTTGGATATGAAAGTCACAGAGACACAATACTGCATATTGTCATAATTATCACTTCTTTCTTAAAGAAAAGAAAGAAAAGACCAGTTGACTTGGGTTATGAAGAGTCTAGAGTCTAAGCAGCATTTGAAGCGGTCTTATGTTGCAATAGAAAAGGAAATGTGTCTTAGCGTTTTGTTCACAGAAAACACTACATCGTTGTGGGCAATGTTCGCACCCCCCATTTTTAGCATAGGCATCCAGGACTGGCATCTACCTTTCCTAAATCCTTGGGGTTAAATCAAGGGAAAGAGAAATTCTACTCCAAATTGCTCTCTACAGTCAGGGTTAAGCAGGAAACAAAGAGTGTGAAAGCAAGCAGGAGAGGGAACAATTCTAAGTTAAATTTGGATTCAAGGTCTACCTTTCTGCCATGTCAGCCTGGTTGGGCTTCCCACTCCAGCCAACTTTTCTCTCATGTTGTTCTCAACCCCTTCACTGGTGTGTGAAATTAAGCCTGTCTTTCACTTGCCATGATATTGCACTGTTCTTAATGTCTGTTTGAATTAGGCCACCGGGGAAAATGGAGAAATATCTTAAGGAAGCCAACTGCTGGATTTGGTATTTTCATGGGGTCCCTGGCTTCAGAGCTCTTTTCACAAGGAGGTGATTCAAGGCCAGATGGAGTTAACAGACTTTAACTAACTTCAGTGAGTTTTGGATTGAGATCTTATCTTTCACAGACATTTAATTCTTACTTCAAATGGTCTTTCTCATTCAGATCATGTTCAGATGGTTGCTGGAAGATCTTGGAAATCCTAGCACATCAGTGTCCCTAAAAAAGGGAGTGATTCTGTGCAAAAGGGTGCCCTGTAACACACGCAGCCCCATCTCTGAATTAACTGCTGGTCCCATTTTCATTATAGCCAGTGGGGTACATTTTGGTAGTTGAAACAAAAGGAGGCTAAAAGCCAGCAGAAATCTCTCTTGTATTGCAGTAGTCTTACACAGCTCCCAAAGATTATCTCCATCAGGTGCTTCCAGAGTTGCAGCAAGGGAACTGGAGCAGAAGCACTGGTTTAGAGTGTAGGTTTTGCCCACAACTCTCATTATTATCCTTTTTCAATTTTCAATCCACGCAGATTTTTTTTTTTTTTTTCAGAGCTAAACCAAACCTGTGTCAGGAGCCTCTGCAGTGAGGGGGGACTTTCTCCTGGTGCAGCGGAGGGCACAGGGCTGGGAAAAACCTCCCAACTGCGCTTTTTTCTCGGAATAGCTGCATTCACACCAGCAGTTTTGCCACCACAGCAATGCCTCCCAAAGGCTACGCATTCCTCGGTCTCTAACCGCTGGCCGAGCGCTGAGCCCGCTTGCACCCTGACACAGACAGAGCCTACCTAAATGTAGGACAAGGTCCAGATGCAAATTCAACAGTGTGTTAGGCTCTCTCCCAGATGAGAGTTAAGCACTATCTCCAAAGGTGTGCAAAAGAGGCCCTCTCTCACTTTCCAGACTGCCGGTGGCCAGGAGACGAGCTCGGGAGGCTGTTTGTCCACCCCCTCCATCTGTTTCTGTTCCTAAACCCGGGATTAGAGTCACGATGCTCAGGGAGATGTAATTCTGGAGTTTAGAGAGTTAATTTGCCCTTTGCGTGAATCAATAGCTATCATCACATGATGTGGAGAGTCTGAAACCTCAAATCCATGCCAAAGTGCTCTGCATTACGCACACACCTCTGTTTTGCCCTCAGGTGCAATACGCAGTTGTGTGAGAGCAAAGGTGCCAGTTTCTGCGCAGGTATTTCACATTATCACTTAGATTTGCCCCAGGGTAAAAAGGAGGAGGGAATCCTCCTTTTCAAAGGATATTTTAGTCTATGGGGCCACTGAGAATGTGTTTTCCTAAGTGCTATCTACAAGCAACAAAAGAGTGGAGAAAGACTCAAACCAGCCTTTGTCACACACAAGGAGCGCCACAAAGAGCACATTTATTTTTAATCTGGTATTAAACCACAAATCCACAATATTCAAACACTTAAGCATTTAAGTCAAATTAAACTCACTTTTTTTCAGAGTGCCTCACACAAAAAAATAATGGGTGCTAGTGAAAACAGTAGCTGGGAAAAAGCCCTCTTTTGGTCTTCCTTCAGGAGAAATCAGGGGGCTGATAACTTCTGCTGCAGTTTGGTTCAGCTATTAAGAATTCATCAAATTTTAAATTCCCTGAAAAGTATGTTTCTGCCTCTCCCCAGAACCCCTGAAAAGCTCTGAATTTAGTCAGGATGGGAAGACTGTATGACAAGGAATCCGTAGTTGTGAAAAAAGCAGGAAAAAACGTGAGTTTAATGTTTATTTTATTCTTGCTTTCACAATGAGCCTTCCTTTGAGGTTGTAAAGCATTTAAAACCTTTGTGCCTGGGCACACGAGATGCTAAAGAAAGCCAAACTAAGTTAGGCTGTTCCCGTGTGAAAGGGAGGCAACAGTAAGGGTGGGAGATACAACCACCCCAAGTTGCCCAGCTTTTACCATGGGGCAGGAGCAGGCACACAGGCACTACTACAGAGCAGCTGATGGGTGCTGATGGGTCCCCTTGTGCTCCAGCAGGAAAATCCCAGTGATGGGTAAAATGGCTTCAAGATTGGGATAAAACTAACTTTATACACATATCTTCAAGTTTTAACTAAAATAGTGAATATTTTCAAGGAAAGAGTCTTCTTTCAGGATGATCTTTTGCTTAGATCGAAAGGAAAGTTCTGTCAGCTGAGAAGAAAGAGTTGGCGGAAAATTATGTATCACAGCAGTAAATCTTCTAAAATGTATTTTTATAGCACCTTTTATCTGATACGTAAACTCTGTGAGGCAGAAGAACGACATCATTCCACAAAAGCACTCAGAGGTGAAATGATTAGCCACAAATCACATTGATTCTAATTTTGTATTCAGGATTGTAAATCCGGAGTATGGTCTTTGAAGTAGTGAAGACATGCTGAATTTACACCAGGTCAGCATTTGGCCACTAGCCTAAAATGAAACTTGGGCCCTCCTTCCCTATTCAGATAAATATTCTTCATTCAAAAGTAAAATATCCTTATGATGGTGTTTCTAAAAGCAGATTCTTGGTTTTAGTACATAGTACCACTTGGTTTTGTAGTACTTGTGAGGAGTTTAATTCTGGTCGATACTTTGTATGCTGCAAGCCAAGATGAAGAGTCTGGATGTGAGGTTGGGGAGCTGTGTCACGATACAGATTTTCTCCAACGTATAGATAAGTTTGACTGTATGTTTTAGTCTGAGATGCCCTCTAATACCATAGCCTTATGCTAAGTAGTTTAGCTGTTGTTAAAATGTAGTTTAGCTGGTAGAAGTCTGGGCTCTGACTCAGGCATCCCATTTAGGAAAATGCCTGCATTTCTGTTTTTAAAAAAGTACTTTCAGTGGTTTCCTTCCTTCCTTGGAACATAGACTTTGTCCTAAAATCCCTGTGTGATTTAGTCCAGTTCCTATATACCCCATGTCTGTGCTGCTGTGCTTGGAAAATCGCACCAAAATCATTGATGTAACTTCATGGGAAACTGGGAATTACTTCATTTGCATTTTGGTTTGGAAGAGGCAACAGGCATAGTGTAATTTCCAGGCAGGACCAGGGGGACCGTTTGTCAATTATATCATTTTCTAGATAGTTTCACAAAGTGTGTAGTGAATGCTAAAGAGCCAGTGAGAAGCTTGGATACTGCAGAGGTGGTAAATCATCATGTGAAACTCAATAGGAATTGTTTCTTTAGCTGTGTGATATGTGAAAACTGTGCTAGAGGCTACATCTCTCAGAGCTGCCCATTACCTAAATTCCCTTCAGCTCAAATGTAAATCCTTTTAAGAGACTAAAGACGCTTTGAAGTTGAAGAGTAGCTCCTAATGACAAATATATATTTTCTCTAAATGTTGTTAGTCCTTTTCTTCTTCCAACAAATCTCCTCTCCCAGATTCCGTAAGATACAGCTTAACTATAATAAAACAAGCCTGGAGTTATTAATATTTTTGAAACTGTCGCCTCCTGATCTTTCACAAGTTTGATTGCTATTGTTATTCTTACTTTGTTTTTCTTATGTCTTGTCATCTTTAATGTTGTTGGAGTGTGTGAAAAATGAAATTTGGGGAGAACACATAGAGGCTGCTGAGCAGCGCTGGGTGCCAGCGCACTGCCAGGCAATCAGGACCAGATGAGGAGCTCGGCTCCCTCCTACGCTTCTGTTCCCAGAAAGTTTGCAGTAGTAAGAGCTGAGGTGGAAACATTTTACACACAAAGGCTGTACACTCTGTGGAAGAAAGCCTATTCCAGGTGAAACCAGAAAGTTGGTTGGCTCTTGGAAAGCACCAAAAACTAAGTGTATGGAAGACTGGAGCTAGCTAGCGCATTCAGGTTATTATAGAAATTTCTTGTTGGCAGAAATCTGTACTTTCAGCTAACAATGAATTCTTCTAAGAATTTTCTTTCACAATTTTTCTTAAGGAAATATGATTTAATTTTTTTTCCATGGAGAAATGTAGAATTCTTATAAAGGTTTAGCTGCATACTTGGGTGAAAAATGTTGACTTTGTTAAAAAGCAATTTTATGAAGTAGATGTTTTGGGTTGAAAAAATCCAGAGGGGAACAGTTTTGAAACTGCTACTATGTTCCATGGGATTCCTCAAAACACCCATGAACACAAACACACCCTTGTGTTCCCTGTGTGACAAAATGTGGACAAACAGTTCCCACTTGGATTAATAGGAGCTCTATGTCTAAAACTTCTGTGTTGCTAGGCCTTTCTTTTTCTGTATAGGGATAAACTTCCTCGAAGGAAAATAATACTTGGACTCTTGAGAAACCCACAGAAGCTGCCTCTGAGCGTGAAGGCAAAATCACTGACTTGGTAGAAAGCAACATGAATGTTGTAGTATTAATCTTTGTAAGTGGAAAACCTTATCTGAATGAGTTTTTGATGAGAGAACACTTTGCTTTCTTTCAATGCAATTACCGCTAGGGTTTCTTTATTTTGGGAATTGAGGGTGAAGCTCACCGGGAGAGGAGAACAAATGAGCTTGGAGAGCCCCAACCTCAGTAGCAGGGAGTTTGGATGACACTACTTGTGCTCTGCATGGTTTTGCTGTGCAGGGGTGAGGGTGAGACTAGGTGGGTTGCAAACTTCAGATTTGAGCCTACCCAAATTTCAGAACTCTTTGAATTTTGCTAATTATTTTCCTCTGAAAAGCCAGCCTGCTCAGATTCCATTCTGGGCTTTTTCAGTTTCAAGACCTCAGTTCATGTAAGCCATGAAAGTTAGTGCTTGGGCACCATTTTGCCCTAAAAGGGTATTTAAAAAATCTCAGGTAATTTTTCCTTTGTGACATGAGTTGCTAAAGACAGAAATTACGGATTTTAGGATTTTTTTTTGTTGTTTTTTTTTTTTCTCTTCACAGGGGTGGAGGTCACCATGACTAACCAAAAAGGTATTCCCAGGTCCTGATACTGTTTTGCAAACTGTTCTATATTAAATATCATCCCTCTAGTGAAAGCTGTCAAAACACTTTCATCTAACCTTCACCAGTAGAAAAATCTTAGTGATGCCACATAACAAACATTATACAAATAACTGTCAGGGATCATTAAATCTCCTTTGAAAAAAATATTTTCTCCTGTGCTTTGAGTATATTAATTTTTTAAGGTGTCATTTCTAAGCACTCTACTCCTGATTTGCTTCTGGAACTTTTAGATCTCATTTTCTTTATTTTAATGGAAGCTTTAAAATGCAGAATACTAGAGAGTATTTTCCTGCGCCGGTTTGTATTGTCTTTATGCCTTTTCAGTAACACAAAAAGGACCGGCTATTGCTTCAGATGAAGCAGCTGCAGCTGCTTGCTTGCATGTCCGTTTAAAAAAGCATTGTGTCCATGCTTGGGGCAGAAGTGGATGGAAACTGAGTATAGAGGCTTTAGGCAGCCCTAAATTATACCAAGGCTGCTTCAGTGCCAGCAGACTATAACAGCATCTGAAGCAACTTGCCCATCTGTATCATTCATCAGCAACAGAAAATCAGCCCAGCTCGGGGATGCTCTGCTCATGAAAGGATCTAGATTCCAAATGAATGAATCCGGATCATTTATTTATTGTAACCCTTAGAAATCCTACTTTGAGAGGGCTGGATGACACATACAACCAAAAGGCTGTCCTATCCCAGAGGCAGGTCCCAGACAGCAGGTGAATAAAGAGAGAAAAGTTCTAGGAAAAGTTGAGACCGTATTGGTCTGCAGCATCAACAAGTAGCAATTTCTTCTTTTCTATTATGTTTTCTGTAAGGGTAGGGCAATAAATTGCTATTTCACACACATTTGCACATCTAAGTATTAAAACTAGGTAGGGGAAAACCTCCTGCTCTCAACTCAAGTCTTGTCTAGATGCTGAGTGTGCTAGTGTAGCAAATGAAGGTGTGATTACAGCACTGCTAAACAGGGTTTCAGGATGGGGAATGCCTGCAATGAAGTTTGGGGTAGAGATTTCGCTGCTGGTTTGCTGGCACATGCCAAGGCTGCAGGTATCCCTTTTCATGCTCACAGAGGCAACTACTTGGCACAGTCCTCCCATCATTGCCTGGGTAGTTATTACCTTTTCCTAAAATTTCTATTGTGCTAGTAAAGCTAGGAACAAAGCCAGCAACACTTCAGATGCAATTAACCCTGGCCCTGCAGGAGCAGGAGCCGGCACGGTGGCTCTGGGCAGCCCTGCACTGCGGGCTCTCTTCCACTAACGTGCGGGTCCGGGCTTTCTTTTTGGCGATAAGATAAAGACCCCGCTGGACTTTGAATGCACTGACATTTGCTCTGAGAACAGATGAAAAAAATGACACAGAAAGTTCCCAGAGATCTAAAAGCAGAAACATGTGTTGGAATACGAGTACATTTTTTCTTCTTAACTAAATTGAGCAGTAGGAGATAGGAGTTTGGGTGACCCCTTCCTCACAGTGGGTGTTACGCAGACTCAGGCTTTAAGCACTTCCTTAAGGACTGTCAGGAGACTGGGATATAATTCAGTCAAAGAGGGCAGCACAAGCAACAATGTCAAGGGAAGGATTTTATGTTTCAATTTAAGTGAATCCATTTGTTTTCTTTTTAATGGGAACAGCACTGTGACTCTGCAAGAGTTAGAAATGAGCTCAGCAACTGGAAACTGAAAAGCAGAAATCCTATTGCTCCTCGGGCTGAAGTTTGTGCGTCGCTGTTGTAATGGTTATTTTGGTGATCCAAGGGATGGCTCCGATTAGCCCTGCCTTGCCGTCACTGTACCTGTGCAGGTCACATTAAATCCACCATCCATAGATTGCCCATCCCTAAAAAAGGGTATGATACTGCTTGCCTTCACATTTGAGATTTCCTGAAAAAAATCGGCATATAAAGATCTACGTGTATTGTTAGCCAGAAGGCAATGTAGAGACACTTCTAAGCTACATACTTTCTACAATAAACTTCCTAAAGGTGGCAATGTGAAGTTTGCTGAGAGGCAAGTGCCGAGAGAGCTGGAAGGAGCCACATCTTTATTTTTAGTGCTCCTGTCATTGCCTCTGCAGCCAGCCAAAGCTCTGCTGCTTCGTAGCTCTTTCACCTCTCCTGGCAGGCGTTTACAGGCTTGGTACCAACCAGAGCTTTAACAGCTACTCACTTCCACCTAGAAACTTTACAACTAGACCTCATGGACAAAGAGGTCTCCACTGACAAAGGGATCTCCAAAGCTCCAGGTTTAATCTGGAGTAATTCAAGGAGCCCTGGTTTCACATGATAGTTTATATGCTATTAGATTTTTCTCTTTTCCTCTCTACAAATTTCTGGAGTTTCACATTTTAGAAAAAGTGATGCTCCTTTTATTCTAAGACATATACAGTTTCATTGTTTTCCTGTTCAGTCTCTGTATCCTGTGGTGGCAAAACTTGGAGAGCCAGCTAACCAAGCTGGGAGAGTTTTCCAGAGTACTGTCGAGTGGATTATTTATGTCCATTACAAAAATAACTGGGTTTCTAAGTATCCATCTTGTGGGGCACTCTTAGCTCAGTGTAACATTTTCATCATGAGTAACCAATTAAAAAACTCATCTTGCAAAGCTGTGTTAAAATGCCCATTTGGGGAAACTGCAGGCACTAGCACTGTAATGAAGCTGCTGGCAAAATACACCCCAAAAATGAACTTTACAATACGTTTCAGAAAGTCATATATTTTTACACATTCTAAAAGTTATATCATTTATTATCTGGACCTGTTTCAAGGTTTGATTTGACTCCAAATTCCTAGCAGCGGTGCCAGTGCAAATGCTATTTCACGTTTGTCCTGGCTGTCTCAAAATAAAGCTGTCTGGAGTTGGGTCTGGGGCCCCAGATCTGTCCGCACTGCTGCAGCCTTGTGACCACGTGAGGACGGAGCAAATGTGACCTTTCTCAAGTGCTTCGATGTGAATCTGCGGGACAGGAAAGTCCCTCCCTGTAGAAGTGAAGGGATTGGATTCGACAACTGCCCACTGAAGTACAGGCTTTTGTGAACCGGCGGAGAGCATTTCCAGTTTGCTTTGAAGAGGCTAATGTACTTCAGCTGTTCAACGCCTATAAAAGTCAGGCCATTTATTTTGGTGCTTGAATAGATGTAGGTTTTTAAGGTCAAAAACCAGCATGGATTTCAGTAAGGAAGACCTTCCTTAAAAACTATATAGCTGTGAACGTATGATTTAATTCAAAACTCAAAGACTGGAAGTTCAAGGCATCGGACCAGTTTCTCTTTTGACAGATATTTGCCCTTTAATGATCCTTCTGCCAGTCCAGCCCACCATGTGAAGGCAAGAGGTGTACCAGCAGGGATTTTGGAAGCGTGGCACTGACCGCCCCATGACAGCACGTGGGCTGGGGCCGTGGGGCACGTCAGCCCCTTCCCTGGCACCTCACTGGGACTCGCTCACGCGCCTCCTCCGCCCAGAGTCTGCTGGGCAAAGCCTTGCTTCCAAAAAGCCCTGAAAAGCCTGAGTAAATTTGTAATTCCTGTTATTGAGAGACTCAGGAGTTTAAATAAAGCCCAGAATCACATGGAGTGTTCCAGTCAACGCATTTTTGTTTTTTCCTTTTTAAAACATTCTTGAAAACATTCTGCAGTCAGCTGTGCGGCAGCCAACAGCCGTTGCTTCCTTCCACATCAGAACATGTAGGGGCATCTATTTTGGTTGGGAGAAAACAAAAAATCACACTAACTTGATATTCCCTTTGATCCCTCATATTTCCTACATGCTTTCCTCTCTGTTTATAGCATCTGACATAATTCCCTTGGTCAGGTTTTATGCCTGAAGTCATTTAGGCCAATTTTTGCTTCTTTTTTTTTCAGGGCTTTGACGTCTCAAGCAACTTAATCTAGGTCAGTAAAGTACCTGCTGTTGAAAGGAATTTTCTTGAGTAATGTTTTGATGTCAGAAGGGCCTTCCTCGGCATGTGCAGATCGGAGGTCACCAAGCGCGTACAGTACGGAAAGGGCAAGCCACTACCTGTTAAATATTGGTCAAAAAGCAGTCTGCAATGATATATATACATATTTTAAACCCTTTTAAATGTAGGGCTTTGTGATTTTTAAATGGCTGAAGTGATGTAGTATAAAAATTCCAGCAATGATTTCTTTGGGGAAGAATGTGCAGATGAAATGCTTGGGTTCAGGATCACACCGCAGAAGTAGCAATTACACCGGTTTCAAATAATTCTCAGACCAAATCTAATTGCTGAGTTTACAACTGTGCGAGCCCAGTGAGCTCATCTGTGAGAACCACCACAGGATTTGGCCCGTCGGTAGCTCATAGCAGGAACAAACCTGATGTAGTTAATATTGACACTGCTGACTTTTGCCATCAAGTTCATAGTTTCCGGCTTCTGCTTTTTTACTACTTTAAGGTGCATTTTTGAGCACCCTTATCACAACCCTCAAAAGCTAGACCGTTCCCAGCCAGCAAACGCCACCGAGCAGTTCTCTGTTTCAGCCTTTCACGGCTGTGTGTCTTGCAAATGCCTAACGAAGGCACTGGGGCCAGGTAATTAGCTCTGTAGCCAACACAGAAATACCAGCTGCTGTGGCTGGAGGAAAACTGAAGAAAAATACAAGATGTTGCATGAGCACCAGCACTAACAGAGATTTTTTTTTTCTGGGTTCATATTTCATGGTTAATTTGATTTTGTATTTGAAAAGGGGAAGCTACAGATGAAGCTTTCCTGTTGTTAGGTTCAGCCGTTTGCAGGGACCTCTCTCCTGTACCTACCCAACTGTTTTCACAAAAAGTGAAGGAATTTAAATGACTATTTATCTGACCTTCTGTCAGATTTGATTAAGAAGGGTTCAAACATAACTGAGGTGGGTCACAGATATAAAGGCAAAAACTCAGCCAAATGCGTAATTGTTCTTCGTTTCCAGGTGACAAAAAAAAGGGGGTTGCCCAGTCTCTTCCCTAGATTTTTAGAAAAAATATTATGAATTAGTTTTATCTGCTTCTTCAGTCATTTCAAAAGAAGCAGCACAAGGCAATATTTCAGCACTGGTTTAGAACGTCCCCTGAAAAATCTAATTTGAATGACATTACTGGAAACTAAAGTGATTGTGTATATGCTTATTTAGCTCATCACTGAGTAGTCTATCAGTAGTACACTAACAAGTAGTGATATTTTTGCCCTTTTAAATTGACTTGCCTTAATTTGTTACATTTGGTTAGCTGGTTTCTAGTGGATTGAAGTATGACACAATGGTTCTCAAATTATGCTCTGCAGAGCATTTTTTGGTGGGCTTGATCGAACCCATGGTCATGAGATGCTGTTTTCCCTCATTTCCAGTTGAGAAGTTGTATTATGAGACTCTAAAAATATATTCACATGTTTTCATTAAATTGTTTCTCCATGGTGGCAATTGTTATAGTTGCTGTGTTCATGTCTTTGATCGTTATTGGGAGGAGTGGTGGCTTTTGTGATTGGAAATGGATGAAGAACGGAGCCAATCCAAATATGTGTTTGCATGAGGGATGTATTTTTTGTGGGGGAGAGAGAAACCTATTTACATGTGTATTAAGGGGAACATGCCTCACAAATTGTTTTTGCCTTTTCTTCCTTCTGTGAACTTTTAAAGTAGAAAGATTTACTTAATTCATTTATTTGTAAACTTATGAAAATGAAAGATGTGGGATTTATCTCTGGGAAGGTCTTACATGTCTGCATAAAATGTTTTGGTAGGCAAAGAATAACTTATATTGTAACTGTTGCATTTTAGCAAAGATCTCTCTTATTCAAACATTTCTTCAGGCATTTGAGATACATAGGAGGTTGCCAATACAAAGCTTTGAAAACCCAGAGTAAAACACCTTTCCCTCTGCTTGCTCAGCTTTCCTCTTTTAAGAAGTGAGATTATGAGAGGTAACCGTTCCGTGAGTTTCTCAGTTACCATTGTCTTTCAAGCTGGGCAGGATCAAAAAATCTAATAAAAGACACTAAGGAAAATGTACATTAAATAAATATGTACATATGTAAATACAGAAATGTTTTGTATCACAATTTTAATAAATGAAAAAGAATAAAATAGATTATTTTTTTCTTTCCCACTGTCCCCTTCAGAGTTCAATTTTAAGATATAAGTCCGATCCTGCAGATGTCTCAGAAGTGCTTTTTTAACTAGGACTGGTCAAAAACTCATTTCCCTACCCTGAAACCTTTCTGAGATATGTAAAAAAAAATCCCACTCCAAATAGCTTGAAAAATTCAAGCTCTGTCCCCCAAAGTTATGTATCTGAGAGCAGAACATAAACCTATAAAATGGAAGTAAATTGAAATATCTTCATACATAAATGTTTTAAATTGAGTAATTTTTAATAGTAAAGTTCAATTAAATACCTAAATAAGAAGAATTTAATTTCAAATTTGAAACAGATTTTTTTTTTTCATTTTACACTAAGTGCAAGAACTCCCCACTTATGACTTCACAGTGGATTTTTAAGGTTAGTTGGTGTTTCCTGGAGATGGTCACCTGAGCTGAAATCTTTGCTAATCAAAGAAGCAGAATTCTCTAGGATTTATTTCTTAGCCTTGCTCTTTTCTGGGGGTTAAAAGTGAACCTTTCTGCTCCTACAGCTATAAACATTGCAGTCCACACGAAGAGAAATCTATTTGAAAGTGGCTGAATAAAGTCAAGAAGGTAAATTAAAATCATCTGCTTTCCAAAGCCTTTCTTGTCTCCATAAAACAATGCCCTCTCCTGCCTCCCAGGCTGTGACTAATTCTCTAACAGTCCTTTCGTTCCAAATAAAATTCTCATGTAGGCTGACCGTATTTTAATGAACAAACACAGTGAAGATTGACTTTACAGGATTTTTTTCCCCTCTTTACTTCAGTGGCGGTAAGTGCATATGGGACAGAAAGTGGAGAATACGAGTCTCAGTGTAGATGTCGAAGGATGGTCGGGGTGTTTTTATGCTGCTGTGTGATTTTGACATAGCTGTGGGTCATGGCATGTGTACAGTTAATTGGGGTTCATAATGAGGAATGTTTAGTACCAGCATATATGTCGGGAGCCTCTGTGAGGAAGCTTATGCTGAGGGCTGAGGACTTTCCTTAGAAAACTATCATGTCCCTATTTCAGGGAGAAGCAAGATGATGGGACTAGCTCCAGAAGGCTGTAAACGGAGGGCTGGGGGTCTGTCACAGCCCTCTCTTTGGAGGCCACAGGACTAGGAGTGTCCCCAGAGGGCTGCAGATCTGCCCTGGGAGGGACGCAAAAAACCAATAGGTTTTTGAGCTGCCTGCAGCTCAAAATCAGATGGATTTCTACCTGGTTGGAATAGCCTGGTCAGAGGAAAGGGTTAAAAGGAGGACAGTGCCATTTAAATCCTTGTCATGAAAAGTGTGATATCCTTGCATAGTTTAACAGTGAGCTCTACTTCGACGTCTGAAAGCACTAACCTCCTTTAGAAGTGCACATCAGGCACTGTCAGACCTTCTCTTGGACACTTTTTAGAGGAAAACGAGCTCTTATGACACTCACACTGGTTGGGGAAAGGGAAGTAACATTTATTTGAAAGAGTTGAGGCATGTTGGCCACCTCAAATTCTCACAGATTTGACACCTTTTTAGGCTGATCTAGGCCAAAGTAACTGAACCTGCTTTTCTAGAGACTCCTTTTGTGGCCCCAAGACCTCTTCTTCCAATTTACCTTTCTGAAAATTAAGGAATCCCTTGAATCATTGGTGGTCATGAAGACTATGTCTTCCATATGACCCATTAAAAATCACAAGCCAACTGTAAATTGAGGTACAGGAATAAATCCAGAATAGCTCTTTTGATTTCAGTAGTTACCTAAAATTGTGTCAGAATGAGAAGGACCAAAAAAAAGGCCACCTCCATCTTTTTCTTTTTTTTTGTAACCTTTTTTTTTGTTGATAGGAGATCTTGTTAATTATAGACCCCTTTGGCCAACCCAAGTGCCAGAGGGTCATGCAGTGCTGGTAGCTTGATTGCCGGGACACTTTATGGGGAACTAGAAGGAAAACCCTAGTTTTTTCCTTTTTCGGACACCAGTGGCTGGGGTGACACTGAGCAGACATAGTAAGAAATCTGTATTTGGCCAAGGTTTTGGAGGTTTCCTTGCTGCAGGGGGACCTGGCTGGGGATCCACCATCCCAACCACTGCTGCAAGCAACAAACCCATCAGTGTGGTGGTTATCATGGCAAAGGATGGAGCCGGGAGGCTGTGCACCATGCTCCGGGGTGGCTATGGGTGCGTGGGTCACGCTCGGTGTGTTCACAATGTTTTAGCAATGGTGCGAAAAAATGGGAATCTGCTGACCTGATGTGTCAGTAACGCAAAATTTGTATTGCTAAATGCTGCCTAATAGCTGGGGTAATACAAACTGAAGCGCGGATCGCATGGGGAGTTCCCTGCCGACAGGCGCCTCTTGAAGCCAGCAGTGCCTCGGAGCGGGCAAAGCGAGCAGCCGGGCTGGGCCTTTGGTTGCCTCTCAGAGCTGGTTGTTTTCTGCTGTTTCTTGACCAGCAGTCCTCTGCCCAATACCTGAAGCTGTGTCCATGTGCTTGGAGTCACTGCGGCCAGCCCAGTCTTCTTTCTCCCACTCCCTTTAAAAAATCTGTGACTTTTCTTTAACTGGTGGTTCCTGGGCTGTGAGACTCCACGCACTTTTGTAAGGACAAAGAGCTGCTTCTGCAGCCACATCTGGTCTCTGAAACCAGGCTCCTTTGCAGTAACTCTCGCATTGTTTCTCTGCCAGCTGTCGGTGACAGAGCTGGGAACAATGGGTGCAATGGAGCAGCGTTTTAGGAAAACATAGATCCTGTTTATGAGGGCAAAAAGCACAATTTTTCTGCCTGAAAAACTTAGATGGTTGAAGCTGCAACCTGAATTCAAGTGATTTTAAAAGACTATGGAAATTTAAAAGGGATTTCAATCAACTCAGGCTAATTCCTCTGATCTTCTTCAATTGAAAGTGCCTGGTTTAGTTCCTGTGAACAGGATCCAAGATCTCTTGTATGAAGAAAGGGTCTTAGGGGGGATGAAAGGGAAGTAAAATCTGAAATTTTTATATAGTCTTATATCACTAGAAATCCCCATGAAGGCAATTATTCCAGTAGTAATGACATTTGCATGTAAGCAATGATCCTACAGTACTTTTCTCATAGTTCCTTCTTGACTGTGCTCGGGCTGATTCTTGTTTGTTAGCTCAGGAAAGCCAAAGATGAGAGAAGAAACCTGTGTATGTCTTCCACTCTCCCATACACGTTGTTTTCTTGTTCGCAAACCTCTCAAGCTTTGTGTTAATTTGTTTGTTTTTATTAGCTATTTGCTCTTGTATCCCTTAGTGCCTTAAAACTATGCAGGCGAAAGGTCTAAACACCCAGAATGGGTTAAGCATCCTTAATTTGCTGGTTCTTTTAATGCAGCTTCAGTTATGAGAGCATTAGAGGAATAAACGTGTTGGCAGCCCATCGAACTTGTGAGGCAGTACTTGTAATGTCAGCACAGCTATTGGCTGTGCAAACCCAAATGGCTTCTTCAATAACATTTCTGACAAGAAAAGTCACTGACACAAACATAGTTGATATACTTCGAATTTAACATCTTGTCCCTTGGACATAGTGCCTGAGGCTTAAAACACAAACAAATCAGCCCTTCATAAGGAGATGCTTATGTGCTAAATCCTTCTTTTCCTTGGCTTTGACAAACATCAACAAACATCTTGGCAATAAAGTACAAGAGATTACATGTTATATATGGGCGGCAAGCATCTAATGCAGAGGAGGGAGGGACCATGTCTGTTCCTGACAAAAGCAGAATGCTAAGTGCACCATTAGTCCTGTGAAATGCACCCAGCACCAGCCTAATCGTCAAAACTAATGCTGATGCTCAGGGGTGTCTTGTCAGGGCTTGGAAAGCTCAAACCTCAGTGGGAGCATAAATTGGTGGGCAGATGTCATACCTTGACTAGGCCACCTTCTAAGAGATGATCTGCTTATTTCAGTACTCCTTTGCTCCCCCTTCCCTTGTTCCCAGCCGTTCATGACTCAGGCAGATAAAATATTGGTTGAAAAGGGCAAATGCTTAACTGAAAAAAATAGTTAATTCAAAATAATGTCATATTTTTACATTCTGCAATTGTCTCTGTAGGGACAGTAATTGCTGTTTATTTTAGTGGCTAATGTATATGTTTAGAATGATTTTTTTTTTTCACATTACAAGTAGGACATCACTTACACTTAAGTTGCTTGTCTTACTTTTCAGACCAATAAAACTCCCACAGATGAAAGCTTGTCTCATGTAAAAGAACTGTTGAAAAAGTGTTTCTATGGACATAAAATCTGACACGATGATAATCTGAAACTGCTCACTCCCCAAGGATGACAAAACTCCGCAACATCAAAGCAAAGAAAGAATTGCCAGAGGGGAAATTGTAATTAAAATTAGATAACTTGTATGAAAAGCATCCAATTTGTAGTCTATAAAAGTGTTTTAGAACTACAGTTCTTCAGCCCCAGGACCATAGCTGTAATAATTATCTCAAGACTTTCACAGTGGAATCAAAACATGTTAATTTGTTAATGAGTCAGTATGTAGCAGTAAGGAAAAGACTCTAACAAGGGAATACAAACATAAAGACTGCATTTCTATTTTTAAGCAAATGTACTGTTTAAGTCAAGTCAAAGCTTTGGTTCCTGTGAAAGTTCCCCATCCCTTCCTGAGAAAGTGGTTTTGAACTGGGTGAATTGGCCTCTTCCACACTTGATCTTAGCCAAAAGGCCAAGAAGTGCGTCACTGAGCCTTTCAGATGGTGTGGTTTCATCTCAAGCCCTTTCTGCAGGAATATGGGGCTTCTGTAATACCTGTGCCTGGCTGGGAGCAGTGATCGCCCCACACAGCTCCTCTCCCAGCTGGGATCCCTTGAGCCATCTCTGAGCCCTTCCACCATACAGCTTTCAAGTGATAAAGTATGTGAAATAAGCAAAGCAACCTCTTTTGGCTGTCCTCTGTGGTGAGTAATGGCCTTGCTTGTCTTAACTACCTGCCTGGAGCGGGGAGGCAGTTGCTGGACTAAGAATTATATTGAGCACTTCTGGCCTGACAATCTGAGATCTTAAAAAGCAAAGAGGAATCTGGGACTCAGCTGAGACTGTAGATTTCTTCTTGTTTCCTCACTTCCCAGCAGAGTTTTTCATCCATCTCTGGTGTGCAGCAGCTAATCCATAAATCTGGCGCTTCCCCAAAGTGACTGTACTGCTAGTGGCTGCACTCCCATCAGGGCAGAGATGGAGGCTTACCTGTTACTGTGCCAACACAGAGCAGCAAAAATATTATTTCCAGATAATTATTGTATGCCTCGGATTAGAAAGGATTAAGGACTTCTTTGAGAGTTTGGGTGGTTGTGGGGTTGGAGGGCAGAAGTGCAATGGGGAGACATAGGCAATGGAAAGAAAAGCCCAAAGAGAAATATGAAAAGGAAGGAGAAAGGGGGCAAGAGGGATGGGAAGTTGAAGAGGTGAAAGTGAGGAAAGGAAAAACTGCTTATGAGGAGGAAAAGTAAGGTAGTGGAGAAGTCAGAAAACCCATGGTATCAACATGGATTGGGACTTCTTAATACAAAAGAACTTCAGCCTCAGGTCAAATAAATTTTCTTTCTTTCTTCCTCCATTGTGCTACGGCAGTCAGCCTTAAAGTAAGAAGGGCTTAAGGCCTGATGATGTCAATACTATCAAGTAGTGCAGAACTCAGGGAAGTTTTAAGGCCAAAATAGCCCTTTCCATCACTTGGCTGCTGAGTGCACCATCACTAGAGCTGGGAAAACCCTGCTAGAATTTCCATAAGGAGAATGCCTCCTCAGCTGGCATGTTACCTACAGTGTTGGTAGCTCCAAGGAAACCCTGTGGTGTGATGGCAGGGTGGCTTACCTGGAAATTAGGGACTCTGGGAGAACAAACATATCTATCAATGCCCAAAAGCATCTGAGTCCTTTTTGTACTATTAATTGCCAAGCCCTATTTCTTTTCTATGGTCAGTAAAATTTGGGATCCAATGGTGCATCCAAAAGTACCTGCATCTCACTCATCTTTGCTCTTTCCAGGTACATCCTTTACATCAAATCCTGTTTGCTGTTGTCGTCTTTCAGCAGCTTGTAATTTTCATTTCTGAATGAACCACAGAGAACAATATATAGTGTTCACACATAAAAGGGTGTACTACACCATTGCAAGTGAAAGAAGTATAGGTACCCACCATAATCACCTCCCTTCACTAAGGAGCTGACAGACCAGAAAGGATAAGAGATGAAGGGCTAGAGGGAAAAGTAAGAATAGCAAGGGTGTAACTAGTGATCTTCTGGGTCTGAATCTCATAACTAGCCAGGGCAGACTTCTCTTTGACCTAGGATTAAAATAAAAAAAAAAAAGGCTAATGTACAAGGTTATTTCCCAAGTGAGCCATTTCATTACCTTTGGTAACTTCACAATATGATAATAATCAGGAGGACTAGATTCAATCTTTTCCAGTTAAGAAAACAGGGAGGAGGTAAGTGTTTATCTCTGCCTTCCTCCACGTGATGCGGTAATCCAATGTCTTGTACCTGACAGTGGGGAAAAGCTGCACATCTTTCTAAATGCTCTTATGCATGGCCTATGCTTGCAAGCATTTATAATGATAAAATATTCATTATATCATTTTTGCTTCAGGCAAAAATATTCTGGTGATCTGATTTACATGCATGGAGTTATCTCATGCTGGTCTCTATTTATGGGAGCAATGACTCCCATAATAATGCTATTATTAGCACTGTTATGAATGCTGTTTGTGCTTTGTTGCAACACTTCATTTAATCTAACATCCCAAGGCACTTTATGAAAAAAAGTTATTCCGTATCAGTAGTGCCAGATGTAAGTAAATATTCTTCCAGCCAGGCTGGCTACTGCATGGGCCCAGAATTCAGCAGATCTGGATCCCATTTTTAGTTTTTGTAAAGGCTTTCTGTGTTGCAAGAAAGGTTGTCCAAGGGTTAAAACCTTTGGGAGAAGAGAGAGATGGTGAAGCAAAGGAGTCAACTCCCAGGTTCTTTACCTTTCTGAATCTTTTTTATATAAGGAAGATGCTTCGTGCCTTCCATAAGCTTCCCCCCACATTGTCTGCCTGTGAGTGATTCAAGCCAGAATCAGGTGGAACAGAAGAGCTTTTTGAACTCACTGCTGGATACAGAGCACCAGCAGTGCAACTGTTGGTTATCAGGCAGCCCAAAGCTGTCAGTAGAATTGCTGAAGCCCCATGAGTCATGGCCAGGCAAAGGTCGGTGAATTCCTGTTCTCTCTGGTCTAACTGGGACAGCATGGCTGGCTGGATCCCAGCTCCACACCAGACCTTGACCTGAACGTCCATGCATCCAAATAAAGGAAATACAGACATGCACTCTAGGTGGGAGGTCAGGATCAGGGACCTAGCTCATTTTAAATGGAAACAACAGAATCATACCTGTGTGTCTAGTTGTTACGGATTTACTCACACAGTGGGATGGGAGATAGAAATAGGGACTTTTCAAGGATTCTGCCTTCTGGAAGATTTTCATCTATCAGGCCCCCCCTCAATGATGCACACTGGCTGGCACGGCTTTGATGCACAAGGAAAAGGCCATGCAGCACCACTGTCAGTGCATAAATTGCTGAGGAACTATGAGAACAGAGGCCATCAAACGGGCCTCCCACACAGTAAATGCCATGGATAAATATCATCAATTATAACAGTGTGTGCCAGAAGTTTAAATATCCCGGTGAAGACTTTTATTCAGGAAATACGGACAGCAATGCATACCTGCTTCAAAGAGGGTGATTTTAATTATGCCTAACCAGGGACAAATATGTCTCCTTTGTTTGTTATTTGTCATTCTGCTCTGGCCTGGAAAGAGGTATTCCACTGGGCTTTATTATCAGCCTTCCCGCTGCTCCACATAAAATGTGGAGGGTCGTACCAATCCCCTGAATCATTCACTCAGCAGCATTATTTGGGTTTGGTTTAGGATGTTTCTCAAATTCAAGTTGAGGCTGGTTTGATGTTTCGCTCTTCAAAGTTATTCACCACCCAGCCCTTTTGTGGCTCCATTGAGTTCAGAAGTTGGCGCTGGAGCCATGTGCTGTATCTGAGCTTTCACAATAACAGCCAAACAAATTAATCTTTTCCAAAGATGCAGCGTGGAACACTATTGCGTCTTCTATTTTTATGGCAGTGTTTTTGCTTTATTTCACACTCAGATTCTAGGCTTCATTCTGTGCCATTTCCTTGCCTTGAATACTGAATAACTCTTTACACGCTGAAGCTATAATACCTCCTAATCGTAGTCCTATAAACCAGGGCAATATGCCAGTCTAGGATTTTCTATGAACAAATCTAAACTGACCTGCCACCTTACCAGCATTCTCGTTTCATGGTACCTTTCATTTGAGGGTCAGACTATAGGTTCCTAACCTTTTAATTAAAAGAACAGAAATAGAAACATAGAGCTATTTCATGTCCCAGACCATCAGCGTCAGCTGATCTGTGTTACACAGCATAAATGATTGAACTGCTGGAATTAGAGAGCAGCGATAAACAGCATTGAGCTCTTTTACAGTGTTGTTCATTTGCGAATAATCATTAACCACACAAACTTTCCCAGATGAACAAAAAGGTGAATGACATTCTACCTTCTTTACACCTAGTTATATAGCTGAACTATATGCAAATCCAAGGAATACTTCCTCTGGGCTTTCCCCATCATAATTGTAGCAGACTCTCCCTGTTACATCTAAGGACAGAGCACAAGACCCAGAATCCATTCCTACCTGACAGTAACATTTCCTCCCTCACAAGCTGGAGTTAGCTCTGGCCCCAAACAATTGTGCACAAGTATTTACACAAGTACCACAATACTTACATTTGTATTTGCAGTGGGTGTGCAGGAAAGCACAAGTATTGGGTGAATCTTTCTCATTCCACTAAGCAAGAACAAAAAACTTTCCCCCTTTTCTTAGCCATGATAGGACTCCTAATTTAAAATTAGATCCTAGCCGTATTCTGTAACTAACACATGATAGAGCTCAAGTCCACTGTCAGCTGAAGGCAAGGTACTGCTGCAGTGGACTCCAAAGCCTTTTTGCGTTGCCGGTGGGCCACAACATTACCTTGGGATGAGCTAAAATAAGAAAGTCACTTTAATAGTGAGTTTGCTCGTGGCCTGGACAATGTGGAGCACCATTGGAGGGAAGTTTGGCTCCCCTTTCCACAGCAGGTCATCCCTGCAACAGGGCTGTGTAATGCCAGAAAAGGTCTAGCAGTACCCAGGGCTGCCCAGTGGGAGGGCTTCAGGCAATCCTCACAGCTCTCCAGGGGGGCATCCCCCCTAAAACAGCCCCAGAGGTCACCTGAACACTTCCACTCCTGACCCACCACCTCCCGGTGGTCTCAAGGGGCAGCTGGAATCGCTCTTCCTGATGACTTGAGCAGTACAAAGTGGGGGAATCTCGCCCCTTGTGAATCACCGAAAATGGAAAATAATCGTCTTAAATTAAAGACATAATCTGTCTGCAACTAGCAAAACTTTGTCAGCACAAGAATAAGACATTCTCCTTAATCCTGTCCTTGCTGAAAGAAGTTTATTCAAGTATTTATCTAACCTTGTATTTAACCAGGAAATCCAGCTGAGCTAATCACTTTCTGCCAAAGAAGTATTTGGGCGCTCGTCTGCCATGACATTTTTGAGTGATTCTGTACACTGTGGCCATTCTTTTAATGGTTTAATCACACGCAGAAAGAGCCACACATTTTTCAATGATGTTTCCTTCAGAAAATCAAAGAGTGTTGTCATCAGAGAAGACATAAGAAAATGTTGTGTATTATTTGTAGAGGTGACGCCTCAAGATGAGAGGCCAAGGGGTTCTGCCTCACATGCTTTGTATGGACCTTTTCTTCTCCTGTCCAAGTTCACGCTATTCCATTCTGCACTTTGTATCTTTAACCTGCACTAATGCTCTCTTCTACTAAGATTTCAAACAAGAGGCTCCTTTTTGTGCCATGACACCTAAGAGTTTGATGGCTTGGTTACCTCTAGCAATATCCCGCCTCAGGAATAATACAGCAATGTGCTTTGCTGTGTATCTTCTCATACATAGCAAGATACTCCCTGTACACAGACGTACATGCTTCCACACTCAGCTTGTGATGAGCTTACGGGTAGAAATACATATGAGAAAATGAAGAAGTCATACTTTTCACGGAGAGGAAATTATATGGATAACAGAGATACTGGGAACGCTAGATTTGTCATTATTCTGGGTAGAGACCCCCACACAAAAAGTCTCAAGGACAATTGCTTAGGGAACTGCCACCCCCAGGTCTGTAACACCAGAGAGGGCATTGCATGCCTCAGTTTCCCTGCAGGTAAAATGATGGCGATTGAACCGGCCTCACTCAAGGCCCCTGGATGAACAGGGCTATGTACATCTGCTCCTAACGCTGGCACAGTCTCCTACCACGGCAGTTGCAATGGGAGCAAAACCAACCGCAAGTGGCCCTTGGATTTCACCACCTCATCCCACCTCTGCCTGTGCAAGACTCACATGTTAAGTTCATCAAAAAAGAAGGAAAAAAAACAAAAAAAAAGAAAAACGAAAAGGCAGACACTTGAGACTCATCCCCCCTCCTTATCCCTTGGAATAATTATTCAACAATAATAATTGTCAAATAATTAGCTGCCACCACCCCCTCCATTGTCCCCTTCAAATCACCGCCATGCTGAGTCACGCTGCGGCGAGGGCCTTGCAAGCTCCGGGTGTCCCCGACGTCCCAAAGCTCTCTGCGAGGCGGCCTCAGAGCGGCTCCGCGTGGACCTCCCCGACCCACCCCGGAGCCACCCGCGCGGGTACACCCATCCCGAGCGGCACAAAGCTGCCTCGGTTTCCCCTTCGCCGTCGGCGGGAACCGAAAGGCTTGCAGCAAGCCCTCTGCGCTCTCAGCACCTTCCAGGATCAGACCTCGAGTTAGAAAGTCATGCGGACGTGGCCACAGCCAAATACGAAACAGCTGAATGTGCTGCAGCTGGGCACATTGTCTTCAGATCAGACCCTGGAAGAATTAAAACCAAGTGTGTGATCTGAGCATGCTGAAATGAACTCCAAATGAAATTAGAGTTAGCCCTCTCCTTAGCAGGGAGCATAGGATCAGATTGTTAGGTTTTAATAAAGTGTGGCTAGTATATTACCCAACATGCTTTTACAATTACTGCAGAAACAAGGACAGGAACTTCATTAACACTTTACAGGGGAAAGAAAGCTGTGCTACAGGCAAATGATATATTGCTATTGTGACTGTAGGTGTCCTGCATTTAAAAAAAACAAGGAAAAATTCTGGGGAAGGGAGTAATTACACTGTCAGCAAATGTGTTTGCGTTAGCAATGAACTATTCCCTTCCAAGTCCCACAGCTGCCGGGAGCCTGCATGGCAACACGGCAAATTTCTAGGACAGAAGGTGACTCCATAAACACAGCAAGAGCTGTAATGTGAGAGACAAAACTCCTGAAGGAAAAAAAAAAAACCCACATGCAGAATCATTTACAAAATGTGTTTTCCAGGCAACTGCAACAACCATTGGCAGGATTACACTTACCGCTTTTAAAGCGGAGGTTAACTGCTTTGATAAAGCACAGGTGAGGTGTATCTTGCAAGTTGCATGTCAGGCAGGATTAGCTCCTTGGCAAATTATCAAAGCCAACTGATAGCAAAACAAGTTTGGACTCTCCTACAGTGGCAGTTTAAAACTAGGTGTAACTTCACCTAAAACAAATGAATACAGCGGGGGTGTGAGGGGACTACCTAACTAATTAACCCCTTCATTAACTCCCAGGCAGATTACAGTGTTCTGCAGAAATCAAGGAGGTCTCAAGAAACTTAAGATGGTGTTGGGTAAGTTAGACTCAAGTTCAATTACTGGAAGACTTCTTTCTGTGTAGTTTGAGGATTCAGTTCAGGCTGTTAGGAGGAAGGGATGAGGTGACCATGAGGTGAAATGCTTCATTGGGTGTTCTAGTGCCTGTTGCTGCTCAGCTCTGCATGGATTCCCACGTTGCAGGAGCAAGTTCACGCTAAAACACGCACCGTGTTCCTCAGAGCAGGGAAAGGCTGCTCTGCAGTTTGGAAAGAGTAGTTCTGAGTATCTGCTGAGAATGTAAAACCACCCATTGAATTGCTGCACAGGGTTTTGAGACAGACTTTTATACTGTTTTGAATTAGAACAGCTGAGGCACTACAGGAATTATTAGTTCCTCCAAGTAGTCAATACAGTAGATATCTATAATGCCTGTAATAGCACAGATAATCATGCACAGGCTCAGAAATACTGCCCTTTATGTCTTCAAACAATTTTCTAATTTTGCTGGTTTTGCCTCACTGTAGCAGGAAATACAAACAATTGTATAGGCTCACAGTGAGCGCATGTCTTCATCTGGCATCCCAGCTACCCCAACAAGATCATGCAGTTTGTGGAAACTCAGAGAGTAACCAGTTTTGTAGCACTGCATATGGGAAAACCAGGCATGCAAAACTGGATGTTGGGCTGAAAATGTGGCTTGTCAGGGATAATGAAAGAGACAGGAGGCAATTAAAAAGGAGAAAAGTGACAATCTGACAACGTGCTCAATTAATGTAATCAGATTTCACATTCACTTCATGAGTAGTAAATCAAAGCATAAGTAGGAATGATATGAACTTTTTAATATTAAAAACTATTCCCATAATTTGCAAAGTCAGGGAATACTAGTAAATTTCTATCTGTCTGTTGCTGATCATTAACTGATTTAGGATAGACCTTGTTGAGTAATTACGTTTAATAAAAGCTTGTCCATACAAGCTGCTATCAGATGTCATTTTACACAGTTTCAAGCCAGATATAATGGGTTAGATGCACATATTAACTTTCTGTAATACTGTACTAGCTTTTTATGGGAGAGGGGTGGGAAAATTCAAAACTGATTATTGTGTGGCTTCCTTTCAGACAGTTGTATTTGATCTAATTTGATTTATAGCTGCACATTTTGAATGAGCAGAAATGTCTGGAGGGGAAGAAAGAGACTTGTTACAGTAAATGTTCACATTAATATATTTTCACCTGCTTGCTTGGTGGGCTCCATAGTTGGCTGTATTCATTACTGTTTGGGAGTCTTTTGTATTAAAAAAGCTACTCTTTATTCTTTTTGCTCTCTCTCGTAGGAATGTAATGAGCTTCCCACACCCTCCGCAAGAGGTGATTGTGTAACTAATCCATGCTGGCATAGCAGCATGGTCTTCACCTAGATTACTAATATTGCTAAACATAAATGCAGGACAAAGGCAGATTCTATTTTTGTGAATAAAGCACAGCTGTAACTCATAGGCAATTTTTTCCAGGTGGTTCTATAGGAAAAATGTCTTGAACCTCAAAGAGAAGTGAGTACGGAGGTTAGAAGTTCCACTTCTTTTTAGAGAAGTCTATAAAAGTTTGGGTTCTAGTATTACTTGGAGGCACAAAACCACAGTTTTCCTGATTGCTCAAGGGCTTCTGGGTCCCCAGTGTAACTCATCTTAGTCCTTAATATACTGCCACTGTTTTTCTTCAGCAGTGAGACATGGGGAGATGAACCAGTACCTTTTCTATCACGTTCTTTGTAAGAAAGGCATACACACGTAAAAAGGCATAAGAAAATGCATAAATATCAGTGCATCTGAACTACCCAGTCTGCAGGGTGAGGACTCAAGGTTCTTCTGCAGTTTAAGCACAGAATTAGAAAATTAGTATTCTTTGGGCTGACTTTAGTCACTGACTTTCTGTAGGATGGTTGGAAAGGGCCGTATCTTTGCAGTGAATTGTTACATAAATCCTTGCTCCAGGAACAGCAAGGATTTTAGGAATTTATTAGCATCTGCACTTCACAGACTGCTGGATCCTGTGAGCCAGGCCAATATAGAGCAGCACCACAATTACAGGTGATTTGCCTCTGCGTCTGCACCTGTGTGTTATGTGTCTGTAGGGCCACGTACTGTTTCTGATACCAGTTGGACAGCGGGTTGTTTGTACCAGCTCACCAGTGATTCACACTGTTTACTATGCTGGGTATTGATCGGCTCCTCCTCAATCTCCCCTTTAAACAGCATTACTGATGGGCACCAGAGATTCTCTGCACTGCCTGGGAAACAGGGCACGTCATCTGAGTTGTCCTGAAAGCATGAGGAGGGACAGGACATAAATCTCTGCACCTAAAAACAATAATCAAAACACTCAGTACAAATCTGTCCCTTTTGTAGGTGGGTTTTAAGTTCAAAATGAGGCTTTCCTGCCTCATCTAGTTTAGGAAAGTCTTATTCACTAGCATCGAAAAATTCGTTATGGTTTTATTTGGCACTGTCTCTTCATGCGTTTCTGTATGTATACTGTCTCACTGGTGCCATGTGGTTGCAGTGGCATGTGTTTGCCTTGCAGAGGGAGATCTCAGGCAGGAACACTTTCTGCTTCATAATATGACTTTATCTTTGTCTACAAACATTTTCTGGGTTCATTCTGATGCTGATCTTCATCGTGTCAGCCCTGCTTTTGCTCTGTAGATTATGTGCATGGGAATCCCTCTCTCAAACAATGATGCAGCATCTGTGTGTGCAACACACAAACAGCCCCGCTGTGTTTGTTGCTGATGGTGTGAAGAAATACCTCCTAAATTAAGTCTTGACGTGTTAGGTTTTGGTCAGGGAGGAAATTTGTTCTGCTGACAGTGGTTTGGATATTTTAGTTGTGCTTGCTATTCACTGTGAAATCTTTATGAGAAAAAAAGCAGAATTTACATAAAACTAGAGGAATAGGCGTTTATTTCAACATAAAAGGAGGAGGGGCTGAGAAAAGAAGATAATGTATTCTCATATTCTCTTGACCTGTTTGGTAAGGTTTCTGTTGAAATTTCTCCTGTTACAGCATAAGTTTATGGTGTATTTCAGTACGGCTTGTGTGTATCTCTGGAATGGTCTGCACGAGAACGCCTCTAAATCTGTGGGAACTTCAGATTTCAATCTCCATCTAGATGTGAAGTTTAATTTTCTCAACTGTATTTGCATCCTGAGATATACAGAATACAGAAAACACAACCATTTGGTATTCAGAGAAGTGTATGTTATTTGCATTCGCATCTCCAGCGAGCGCACGTACCGTCTGCTGGTGTGCAGCCGACGTTGCACACACCGGCTCGGCTGCCCACATTGTTAGGGTGACAGTGCTCCCAAATCAAATATCCTGTGGAGCGACTCTGCCTTTTCTCACATGCATACTCGTCAGGGAATTTCTCTTATTACCTGGGCTATAATCCTTCCCTGGGGGGGGATGCCTTGTGCACAAAATTAATTTCATTTGGCCACAGAAACTCCCTGTGCCTTTGGCATATGAGTCTTTATACATAGAGGAAAAACCATCTAAGGCAAAGCTACTTCATTTATAAGACCCAGTAGAAAATCTCACACCAAGCTTGACTGGAGGTCATTATTGAGCTAAACTCAGTCAATACTTGTTTTAGAAGAAAACCGTGCTTCCCCCCCTTTGAAAAGCTATTTGAGGCTTGATCTGCCTTTATTGTCTGAGTGGAGATGAACTAAAGGCAAGTCTACACGTGGCATCTCCTCTGCCTCATACTTTATAGCTCAAATGGGACGAAAATTTTCCACATTTCCCATATTTTTTTACTCTTTCCTTCCTTTCTTCTCCCTCTTCCTCTCCTCTCTTTCCCTTCAGACAGGTAATTATATCTCGAATTTTGAGAGAGCAATGTTTTTTCAGCAAGAAAAATAATTTTGCAGAAAGTGCCTGCTTTTTTCAGAAAGTATTGTTTTTCATGGGAAAAGTGAAAATCAAAACAATTCAGTAGAAAATAAAAATAAGATTTAGTTCAAAAGCCTCTGAGCTTTCAGTGTAACTGAAAATGCTTGAATGGTTGAAATTCCTGCAGACGATGGAGGGAAAAAACAAACGTATTTTCACTATTCCTAGTAATTCCAGTATTTCACCTCAAGGGGGAAGTTGGGTTCATCGAAGTTGTTTTTTCCTCAGCAGTTGCTATTCGAGTCCTCTCATTCGCTCTTTTTCTCTTTTTATTACTTTTCCCACAGTTTAAACCAGCTTCTAATACTTCTTATCTTCCTCCCCTCTTTCTCAGCTCTAAAACACCCAAGTCTTGCTGTCATTTTGCTATTCATGAAAGGACGGGGGGGGGGGGGGGGAGGGGGACACACGCCTGAAAATTATCATTTTTAGCAATAATAATAGAAATTAGAAACATTATATTGATTTTTTTTTTAACACTTTTAAAAAAAATTTTGTTTCCCCTCTCTTCCAAAACTTAATAGGTTCTACTTGAGCATTTCTTAGATGGCATGTGGATTCAAGGGCTTCACATTTCATCAGCATCCTTAATGAGCTTGAGGTGCCTCTAATAAATCTCAGCCCTTTTAATGAATTCTTTATAGCTCTTAACTGCTTCAGATAGAGATTGACGAGTGTAACCGGTAGCACAAAATCTTGGCATGCAATAAGACGAACAGCCCCATCCTTTCCCTCTGGCATCCCATCTGAATTTCTGCAGCGGAGATAACCAAGAATCTGTCACTGCTATGAAGTTTGTGAAATTTAATTAGGAAACTAATAAAACAGCTCTTATATAGTACTACAGTTACCTAGGAGATATTATGTATTGTTTAAAAGCTTCTACAAATGGAGCAGGATTGCATGTGTTAGAGACCTGTTATTTAAGCAAAGAGAGTTTAAGATTGACCACTTCTCTTTTGTAAACCATTTTCTAGTAGGGTTAATACTTTACTAGAAAGATATGTTTGCACTCCTTGAATGAGCTGTTTATACACCATTGATGAGCAGAGGCTGGCATATGAGATTTAAACACCACTTGCTTTGGAGAGAGGTGTGGAGGTTTTTTTCTTTTTCCTAGCGTCTGTTCTTGGCCACATTCTCAAGCTAAAAGGGCCCATTTTCTAACTCCAATGCTCTGGAAATCATCCTAGCACAATTACAGATTTTCTCTTTGGGCTTTTCAGAGGCAAAGACTGGGACAAGTTACCCATGAATGACAGTAAGAGTAGAATCAGATTAGATTCATCACAGTGGATCTTTCTGCAAGATCTGCTCCTGAGCAAATGCTGGGTGTGATATGTCCAGAGCTACTCTGTTCAACTCGGTGGACGTTTTGGCACTAATTTCAATCAAGGGAGTTTCACTTTTATGTAATTACTTTCAATATAGCTCATAGTTAGTAGATTAGATTTTATTCTGGTGGTATACTCTATAAAACATAGTCCTGTCAACTAAACTGTGAGTATATACAATATACAGCTAGTCTTAGAATGCACCAGAAAAGGGGTTAATTGTACCTTGAGAACTTTTAAGATTTCAAATATTTTTCCCATACCACATCAGAAAACCACTCATCTTTGTGTTTAGAATTTTTCTGTGATAAGTCAACTTATATTTGAAAATGAAAAGCTGCTTCAAATAAAGAACATTTTTTTTCAGTCCTGAAAATGTCAAAGAAAGCTTCTTTGACCATTTCAAAACCATTGTTTTTAGAAGAATAATTGAAATGAAAAAAATCTACTGAAGCCGTCCCACCCCTCCTAACTATATCTGTTTGGGCAAAGCAGCATATTCCAGCAATAAAAAGAAACCACATTAAAAAGTATTGACCAAGTCTACTTAGTATTTATTGCTCTTTGATAACTGAAGAGAATAGGAAAATCTTCTCAGCAAGGCGCCATGAGAAGGATTTTCTTGGAGAGCAGTTTTACTGAGAAAATCATGGCTCCGTTACGACTTTCTCAGCTGAAGACCTGGCCTTTTGGCCCCTCAGTAAATGAACATCGAGGACTTTTATGCACTTCCTGGAAGCTCATGGTAAGGGGATTTTATTGTTCGAGGCTGTAGATAGCACACTAAGCTGAAAGGGAGGCAGTTGTTTCCCCCAAACGCTTAGATTGCAGTAGGCTGCTGAGACGGTGGTATATGTGTTTGTGCAATAGCATGATTGTTGGAGCCTTCCAGTGACAGATGTCGTTAAACTGATTTATTATCAACATAAAGGATGTTCAATAATAATAAAACAATGTTGAATCCTCACTTTCTGCTAAAAGACAGCAGCCCATGTCCTGTGGCAGGCAGATGACTGAACTTGTAAGATGAATTCTACAGACTTCAGCTCAACAAAGTTGAAATATTTGTCCTTTAAAAATAATGAGATCTTTAGCATACTTCTAGTCCTCCAGAATAAAATAATCCAAAATGAATTACATTTTCACAACAGCTCATAGTATTGTCCTAATGGCTGATAATAGGTTTCTCAGCTGTAGTGTGTCCTGCAGAAAGTATCTTTATCTGGTTGGGACAAGGGAGTCGGGACTCAGGTCTATTGTTAGATCTCTTGTTGTCTTGCAGAAGTGTCAAGTGAGTCATTTTACCTTGATGAACAATAGTGACCTCATTAAGGTGCTGTGAGCAGCAACTGACTAATGAACATGACACTGAGCTCCTTCTGCAAGGTAACAAGTACCCTTGAGCCAAGAAGTTTATGAAATTATATCTGTGAGCATCTGACCTATCAGACAAACCTTGTGCTGAACTGATGACAGCGTTTGACCAACACATCGTGAAGACTTTCTCATGGTTAGGAAGGAATTGCACGGACTTAAATGGTTTTCCTGCAGGCTGAAAGGCTCTTGGGAATGTTATTTGATTATGGAGCTTGCTACCTCTCAGTTATGGATTCAAATCCAGCCTTATTAACTCTTACTGAAAAATTACTTCTCTGAGTTATACCTTGTCCCTACTGACGGGACTCTGCTCCAAACGGGATGTCCATAACATGACTTAAACTCATCTTTCTTGTAAGGAGTATTGAGCGCTGCCATAAAGAACCAGGAATGAATATGAATGTGCCACAGGCATCACCTAGAAGCAGAACATGTCAGAGTAAGGATGCAGTTAAACTTCCGTCTCCATGGTATAATTACTGAGTGAAATGGGCTGTTTGTAATTATGATGATATTAAACCTGATAAAATTTTTGGGCCAGATTCGCTTCTCATTTACACTGGTATGAATCAGGAGACTGTGAGAGGAGATCTTGGCCAAAGACAGTTCTTCAGATAAACCTCAGGCTAAACAAGATTGAAATCTTCCACACCCATGATACCCCTCCAAACATCTCTTTTGTATTTCTGTTAAAGGCCAGGTATATTTATGGTGCAAACCATATTAAGATTATTGCCATTAATTAACTATGTTCTGAAGTTTTTAATCTCATCCTCTTCAGGAGCACTGAAATAATTTACATACCAAAACAATAGTGTTGAAAAAGTTTCCATCTGTTTTTCATCTTTTCCAATAAATTTTTAGACATTGGCCTTTTTCCCGGGAGACCATATCCCCAAGGAAGCATATCCTGACCAGCATGCCTTTCAAACTACACTAATTAAGGTGTTTCTATATGAGTCACGGGGACTTTCCTCTTCTTTCATAAGATATGAGTGATGCTCTTTGGGGGAAAAAAAAAAAATAAATCCAAACAGTGTTACTAATGGGCGGGAAGCATGATAGCCTATAAATTCACCTGATTTTAGCTGATACAGACAGAACCATATAAGGGCTAGACTGTCAGATGATGTAAATAGCTTAACTACACTGACTTGCTGATGAGCTGTCCTTATACATTCAATGTATAAAGCAACTATATGACATCAGTAAATCTGGTATAGCAATGTGGCTTTGGATATAAACCATTTCAAACACTGAACAGATTCAAAAGCAAAATGAAAAGCTATTTATGAAAAAATTACCAGAAAAAATCTAAATAAACAAAACCTTATTTATTTGCAATGCATAATTTCAGCAGTTTTATTTATAACAAAACCTTAGTTCTCTTAGACATAAAAGCTGTTATACAATGTTATCTCAGTGACTATCTCGCAATCATTCTTAATTTTATTTACTTAAGCACTTGCAACTTTTCTTAGCACATACAAAGTGATGAGAAAATCTTGATTGCTAAGTGTAATTTCTTTAAATCATTGCTCTCATAACAGGACTTCTAAAGCAGAAATGAAAATAGGAAGCTCTCCTACAGCAGGCCTCTCCACTCCTAAACTCCCCTCTCAACTAAAAAAATATAATAAATTCCCACTTTTATACATCCCGTACACTTTGTACATGACCAGCAATGTTGCACAAAGTTAACAGTGAAGTTAGTGGTGTTAAATTCATAACAAAAACACAATGATGAAAAATGGGTCTGTGCCAAATAGAATGAAGTTTCTAAAAGTTGTCTATTACAAAGAAAGGGGAAGAAGCTGTTTGTAAGGAGGAGAGTATACTCTTTTGTGAAGGAGGCAATAGAAGATGACATCACAGCAAGAGATATCAAAACTGCTATACGGACTCCAAGTTTCTGTGGTTTTCCCAAGTTCAGAACTTGTCCGTACAGCTGTGGTTCCAGCTCAGGTCAAAACTGGAAAGGAACTGTCTCCAAAGCCAAACTTTGTGCCTGAGGGCACAGGAATATCACAAGAGTAGGTGATGTTGCAAAATGTTTATTATTTGGGACTATGAAAAACCCCAAAAGCAGCTCATGGGATTTTGCCATACCTGCTGCAAACTCCACTGGTAGCGTTTTGATGCAGCCTCGAGGTACAAAGCCCTCACTGTCTCAGAGATACGGGCAGCAACTTTTTAGTCATTAAAATATTTTTTAATAAATACTTATTCTCCAACTCCCTGGAGAATTACCTTATTGCTCCTTATCCCAAGAGACTGCTGTTTTGAATCCTTTTCTTGTCTCCCAGGGCTAGCTAAGAAGATGACATGAATCATGTTGTTGAGTCAGGGTATCAGACTGATGCACCGAGGTAGTTTGGAAGTCATTTCCTAAGTCTCCTTTGGACCCAAGTATGTGGCCATGCCAGGCAAAGACCTCGTGGGGAAGGGAAAGTGTTAGGGGTGATGTGTCCCGTGCCGTGGGATGCAGTTCCCCTGCCCAGACCAGAGCTGCACGTGCTCCTGCTCCCGCCTGGCAGGACTGAGCCCTCCTGAGGCAGCACAGTACGGGTTTGTCCCTGCCGATGTGCAGTTCAGAATTTTCAGCACCGTCACCCCAAACTGCTATCAAATTCTTGGCAATTAGGAAACAATTGCTGCCCGGGAAGCAGTGCTACATGCAGGAATAGCAGAAACAGGAGGGTCCTGGATGTGCTTCAGACAGATTTCAGCCAAACCAGAATTGGGCGTGACAAGGCAGGAATTGGTTCTGCCAAGTAGAAGAATGGTTTGATTTTGCTTATTCTAGTGCCATTCAGGTTTATCTCCAGTCTGTGCTAGACCAGGACATGATCTGAACTGGCCCTCTGGGTTAAACAGGAAAGGCGTGAGCAAAGCAGCAGCCAAACCTGCAGCTGAACCCCCTCGTCCTCCTTCCCCGTGCCCAGCCTGGAGCCGAGGACGGCAGGTTGAAAAGCAACACCTGCCTCCTGGCCCGAGGGGAGCCCTTGGCCAACAACGAAATGGGAGGCAGCAGGCAGGGATGCCCTGGGAAATGGGTATTTCTCCTTCCTCCACCTGAGGAGTTACATGACCCAGACGTGGAGGAGGGCAGCGGCAGGAGGGAAAGGGCTTTGTTCCTCGCCTCCCTTTGAACCGGCAATTCACGTCGTCCTTCTATTTTCACACAAAAGGGTATTTGGTAATTTAGTATTCTATAACAATGAGTCTGGTATTTCCGTAGTGATGCATATTGTTATAATCTCTCTCTGCTTTGTTTCCTCGACATATTTTTTTATTAAAAAGTCTTCCCAGCCTTAAATAAGTACAGAATAAGTGTGGTCATTCTGGGAACATGAGAGGCCCGATTATCTGACCATCAAAGCCTATGCTGTAAACAGGATACTAGTAAACAGGAACTGAACCCCATATGGAGAGTTTGTGGTTTTCTTCAGCCTCTGTTTGTTATGTCTTACATCCTGTTAATTATAGAAAAAGAGCTGGAAAGTTGGAAATAATCTTTTCTCCAGATTATTTCCAGCTTCCCTCAGATAGAAGAAAATGCAGTATAGTACTGTCTTACCTTGCTTCCTTCAGATGTAAAGCATTAAGACAGTTCATTCCAAGGGGATCACTTTTCAAGAGGATTATAAGTAGATTTTTTTTTTTTAATTACAAAATGAGAATTAAGATCTTAGCATCTTATTCAGGGAATCCTTTCAATTTTTAGCATAGCTTTTCAGTGTATTCTTTGGAGTTTGTTGAGAACTTTTGATACCTTTTTAAGACCGTTTGTACGGCAGGTATAATTCACATCTGAGTAGGTGGGTTCTTAGAACGAAGATTTTTTTGCGTAAAAACAAATGACAGAATTTACTTTAAAGTCATAGTTTTCAAGTTATCTGGGTTGTTAGGAGGTCTTGCTAATAATATATCTTTCCTAGCCTACTGGCATCACTTGCTTAGCTACAGCAGATTGTCCATGCGTCCAGAGAGGTTTCTCCAGAGCTGGCCAAAGCAGTGGGCAGAGTAGACGGCTAAGCCCGTATTCCCACTGCTTGTTCTTTACCTTTGATTTATATGAATGATTGCCTGCCTTTCCAGCATGGTTCAGCCCAAGTTTCCAATGTTAGCAAATTGATTCAGAAGCAAAGTACTGGAAAGTGTTTATCTCTGAAGTTTTGTGTTTTGAGGTACGTTCCCCCTTTTTCTTAAGAACCTGCTTTGGAGTTTTGGTGCCTGATGGAGCCGCATCAGAGGACTGGTGTAAGGTGGTCATGCTTTGTTCAGACCTGCTCTTGTCAGATCAGGCTTTGGTTTTGCAAAGCAAAAAGCCCAAATCTGTTTGGTTCAAGGTTCCACGTTATCTGTGACGAACTGAAAGTACTAACCACTGCTTATGTTTCTTAGACAGCCCTGAACCAGAGACCACAAATAAATCTCCCGTTATGTTATTTTTCAGCTCTCTACTCCCAACACTGTTTCTTTAAACAGCTCTCTGATGCTAACCATCTGCTCCAAATTGCTACATTACTCTTGAGCTCCGTAAGTCGAAGTCTCGTGCGCTGTACCCCCAGCAGCAAGCTCAGCACCCAGGCTCAGGCCAAGTCCTCCCTCCGCCCCGGAGAGCCTCGGCTGCTGTCGGGTCTCATCCCCGCGGGTAGGAAGATGGGAAGAGCTCTTCTAGCCCGTATCCCCCCGGGCTCAAGACCTTGCAGCACCTCCAGTCCTGGGGCTGCCACTGGGACAGAAAAATAATGTCAGGATTATGGGCTCACCAGAAAGAATTAAAGAAATGTCAAGAGAATTGGCTGCTTATGAACAATAAGGTTTAGATGCTATAAAAATGCTCAGTTCTGGCATAACTCCCCTCCCATTAAACTCAAGGAAAAAAATTCCTACCAGCCATACCAGGAGCAGAGTGTGGCTAGTGCTGAGAGCTTTTGAAAATCCCACTGTATAGCTGCACCCACTTTATGTAGCCATTTTAATGACATGATTAATAAAATACCAATGGAGCTCCAAACAGTTCTGTGTTCATTTTCCAAAGCAGTTTGACTCATCCGTAATCATAACCAGACTTCCAATTACACTGGATTTTAATTGTTCTCCTTTAAGAATAATTACTAGTACTCTGAAAAAAATTACTATGAGTAGCTGGTGATGAGTAGGAATAGGCATCCTAGCTTCTCTCAGTCTGTTCTGTCATTTGAGTTATGAGGAATGTAATTGGATATGTGACACCCAGACAGAGAGTGGTTTCCAGGATCTGAGAGTGCTCTGTTTCAGTTAATGTGTTAATTTGGGTTCCATCTTCTCATTTGTTCTGCTTTGATCTATCATTTCATAAAGCCAAAGCACCAGATTATTAAGTGTGTGTGCTTGATTTATGTGCAAGACTGTATTTGCATACACATTAATATTTTTAAAGTTTTGGTCCAAATTTCTGCAAGCCATGGTATGGAGTAATACAAGCTATAATTTCACACTGCGTGGCAGCAACTGGTGGGAATAAAATTGTCCTGTGATTTGGCCATATCCACATACCAGAAGCTATTTTCCATTTGGAAATTTTGAATATTACCAATTGAAATATATCTGTAAGCAAGCTGTAAAGTGAGGTATTACAAGAGCTGAAGGGCATGGAGCAGTAGGCTGAATCTCATGCTCAACATATCTAGACTTTCAAGAACATGACATTAAAATCTCAGCAAGTGAGACTTATTCTTCTTTTTGTATAAGAATAAACAACCAGGGACTTTATCTCCTGACTAGGAGAACAGTTAGGACTGAATTTTCTGAAGTGCTGCTTGAGAGGTTAGATTTGTGATTGTTCACAGCACAGGGCTGGTTTTTGGCATGATTGTATTTATATTCACCTAGTTCAAATGCCAGTGCCAGGATTCTGCTGCCATTTTTCCCTAAGCACAGATTATACAAGTGTAAGGAGGGTGTCATCCTGACAGACTGGGTCTTTAAGCTTTTAGGGCTTTGGAAATTTAAAGATTTTTTTTTTTCTCTGACACCCAGCCCAAAGGGGTTAGCAAAGCTGCTAAGATCCAGAAATGATTGTACTTCTGTAGCATTTTCTTTTTATAATTCGTGTAGGATCCTTTGAGACAAAATAATACAATAATGTAGATATAATCATATAATCCCTTAAGTTTTATTATAGTAATTATTTGTATTAGATGAGTATTGTTTTAATAATAGTATTTTTCTTCAAAGTACTCCACAAACTCCATATTATAATTAATTTTATTTTAAAAAAGGTTTTCAGTGGGAAATGCTGACCCTTAGAAATGTGTAGTTTTGCTTGTAAAATACCTGTTCCAGTGATACTTCTACCTATCATGGTGAAATTTAGGAAATTTCAGAAAAAAAGTTTGGGAGACCAGCCTACAACTCTGCCAAACAGATCTCAGCCAGTGCAGCTGAGGGGTGGAGGTCTCTGGTTCAGTCTCTGCACCACAGCCTTCAGATGAGGAACTGGGACTTGGCACTCTGTTAAATAAGTTGCCCCCTGAGCTATCAGATAAGCTGGATCTCCCCTTCTCTGGTTGGAAACGTTCAACTTCGTTCTTTGCTAGAATTAAAAGCTCTAACTTGAGTTAGTTTGATTTCTGGTTGACTGGTTGGCTGCAGAGATGCTGGTTTGTATTTTCCATGAAGCATATCTGCCCCATCACTGCTGTGGCTTTGCATGTTACCGTGGAGAGATATATGGATTTTGAAGATTTTTGCATTTCCTAGAAGCGGTCAGTGACTGGGTTTGCCTTCCAATGTCTAAGATTTTATTCAGTGGAAAGATCATCTTAAATATGAACATCATGTCCCCTGCCCTCTGATGGTTAATGATTTGAATCTCCTGCAGAGAGATATGGTTGTCCTGCTGGTTCATAGCCTGGTTCAGCAGTGAATGCGAAACTGTGAAGGACTGTGGCTTGCTCAGAGTTACGAAGCCACTATCAGATCTGGATTCAAATCTAGAAGTAGATGGTTTTGAGAGCTACCCCTTCAGTTTGAAGACATTGCTTTCCCTCCATTTCATTTCTGCTTCGTAAATGTGTAGCAAAATTTTGCCTCCTTTTAGCTTGTCAGAATAATCTAATCCAGACATTTCTGATTTAAATTATAGCCTTTTCCAGCTAACAAACTTTCAGAACTGGCGTTCCTTTTAATCCCTTTTTATTTATTTATTTTTATATATCTCGTCTTAGCAAATTATGTTGCTTCATGTCATCTTAAACGATGTGGTGTAAAATTAAAAGAAAAGCCACTTTGTAATGTATCAAAATGTTATTTAAAAAAACCCCAAAATGTTTGTCATTTATTTTGCTCACAAGTAATCCCAAGCGGCAGCGCACTGTGAGGTTTTTTGTGAATGCATTTACAATAGGAGCCAACCACACATTTCACTGAATCAACAGGCTTGTCTTGAGATATTTATGACATGAATGTTCAGACTTCTGTTTAGTCAGCCATCCCCAGGGAAGACAGCATTTTTTGATAGCGCCTAAAGAAATTAGAAACATGTTGTCAAAAGGGTCTTGGAAGCACCTGAAAAATCACTGAAAACCCAACTTTGATGGCTAAGTCATCTAGGGTCTTGTAAATTCTGTGCTGAGTACCTAATTCCCATTGCAAAGAGACTGGAAATGCAACACTCAGCAGCAGCACAGCTATCTTCACCATCACCAGCAGAGACAGAACAGCAACAATCCCATTTTGTTGCAGGAGCTGAGAAACTACCATTAGCTCTGGATGTGTCACCTATAAAAAAATCATTGTCTGTCTGCACAGCTTAAAGGCTGACTTTCTGTCCCTCCCAGCGAGGATGCTGCCTGTCGGTTCACCCAGAGAAAGGCTGGTTGCCTCTGAGCTGGGACTCTCCGGTGGAGGACTATGTGCTAGTTAACAACTTTCTCATTACCCCGCGTAATGTTTGCAGTCTGAGTTAACTCCAGAACAAATAGTAGTTTTTCCTGTACTGGGGGCTCCATCCACAAGATCCCTAAGAAGTGTTAGCAGCAGACCCCGTACCCTGGCGATGAAAGGGCATGTTCTGCAGCGGCTGCATGGGCGCGAGGGCAAAGCCTGCCCAGGGCAAGGCAGAGGAGACCGATCTGCGAGGCTGATGCCAACCTTGGTCCCAGTTCCCCAGCCGCCTCCTCTTACCACAACCCCTTTGAGTGTCATCTGAAGTATTTTTCCAACTAGAGCCAGACTACTTCATCATGTCCTCGGTATGAAAAAACTTGCGAAGGGGGCAACCTTTGATCCCTAAAAGCTTTCAGAAGTGTTAATTCCATGTCTGGAATATTGTCACGAAGCGGCTGAATTCCAGCATGTAGAAGAGCACAGGCGGCACCCGGGGGGTGAATGCAGCCTGCTCAAAGCTGTGCCATGTGGAGAAGGGCATTTCTTGCTAGGCTTTGTGTTCAGGCTTTTATGGTGCTTTTAATATGAGAGACTCTTATCATGGTTCATTTGCTTCCATGCTTGTGGGTTTGCCACTTGGGAGCAATTATAGGATCCTCTGATTCATGCTAAGGGAAAAGCTGACGTTTAGATGTTGAATTATGTGGCTATTTTTTGGTGGACTTTTGTTGGTATCGAGGTAGAAGAAGTTAAAGCACTTTGGTCCAATTAAGCTGGCGATTATCTTGTGCATGGCCACACAGCATGTTTTGGTAGCTACACTCCTTGACTCTTTGAAAAGGAAATACTGATAGAAGTTTGAACACAAGCTGTTAATGATTTGCCTTTGCTATAATAGAGGCAGGCTCTTAATTAAGATCCACTATGGTTTTTCCAGTGCATTTTTTATTTATTATTTGCTTTGATTTTCCCGAATGCCTATGCTGTAACCATTTCATTTTGTTTCTTTTTTTGTCCCACTAGTATCGATGTCACTTGGAGATCTGATTGTCAACATCATAAAAACAGTGCTAGGAAAAGCCACAAAGTATTGCATAAAGTCCAGAAGGACTGAAAGTTGAAGAATTTCTTTCAGGACATATTTTTTTTTCACTGATGAGTAGGTGGAGCTGTTTTATTTTTCCTGATTACATCTAGAACAACTCGAGTTGCTGTGACTGATATTTTGGTGTCATTGATCATTTTGCTGAAACAATTTGACAGCAGCCGTGTTTTGCCCCAGTGCCCTTGTTGTAAATTATATATGTTTCATACTACATTATTAATTAAAACCAGTTTTCTTCCATTTAAACAATGTAATTTCTTGAGGTGGGAAGAGGATTTCTTTGACTGATATTCGTTCATTAAATTGGGAGTAGAAATGGTTTGCATCTTCTGAAGTTGAGTGTAAATCTGGCAAAACATTTATTGCAAAGTCTGAAATTGGGCAAAACTCTTTGGAGCCCTGAGGCTCAGATGAAGTCTGGAGTAGTGGTCAGAAGTGTCCTAAAATGAGCGGAGGGCAGGAATTTTAAGGATAAAAAAACCATACGCGAATGTTTGTTCTCCTCTCAAGCATTTTTGGGGATTGAAAATTGCCACCCGAAGTGAAATGTTAAATTCAACCTCAACTATGGAGACTTCAGGCCAGAATTTGTAATCCCTTTGTAGTATTTCAGTGGTGGAAAGAGCGTGGAGAAGTGCTGCAGCTGGCCCCTGTGGGAGCAGATCCCCCACTGGGGTAGGTTTGTGTGCAGCTCCACTGCTGTGAAGCCCAGGGCAGCTGCAAAGCAACGCTGGAGCTGCAAATCCGAGCAGTTGTCCTGGCTACAGTTAGCTCTGAAGATCACGGAGTAAGAATACTTCCTCTATGCTCCCACCCCTTTCTCACCAATTTTTCCAGATTAAACACTGGTCAGATGTAGAACAGCTTCAAAACAAGTTTTCTTTCCTCTATCAATTATCTTTTTGTGAAAAATAGCCTACAGACAGCCAGTCTACTCCTCTCCAACATATTTACTTATTTCAGACATGTAGCACTCCCGCAATCATTAATTCAATTAATTGAAAACCGTATTTTCACCGGATATATTCAGATTTCTTACCAGAGCTTTTTGGGTTGTTAACATTCTGCCATCTTTACCTCTTTAAGACACGAGAGAGCTGGACAGGGAGAAGTACATGCTGCAAAAGAGGGATATTTGACGTGCTGGACATATGATCGCAAACCATTACACAGGCAACAGCATCTGTCTGTCAGACAGTGATGGGGTTTGGACAGGACAGATTAACCCCAAATAAATTGTCCATTCTGAATGGTGTACATATCATGACTTTACACACTGTGTCTCACTTTGATAGTATTCTTCCCCAAAATTTACATGATCCAGGGAGAAGGGAAAAGGAAGGATGCTTCTCTTTAGGTTTTGGGTTCTCCAGAGCTGAAAAGGAGTTTGTTGCTCTTCCAGGAAATTCAACCTTACCCTTACGCTTACTAGAACTGTATGCCACATAGTCATTGGTTTGAAATGCTGTTCCTTGAAAGACCTCTGAAGTCTTATAAACTGCAGGGAAATCTCTCTCTCACTTGGATTTTTTATTACTAGAGGGGGAGACTCTTTCCAAAGCTCCCCCAGGATTGATGCAGGCTGGGTCACTGTGGTTTTCCCACAACGTTGACCCAAACTGGGAAGCTGCAGACCACAGGTGAGATTGGCAACCCTATCTCCTCGAGGTGTAGACTCCCTAGAGAATAGTGTGATGTTCTGGGGATGTGACACAGGTATGACATACAATGCTCTCAAACCTGTTCTTCTGCTGCACTGTCCATGCTTCATGGGCTATCTAAACAAACAAAAGATTAGAGGGCATGGGATCTGGCTCCAATTTCTATTTAAAATAAATAAATAAATCAAAGGATAAACTGACTACAGCAAAACACATTACAGAAATCTAGACTTTAAGTAACGAAAAGCATGGATAACTAGTTCAAGACTGGGGATGGGAGAGGAGCAGAAGGCAGTATAGTGATATCCCTTGGATGATAAAGGCCATCTTAACACTATACACTTTCTAAAGGACAAAGTGGAGTCAGTCTTTGCTGCCTGACATCCTACCACCAAAGCGGGGACATCTGATTTCCACCAAAGGAGCTCAGAAGTGTTAAGAGGATTTCAGTTGCCGTTTAAAAGTGAGAAGTTGGACTCATGCCCTGGCATTTTGTGGGGCAGCAGCAGGGAGGCTGGGCTGCTGGAGGGGACAACGTGAGGTGGACCTTCAGCTCCTCCAGGCTCTCCCACTCTTCACCAGTCTTGGCTCAGTCTTTCCCTGACTTAGCTTCATCCAGATGTTTATGTCAGACAAGCTTTAAAAGAGCAAAGCAGAAAGTCTGTTGTTTCTGTTTAATACAGAAGAACTGTTTTACCAGGTATCATCTTTGTGCTTATCCTAAAACTGTATAAAACATCCTGTCAGTTACAGAATATATACAAATAACATACACTCAGGGGGTTTAAGAGGATGAAATCCAGATGGAAGGTTGTTTTCTCAACAGAAAACATGGGCCAAACCCTAATGTGCTGCAGACTGGCACGGCTGCCCGAAGACAATGCCAGTTTGCTGTAGGAGAGCCCAGACACATTTTCCTACACATTTTCCTACGCAGGCCTTGCTCCTGCTGCCTGAGCTGCATCCACAGCATACATCTCCTTTAAAATTACCTGCCACGGCTGCAGCAAGCTCATAGAGACTGTGATTTTCATTCACCTGAATGTGATTCTGGGGATGTGAGCTGGGGCAGCAGCATGAACACAACTTGTGTTTATCCCCTGGGCTGTGAGGCCAGCAGCTGCTCCTATTAGGATGATTTGCATATGGCCTTGGCAAGGTTTTAAGTAAATCAACTGTTCTTCATGGGTGGGGACAGAAAATCTGTCTCCTTTGGACTTGCAGTCATTGCTGTAACATTAAACCTGCATTTGGGGTGCAAGAAAAAGATTGATTAAAGAAATAATGATCTTTTAAAATTAGAGTTTTTAAAGTAATTAAATCCAGAAAGTAAGTGGTGTGAGAAGATGACCAAAGAGTACCTGTGTATATTCATAGTCACCTAAGTATAAACCTCTTCTATTTTTGAATGCTAATCTCTGCCTCTCCCCATCCTTCCATGTCCCCTGCCAACAGGGCAGTGTAAACTTGGAGAAGCAACACATCTAGCAGTTAGTGTCAATCTCATTAATCCACGTCACACAACCCGAATAGCTTGTTGCTTTTCCATACAGTATCTTATTTCTGTGCAGGTATCTGTTGGTCGAGACAAGAAGGGGGAGCTGGGACAAATGCATTGCAGCATTGTGGGTGTTGGATGGCAGACCCTTTTGAGTCAGTCGCGCCAATTTTTTTAGGTTCCTAACTTTGGTTTCAGTGGCAGTTTGGCACCTATATAGCAATCAGGTATTTAAACACTGTCATGTGTCTGGTCTTTCTGTTTTGAGAAGACAGGATGGGAAAAGGATAGATGTCTTGAAAGCCCAGGTGGCATAGAGAAGGCAAGCAGCGAATGTCTCTTCCAAGAAGGCAGGAAGGGTGTATCAAAATGAAATGAGCAGATGGCAGATCCAGAGTAAGGAAAAGGAGATTCTTAACACGGTCTATGTTTAATCTGTGGAACTCTCTGCTAGGAGACATTGTGAATGCTGGAAGTTCAGGTGGGTTCAAAATTCAGCAGAGAAAAATCCATCCAGCCTTATTACACCCGGTAATAGCAGCTGTGAGTGCCCTTGCAGCACACGTCACGGGTGGCTGGGTGTCCTCCAGGGAAGCGTTGCACCACGCCGGCTGCACCCCTGCGCTCCCCACCAGGCAGGGCAGCCGTTACTGCCCGCTGCCGGTGACTGCTTCAGACAGACCTTCGGTCCGGAGCGCTGCAGCCATTCCTAATGCTTTTAAGGAGCCTAAACAGATATTTCACAAGGTAGCTTTGAAACTTGATTAATGTGGACAAATCACTTTGAAATTTTTGGATGAAAGGGGCTGCATAACTGCTAAGTCTAGCCCAAAACTTGCTTCGTGCGATGTGAAAATGATAACTGAGTTGACAAAACTCATTAAATGCAGTACCTTTATCATATGGTATAATCTGTAAAATGTTGCAACACAAAATGTTGGCAAGTTACCAGCACATCATCATCCTATTTCAGTTACAGAACAGTGACCTGGTGATAAGCTCCTACTTGTTCAGCATCAAGCGCTCCTGGGATGATGTATTGGGAAATTCCCCACCGGGTACCTAATATTTTACTTCTGTCCCGACGGCTTTGTGCTGGACCGGAGAGACGAGGAGCTGCCCCCACCAGTGTCTCTGGCTGCCGTCGGCTCGTGGGGCAAAGGCTCCAGCAGTGCTCCAACAAACAGCAACAGACGTGGGCAGCAGTTACAGAAAGCTGCTTTGAAAAACACTGTACAGATTTCACAATTAGGACACATGTCAGTCTTTTGAGGATTAAGACGAGCCTGATCGTTCTCATGCAGCTGATCTCCACTGGAAGGACATAAGGGCTGTTTTTCTGTTTTTGTTGTTACAAGCAGAGGTAATTAAGGTTTGGATCATGAACATTTTATCGTGGGGGGCAAAGAGATTGAAGAGGCTTTTGGCATGGTGGTAGCATTTTGAAAACACTTTGTGAGAATCCAGATTTCTTGCTGCCGTCTGGAATAGAGAAAAACTAGCTAGGTGTCATGGGGATGTTTTCCTAGATTTTCTTATAGTAAATAAATTTGAAGTAAAATAAGTCCAGTGTTTTAGCAAAATGGTCTGCATAATCTATTGTTGAGTTCATAGGGGAATGTAACAAACAGTATTTTCAAGTGGTTTTGTATTCCAGCGAGACTATTTCACAAGCTTGTTCTTAGCACTTATGGAACTCTTTATATTTTCAGAGCTCCTGAAAACAACAAGCTTGCTAAAAAAAATACAAGCACTATTTTTAGGGCTATAATGTCTAAAATAATAGCACATTGACAGGAACTTCAACAATTTCAACAGGATGCCACAGTGCTTGGTGGTTTACGGTCCCCCTCCGGTTCCCAACTGGCTCAGCTCAGACAGACAAGCCCGGCTCACTGGGATGGAGCCTGGGTGGGCACATTGTTTGGGCTGACCAGCCCCTGCCGCCGAGCTGGGCAGGCCGTAGCAATCTCTTTGCCCACTGCTGAAATGCAGCCACCTCTGTGACAAAACCTGGCCTTTTTTGACCACCAGAAAGTCTTCAGCTCCAGCTTTCTAGTGGGAAGCCTGAACTTGGAAAATGGGGGTTTTCAACTGGAGTGCTTCTCCCTTTTACGGATTTTTCACCCTCTCCTTGCCTTCCATGTGAAATCTTTTGGCCGTTATTTCTCCCATTCCTGAGTTCCTTTTCCAGCATTTTGTGACAGATAGCAGAGGCTCTCTCCAAGCACTGAGCACCTACTTTGGCATAAAGATATCTGCACCGGGAGTAGGACTGACATGCCATTCCCATCCTGTGGCTCTCTAAGCCAGCCATCCGAGCTGCCTCTGAGCAGCGTATCCATTCTCACTGTTACCCTATTGCTTCTCCCCAAATGTAATATGAATCCAGGAGCAGCTTTGTTGAACTATAATCTGGGTCAACAGTGCCTGGTAGGTTGAAAGGTCACACTGAAACCCCATCTGTTTTAGCTCTCCATTGGAACCATGAAAGTACTTTAAACTTGAGATGTTCTGTAGCATTCCTAAATTATCAGTAATGTGTAGTGACACCAAGAACTGTGGTCTAGAAATGCCATGTTTCTCTCTTTTTTTTTTGAGCTAACTGGGTGAAGCATCAGATTTAGGAAGTAAATTCAAATCAGCTGGACATAGGTCAGTGGCTGTATGTAGAAAGGGATGGTATGGTAGGTGCCTCTGGCCTATAAAAAGCCTGTCCTACTGAGATCTGGCTCCGGGGCTTATTAAATACCAGCCATTTTTGACTAGTAAAAGACCAAACAAAATGTCCTTTTTCTCCTTTGATGATTAAACTCAGCCTTGAAGTGAGTGGTATCATTTATATAAACACTTGCTTTTATGTATGTGCTGTCGTAAGAGATTAGCACATTTGCATGCTTACTTTTAATGTTGTTTTTGCTTTCAGGTGACAGCAAATGTAACCTATAGACTGAGGGAAGTGCCAAGGTGTCAGGGAGGGCAGGGCACATCTGCCTTTCTTCTGTTCCTTGGGATCCAGCCAGGTGTCTTCAGAATCTGCCCTAGAAGTCCTCAGCACCGCTGGTTCCCACTGCTCCTCAGTCCCGGTCCAGAGCTCTCCCGAACCATTTCCAATGCCATTAATTTTTGTGTGCACCAGGGACCCCTTTTTCAGCACAGTTAATTCTGGAACGTAAAGGAACAAATTCATGTGGGAGGAAGGTGAGGAGTACCGCCACTTATTTCACTCTGGGGGCAAGATTAGGTCTAAGTATCTCTGATCAGCTGATTTGTTTTATCCATTCCACATCAGGGTGTTAAAGGGCTGACTGCTGCAGGGCTGTGCTTGGTCAGTCTGTGCTGTGAAATATTAACAGGGGTGTGGCTGAGACTGCAGCTGTAGGAATTGGTTTTGCTGTTAAGACGGGGGAAGTAAAAAGCTTTAACTTCAGCAACATTTCATAGTTTCCTTAATGTCTCTGTTGGGTTTTGTAAGGCACGATTGAACTGAGGGCAATGGCGAAACGCCCCACGAGATTGACTCTGGCCATGCTCGAGGGAGAAGAGCTTACTCCCTCTCAGAGAGCACATCCTTCTAAGGATGTTATGACTGCCGCAACCGTGCCATCCAAAATCAGCCAAGTTACCTTGGAAATAAATCTTTGCAAACTCAGCTGGGCAGGGAAGGAGCGATATGTGCCTGGCAGAGGGCTGGGGCAGTAACCTCCCGACTCAGAAGAGGACACTGCAATTGCAAGACAGTCGATAAATGGCTGTGATTTTTCACACAAGGCTTTTTTCCTCCATTAGAAACCAAAAGGCACTGGGACTGCTCAGGGACTTGAAAGCAGGGGCAGCTGCTTCATACAGGAACATTCCTGAGAGATCTTCTCCTACCAACAGCCCCTGCGCGGTTTGGCGCAGGCGCAGACCTGCCTTGATGCAGGTAAGCTTTCTGTGCACCTATTCCCAGCACCTCACTGACAGCCCCCAATACAGCATGGGTTTAAAGCTGGACTATAAACCAAAGACCACACTGGTTTCTCTTATTTATGGCTAACACAGAGACGGTGACATCCTTGGCGACCTCCTCCTGCCACCTTTAACCTTTCAGCTCTGTCTGCTGCTTCCCCATCCTCAAGTAACACAAAGATGAGAACAAAACTCCTTGCTCTGGACTACAGTGTGATAATTGAGTGGAGTCACGCTAGCTACAGAGAGACAAATCTGCAACTGATTATGAGGTTTTCTTCTCAATTAATTGTCAGAAGCAAAGGGATGTTTGATGTTTAATGTCTTTTTCTTTTTGTTAAATGCATTCTCTCTGCCACCCGTCCTTAGCCACTGGGAATGGATGGAATTGTATAATGCAAAGGCTGCGGAGTTGTCAGTGTATTCATGCATAAACCATCTCAAGTGTTCATCTGCTTCTTTGGTGTTACATACAGGTCTGGGGGGGACCTTGGTTTTAAATCTGTTGACAGTGACATCAACGTCTTATTTGGAGGCACTGAATGAATCCTAAACCCCAGTTCAGGGTGTGAGATTTAGACGCTGTGCATGTTCTCTGGGCCAGGAGACGGAGGATGCATCTCTTCTGTGCTCCCTGGGCACAGTATCTGATTGTGAATGTTAAAGTGTGCCTGGACCGTCCTCACAGGTCTGTCATTGGACAGAGGAAGAAAATTCCTCTGTCTTTGAAAATCTTCTTTGGAGCTGATGTTTGTTCATGTGGTCTGAGTCCAGGAACAGCCCTTTGGCTGTCAGGAGCACTTTCAGGGAGGAAAAAAAAAAAAAGGGAGACAGCAATGGGAAGGAGGTTAGTGAGAGTTTTAAAAGGGAGAGGAACCAAGATGTGCCCTGTGTGACTGAACAACAGAGACTTCATTTAAAGTGAAAATCTGGGACCAAAAGGACAATTAGTCTGTGAAACCTTCTGCTTCTGTGCTTAAAAATTTTTATTTAAAAAAATGGTGAAAACACCAACAGTTTGTGGACATTTTGCATCTTAGGAAATGACAAACTCCTCCAGTATTTTATAAATTCAGAGGCTTTACAAAGGTGCAGGCAACTAGCAGTTCATTTTTGAGACAGGAAGATGAAGCTCAGCATCCCAGGGTACCTCAGTGCTGCTGAAGTCATTGCAGGAGCTGGCAGGGAACGTCCGTGTTGTTCACAAAGCAGAACACCTCCAAATTAGACCTGTGGGTCAAATCCTGACCCCAGTCAGGTCAGTAGCAAAACCTGTGCTTGTTCCTATGGGGCTCAGTCTCAGCCCTACTGTTTTCCATAAGGCTGCTCAATACTGTTGGGACTCAAAATTAAGCACAACTTGAAAGATTTGAACTAACTGTAACTCAGCAAATTACTGGCAGAGCTCTGATGAAGACTTACTTTACAAATTCCTGGCTCCCAGTCCTCTGCTGCGACCACAGGCAGGATTGAACTGATTACAGAAAATCTTTAGGAGGCTCATTATTTTAGATCTAGTATCTTGAACTTTCAGGAAGATCTAATGTAGATCAGGAAATAATGAATAGCTCTATAAAAAGGTAAAATAGAGACCAGGCTCTTGTAACTTGGAAATTGCCAGAGAAAACAAGTAAATCATTCTGCGCTACACTGTATTTTAAGTTACCAATTGCACCAATTACTTAAGATAAATCTCTTAATTTGTTCTGTTTTAGAAACAACAGGGATGCCATATTTCACTCAAAAAAAGTAATAAAAACCATATTTGAGGTAGTATACATCCTTTTCCAGGTTTTTATAGTGAATCTCATGTTATGTTAATGATGGTTTACATTCTGCTTAACCACTTTATTACAGCTAGAGGAAAGGTTTATATGTGTATGTTGATACACATATATGTATATAAAATGAACAATTGGCAAAGATTGGCAATTTTTGATGTGCTGAATGAACTGATGTGCTGAATGGGATGGGGAGCAGGACAGATTCAGAGGAAAACTCAGTCCTGCATATGAATCTGCCTCACTGATTTTTCTAGTGCGGTTAATAATTTCCCTTGAATGCGCTGCAGAAGCCGAGTTGATATTTGTTCAGCCTAGATGCACAAGCCAGTTGTGCACCGTGTACAGTCCAGCTGGCATTCCTCCTGACTGGTCTGTGCTTTTCAGGCATAAAAGTGCAAAGATCCCTGACTACTAGAGGTGAAGGTTTAACTGTCATACAGCTAAACTTCAGCACTCCCTGCTTTGGTTGGAGATTTTGATTCTCCCTCATGCCTACAGAAAAGATTACAATAATGTGGGCTTTTGTTTTGCTTTTTTTTTCTTATAAATTAACTAAATGTTTAAATGTGCTGTCAGATTTGATTTCAGTTGCAATGAAAGTTCAAGTCACTTCTTGTCTTATCCAAAACAGTGCATCCTATCTTTACCTTATGCACACACAGCCTCTTTCAGATATGTCAGATTGAGCACCTGAGCTCACGAGTGACTTTTGAAAAAAACTGGGCAGCATGAACGCCCCATGCCTTGTTCAGGTAACCTCCTTCTCCTTTGCTGAAATCTCTCCCTATATTTCAAGCAAGGAGGATGCCAGGCAGCAGTAGCAAAAAGCAGGGAAGCATTTCACATGAAAAAAATACCACTTCAAAAAGTATGCAGACTGATTCCCCCAAAGATGTTGGACGAAATTATCTGTTCTTCTTTCAGGTTTATCAAACAGACCGTTGCTTTTCTGAATCTCAAGGGATATAAGGACAAGTTCAACTTGCGATGGCCTTCTCAATTTCCTTAGCTGACATGTAACTTACAGTTGGATGCATCATGTAAGTAGACACAATACCTTACAAGGGACTTCATACAAAGTCTTTCCTATGAGTTCCTGTGGGCATTATAATATATAGGGTAACATTGCCTTGTGTTTGCATGGCAGCCCAGGCTGCAGCAGGAGCCCTACCCTCCTATAACATGGATCTCACTTCTGAATTTGCTACAAAAATTGGTGCATTTGAGGCAAAGGTCACTGCAGACGAGGGCAGAGGCAGTACGTTGCATGAAGCACATGCAGAAAGGTTGCTTCTGTGATACATCAGCTAGGCTTTGTAACTCATTTTATTCAGGTTATGAGCAGCAATGAAAAAACTGTGGGGAAAGGAGGGAGAAAGAAGGACTCTTCAGATAAAACCAGAGTGAATACGTTTATTTTCTCACTGGAACCAGAAAGTTAGTATTTCTGTTCTTGCTGAAATTTGTTAGCTGTTTGAGACAAGATTTTTCATGCAGAATCTTCTACGAGAAAAGAAATAACAAAGATATAGGCCTGGCACTGGGAACCAGTAACCCACAGGTGGAGGTGCCGATGTGTCCTTGTCCGCTCCTTAGGTTCAAGGTAAGAGAGATGCAGGAAAGCTGCTTTCAGTTCCTATCTTTGCTATTCTGTATTGAAAACAAATGAACAAATAAAAAAAATCTCTGGACCTTAGAAATCACCTCTCTCACAAGACTGTTTGTGCCTTTTCCAGAAGTCCCAGCAGCTCCTGTTGGAACTGTTCCACTAAATCCCTTCTTTAAATGGTCACTGAATCTGAAAGAGATGATAAAAGATGGATTTCAACATCCCCTCCAGCACTCTGAGGCTGGATCTCTTCCATGCCACGTACCTGCTCTAACCCCTGACCTACAGGGAAGGGGAATCATCTCCCTGGATGTGGGACACTCACCTTGGAAAGATTTCTTTTGTTTGAAATTGCAGAAATGGCATTTTTAGTGAATAAAATTGGCTTGCCTGGATCTAGTTCTTAAGACATCAAATCGGCTGCCAGGCTTGATGTCGGGGTTGAAGTGAGGTCCTGATCATGACTCTTGCATTGCAGACAGATTCCCATGTTGTAAAGTCTCCTGCTACCACCAGTGACAGCTGATGAGGGTGGGACGTGTTTTGCCCACCTTCCCTGCTCAGGCAGTTCAGATGAATTGCCAGGACGTGGTTCTGGGTTGGGTTTTTTGTCTTTGCCCTTTGTGCTGGTCCAGTGCTGGCTGGGGAAGTACATAGTCTAGCTGTACTCACGCACCGCCCCCCCCCCGTCATTTTGACTTGCGCGGGTGTAAGGGAGGCTGACATGTGGTTTGCTGGGATCACTGCCTTATCTCACAGGCTGTACAGGGAGGCCTGTAGGCTAGATGCTGAGGGTCTTCCAAAACTAAGCCTCAAATCAAACACAGTAAATTAAGCTACAGCATATGCAACACATCATTTCAGTATTTATGTTTGCAGCCTCCAGCTCCAGTATCAAAAAGCCTCAGAGATGAGTGCAATAAATAGCCAGTTCACAGAGGAGCTGGCAAGATTTATTATGTTTATGATTCTGCACAAATGGTGTTGACAGATTTCTTTTGATACAGAGATAGCTTCTGCACTAAAATCACCGAGGAGAGCTAGACTTGAGAGGATTCATCCCCAGCTGAAGTCTATATGGTTAGGTGCCTATAATTCCTTGCATGCTGTGTTTTAAACACTGCCATATAAAGGGGCTTTATACAGACGGTGATTTTGTGTTGCCCTTCTGAGATGGTAATCCTAGCATTATCTCTTTGGCTGGTGTTATATCGTTGCAATTAAGTGATAATCATTATTGGCTATTCAATAGAGTCCTAAATGTGTGTGATATGCTGCAGTAATTGAAACATGTGGAAAGTATCCCATTAAATTTACAGTCTGAGGCTTTGGTACAAGTGCCATGGAATCAATGGGAAGTTTTTCCTTGATTTCAGTAGGAGCTGGATCTTGCCCAAATAGCGCAAAGCAGCCTCCCACGCTCCAGAACAAATACAGAGAGGCATATGGTTACTGTCAAGGGAACAGGTGGATATTCATATGGTTTGTAAAGGAGCTGGAGACAGCTTGTTGCATTTTGATACGAAGGTTATTCCAGGCAACTGGAATAGTGTGAAAACAGGGACAACTACAGCACGGGCAGCAGAGGCAGCAGAAGCAGGCATGGGTGAGACTGGGGTACAAGGGAGAGGGGAAGCCTGACACAAAGTTATGCAGAGTTTTGGAAATGAGAAGGAAAAGCTCAGCTAAATATGTGAAAGAAGTGGAGGGGGAACTCAACATGTTTGCGAGCAAAAGGCTTTGTGGTGGGTTTTGCCAGGGCTGGAGGGAACAAGATGGTCCCCGAGTGGGTGCAGTGGGGACAGGGCGGTGTCCTTCTCGGTGCAGAAGGCTGCACCATGGCTGCTGCTGAGATTTACCCCCTTTCTCTCCCCTGCCAGGCATGTGGTTACACGGAAAAGCAGCCAGGATGGTCCCCCTTGCCCAGGGCACGGTGCTGAGTGGTGGCAGGGGTAGCTGGGGTTGTCACACCCAACAGCGGCAGGCTGACACAGCCCGGGCTTCACGTCCTTCACACCTCTGGAGAGCAGTAAATTAGTGGACCAGGGGAACTGCCTTGCTCATGCTGGGTTTGAAAACAAGATCCCCTTTCAGCCCCTGCCATTCAGCACAGCAGGAAACTAAAAGCTTCTGATAGCAGAGATGAGATATGGCTTCAGTGGGGCAGAATTGGGCGCAGGGACTCGTTCCTGTGCACTTGTCCCCACCACGAAGCTGGTGTTGCAGTCCTGCGGGCATGGAGCACGGTCAGCATGGCTCACGCTGAGCATATTCAGCTCTTTCGTCTGCCCCAAGCTTGGAACAATCTTTCTGTGTGCTGGGACTGGGTGGAGTGGGTTTGGATCAGCTCAGGCTGGGAAACTGAGATAATCTCGAGAAATGAGCAAGTGAAGACATTTTTGTGCAGCAAACCTGAATGTGGGTTAGCCCGTTGTGTTGTGGTGAGATACTGCAAATGCTCAAAACAGAGCAAACATTTATAAAGTGTTGTCATGCAGCAGATCAGAGATCTGCTAGAGATCTCATAAAGACTATCGCAGACTGTTCCATGTGGTAAACTACAGTGCATAACTTTATAATGGGAGCCATTGTGTTTTTGCCATTTGCAAAATGAAGGCAATAAAATGTAATTAAAAAAATGAAGAAGAATCCTGTGTGTATGGGAGAATTTTGTAACTGGAACTCCTTGTTTATACTTGCTCAGCAATTAAGCTTCTGTGATGCTAAAATAGGAATGTTAATAATTTGGAAATGCTAAATCAGCACCGTAGCAGCTATTCTTCTAAAGGATGCATTTGGAAAGGTATTGAGAGAGATAACTGATCCTTGTTGCTATTTTATTAACTCAGGAGTAGCTTGTAAGAGTCCTCTTGAGTATTTATCTGATATATCTGCCAAACCCAAGGAACTATTTCTGCGTGAACAGGGCCATGTTTCTCCCAGGGAAAGTGCTAACTAGTCACTCTTGTTAAAATAGGTGAAGAGAAAACCTAGCGAAGAATCCTTTCATAATCATGCTGGGATGGCATGGAGGCATGTCAGTGTGAAGATACTGTTCTGTGCTCAAAGAAAGGTTTGAGTTGCTTGTCTTTGAATTTTCATTTTATTCTGAAACTTGAAGCTAAGAGCAAAGTATAAAAGCAGATCATCTGGTGGACTTTCAACTCCTTGGAAGTCCTTGCCTCCCTCTGTGAGAAAGACAGTCGTAGCAAAGCGAGCTGGCGAGTCCTGCGGCCAAAAGCCCACGTTGCACTGCCAACACATTCACGCAGGGTCCCTGTCACGGGGCACGAGTTTCTGTGGGCACACCAAAATGGGCCTCGGGCTCAGCGAGGCCGGTCGCTCTTCCCAAAATAACAGTAATGAACAATGCGGGGCTTGAGATGGCCTGGCACGTACCTGGCTTAGGCTGATCTGCGCTTGCTTGTCGTATTTACTCAGGCTTTTGTAGTTTTCTGCGAGTAGCTGGGCAGCGCTACACAATAGATTGCACTAGGTTTATTGCAAAAAACATGCAAAAAGCTGCGGTGGGAGGGCAGCAGGCGCTACCAGTGCAGCGTGAGCTCCCCCTGCACGCAGCCACCGGCAAGTCCGCCCTGTCCCCAGCCCTCCCTGCTCTGCCCTCTTCTCCCATCTCTTCGTGTCACACGCTACCTAGAGCCTGTGGAAAAAAATGCTCATCGGTTACTTAAGCCTTTTTAAAGTCCAATAAGCGCGGGTCACTCAAGGGAGATGTCAAGTGGGTGAGCGCTGTCCTTGCAAAGCGCTCGGGGTCGTGGTTTTGTTACGTCCCCAGCCCACCCCGATCGATGCTCCAGCCCCGGGGTCCAGCAGTGAAGTCCCAAAACGAGTCCTCCTTGCCCTCCCGCTCTCTCTCCCTTACCAACAACAAGGCAATCAGAAAGTAAAATTGGCATCTGGAGTATCTTGCATAATAAGCATAGCAAAATATTTACCTCAGTACTGCATTTCAACGAGGTGAAAGGTTTGCGGGTTCCCGTTTGAAGGCGAGTGATGCCAGAGGGGCCAAAGCCACAGATCAGGAGTGGCTCAGTGATCCTCTCAGCTGGGAGGAGGGAAGAGGGCTGACAGCATATTCTCAACAGAAAAATCGTATCGATATAAATGAAAACATAAGGTAGCTGGAGTGACAAGCAGCACAAAGGAGAGGACCTGCGGACCAGATTGGTGCCCTGAATGATGTAAGATAATGTGCGAGTTGGATGGCAAAGGAAAAGGATCCATATAAAATGTGATTAGTTAAATATATATATTTTTTAATTAAAGCTGGACCATTTATGGTGTAGCTAGCTAAGTTACTGGTTCCATAATTGGTTCTGGCTATACTCTGTTAATGCAGGAGACCTGCCATATGCCAAATTCAATGCAGCATTTCTATGTGATATAATTGGCACGTGCAGCTCCCGTCCAGTTTAGTAGCACAGTAATAGTTTCCACTCCAGTGTTGTGTGCAGTATAGAAGTTAACTCAGGCTGCCAAAGTAGAGTAGTCAGGAAACGTTCTTATAAGGAAAGTAACAAACACACTTGGCTAAAAACTGCCAGTCTGGCAGTGCTTATACAGGTTCTTCCCTGGCAGTCTGGGTACATTATGAGAGAAATTGTCGCTTTGACCTCGTGTGCATCAAACCAGAGAGCAGCTATCCCACGCTCGGGCCTGATGCAGAGGGCGTGCAAAGGCCGTTGGCAGTGTCTGTACCCTGTACCTTCGTGGAGTTTTGCTTTCCAAGAGCAGGGCCGACCCTGGACAGCTTGTTCACGCTCACCCACACAGCGCTGCCATCGACACCCGCCTGTCCCTCGCCTCCTATGAGTGGCCTCACTCCACACCAGACAGCACATGGTTTGGGGCGGCTTTATACTTGTAGGGTAACTTATAGAAACCTGCTAGCGCAAACAGACCCAGCTCTGATGCCAGCTGGGGAGCTTAGAGAGCACTTTTAAAAAGAATCCAGACCGTGTTTGGTTTTTAAGAAGCGTTGCTGAGAGCAGCGCGTGTAAGCTGGGAGGACAGAGCAGGCGGACTGTGCAGCAGGAGAGGTTGCTGTCGCAGGGGGGAATGGAGAGGTGCCTTGATTTGTTGGTATTTCTAAGCTCTGCCACTCTCCTTTTCTCCCTCCTCCTGCTAAGACCTCTTCTTGCTGCTTTTCTCGTTTTCTCTCTGTTTCCCCAAGAGCTCTTGCCTTTCCACCCTCTCCTGCCGAGCGAGAACACCAAGCAAACCCCTCTTGGTCCTGGTCTCTTTGGGACCCATGGCCCACTCCCCATCAGACCGTATGTCGGGGGGTTGTATTTTTTGCCCCAGGGATGCCGGGGGTGCTGCGCTTGGTTTTTTTTTTCCCCGGCAGAGCCCTCTCTGCCGGCAGAGGTCAGCAGGCTCATCTCCAACGCGGCTGAAGGCAGCGCAGAGCCGGGGCCGAACGGCCGGCCCCCCCCCAGCCCTCCCCGGTAACCTCGGCAGGGGCTGAGCTGCCTTGGGGAGATAAGGAGGGGCCCTGTGAAACTGGGTTTGGTTTGGAAAAAAAAATAAAATAAAAAAAATGTTCAAAGTACATCCGAGGAGGAAGATCGGTAACGAAATCAGTGTGTCTGGAGCATCGCTGAGGATGGGGGGTTGAGGGCAAAGCTCCCCAGGTTTTCTGCTTTTCTCAGGGAAGGAGGAGGGTGTCGGGGTTTTCCTTCAGGGTTGGAAACACTCCTGCTCTGGCACAGGAGCTAATTCACCTGCTGTCTTCTCGCAGGTGCCTGAGAGCTTGGTGACAAGTGACAACTGCTGGCCAGAGGGACCATGTGTGGGGTGGCACAGGGACAGGCAGGTAGCATCCCCCAGGACAAGGCTGACTGAATTCAGAGCCTTAAGGGACTGTTTCTATTGCAGCTATGCTTTTGATGGCAGCGAGTAAAATAACCAAAACTCTTGCAAGCTTACCTTGTGAATGGGGTGAAATGTCTCCAGGAGGTAAGAACTGTTTGGATCAATTCGTTAAGACAGTTAGTAAAAAAATACTTCAGCCTAATGGATGAAATGATTTTACCTAAGCAGAACAATATCCATTGATATTACTGACAATGAGAGGGTACCTGTGAGTTGCAGAAATGGCAGCTTTTTACTTCTTCCATCATTTACTTCTTTCTATTCCTTAGTGAATAGTGAAATGTTCATTCTGATGCCCCAGAAGTGCTGTCTCTAATATTTAGGTCGAGCTCCGGCAATCAGAAGAAGCAGTTTTAGTTTTGAGTAGTTCAAAGGAGCTAAAGACTTGCACCCTGGGGAAGATATTTAGATCACAACAACAGGAGATCTAAACGTTTATTCCTGCTTGACTTTCTGAAATAAAAGGCAACATAAGGAGGAACGGGAGTAGGAGCTGTGTGAGGCAGTGTGATCCTCCCCTTCTTACTCAGCCCTCTGGGACGCTGCTTACCAGTTACTCTGTTGGTAATAACAAATAACAGCATCGCTTGATTCTCCTCCAAGAATTTCAAAGTGATTGCAGTGGGATTAGACATTGTCCCTGGGTTACAAACATCCCCACAGAAAAACAGGATTATGTGGTCTTCTCAGTTTAAACCATTGGGAAGGAGCAGCCTATAAGATGAAAGAGACTTTTATTCCTGGAAATTGGGATTTCCTGAGGCCAGGGCTTAGCAGAGCTCTTCCAGTGGCACTGGTGTAAACTATCCCCACCTTGCACCCCCAGTGCAGGGGCTCGCAGTGCAGCACGCAGGCTCTGCTGGGCCATCGCCACGTGCGTGGGGCCACGAGGACACCCCACGGTGGTGCTCCCCATTCCCAGTCACGGTGGATGTCCACGTGAGTCCTTCCCTAATATGCAGCGCCGGGGCTTTGCACCAGCCTGCTCAGGTGAATAAAGCTGCAGAAAAAAAAACAGGACCAGGCAATGCATTTTGCTTCTCCTGCCTGTGGTGTTGCTGGGGCCTCCGGCCAGGGCTTTGCAGGGTTTGCGACACCGCTATGTGCATTTCTGCAGGGCTTTCCCAGCTGCCCCCAGCACCTCCATGCCCCAGTGTTAGTGCAGACGGAGATGGGGAGAGGAGAGGCTGCTCTGGACACCTGCATGTAGCAGGCTCCCTGGTCTCGGTGAGCTCCTTTCCTGCTTTGCTTCTAAACACCGCAAAAACCTTCCTCGGCACAATTTTTCCACCAGAGACTCTTCTCTTTTCTTCTCCCATGAAAAGGCATCTGACACCGACTACTCATTTGGGAAGGAGGAAATTCTGCAGAGATACCCACAATTATCACTAAGGCCTGGTGTCCCCACAGTCTCCCTGATTTGGTTCCCATCATACATGTGACCCACCAGCAGCCAGAGGGGACCCTAATTCCCATCAAGGTGCTCCAGCATTTACTACTTGGGACTGTCCCATTCATCAGCCTCCTTCCCCACTTCCCTGCTCCTGCATTAGCCCACAGCAGCTGCAGTCTCCACAGGGTGGGGCTTTATTAGGGTTTAATTAGCTGTGATCTGGTCCTCATCAGAGACAGCCTGTGCTGTGAGCTGCTCAGAGCTATGAGAGGCCATCCCATGGTGTTAGAGATGATCTGTGGTCCTTGCAGGTCCTACCTGGACAGGGACGTGCATAAAACCGTGTATGTTGGCACTTGTACAGAGGTAAGGTTGATCCCTTCAGAGAAGTTAAAGCCACACTTAAAAATTAATGATTTTTCTCTTCTCAAGTCACATATGCTGCTGCTGCATCTCTCCTGGCCCCGGGGCAGCAGGCAGTGTTGCCCATCTCTAGGCAAAGTCCCATTGAGGAAACATAGGGTGATGGATAAATGACAAAACCAGCATTTAGCATCTTTTCCTGTTTCCTCTATGTTATACAGCATTGGCCAAATGTTTTAATCAATGCATATTCTCAGGGGATATAAATAAGCACAGCTCAGCTGACTCCTGGGTAAGGTATTTGTTTCCTGGGAATCTGGTACTGTGTCTTAACTCCTTGTCTTCAGTGCAGGGTTGTTAATCTTTTTTTGTTGAAGGATGTTCAGATGTGCCATTGTAATTATCGATTTAATATTATACAATTTGCAGATTCTGCCTCAGAGGTTTTAATCTCAGGTTTGCCTATTACTTTGATACATTTATCTAAATATTGTAACAGAGCACTCATTTCCTCTCTCATCACTAGGTCAATTGGAAGTGCTTTGTATAATGACTGTCGAGAGGTCTATGTTGTGTATTAATCTTTTTAATTCTTCTGTGCTAAACCAGTTGATTGTAACTAAAAGCAAGGAATATATTTTTCATTCATAATTTGGATTCTTTTCATTGCAAGTTACCAATAAGGCACAGCATGCCAAAAATAGCACAGACAAAAACAGTTTGGCTACTTAAAAAATGCCATGAGAGATTAGCAAAGTATACATAGACACAAACCATATGCAGACAAGAAAGAAACAGGACAAATCAAAACAGTTTTAGCAGGTAAGCACCCACACAGCAGCATGTGTCATATATCAAAGAGGCACAGACTGTAAAACAGCGTCCTGCAGCTTGCAGCGAGTAGAAAGGCTCCCAATAAAAGCTTGATCGTCCCTCTTCTTTGGTTTCACAAGCCGTCCTGGATAGTGATTGCAAATTTGAGTCATAAGCATCAAAAGGAGACTGAAGTCATCCTAAACCATGTCTGTAAGTTTCTCTGGGATCCAGGAGGCTGAGGGTATTGAGTGCTTAGCAAATGCGAGATGCCTGCTCTGTTGGAAAGTCTCTCTTTGCTTCATATATAGAGCTCATATACGCGCTATGAGGTAAACCCAGATAGCGTAAGGGCAATTCAGCTTTCCTCTCAGCATCTGTAATATGGGTGACATTCCTACTTCCCACTAAAAAATACTAAATAATACTAAAAAATAAGCCAATTACTAACTGATTAAAACCTCAGGAAAAACTATAAACCCCATTTTTGCGTATGCACACATGCTGTAGTAATATAATAGGAGAGAAAAGTATTATTTATTATTTATGCATTTATCTAACTTCCAACTGTTTTGACTTGGTTTGGGGATCTTTCACATTTTAATTTCCTGGAGCAGGTGGGCAGCAATGCTGGGAGGCAATTTCATTCAGCCAGGAGGAACATGCAATGTACACTTTTATGGAGATACTCCTTGTTTGATGGGTTTCCCAAACTGAAACAAAGGTCATCCTGCCTTCTTGTGTGCAGGATGGTCTCTGTTTAGGGAAGGCATGACTTTTGTTACTATATGAAATGCAGAGGTGGTTACAGAATTCTTTTATAAGGTTAAAATTATCCCCCTACCTCCTGTCTCCCAATACCTGTGGGAATACACTGGCGCCCAAGGGCAGCATTTCTCTGTGTAGCAAAAGCACAGGGGGAAAATAGCAAGTGTCTTTCAAGATGTTCCAGTACTCAGAGTCACTCAGCTGACCCTGGTGGAAAGACCAGGGTCAAAGGGTGGAAAGACCTGATGTAGCTTGGGGCACATCAGTCTGAGAAAGAGTTGGATAAGAGCCTGTATAAATTAAGGTCAACACAGCTGGTAATTCTGCAAAACGTGGAGCAGCTTGGGTTTACATGGCTCCAGCTCTGAGACAATGCTTGGCAGGAGCAGGTCCCCAGTCCACGGGGAGGTCTGGGACAGTTGGGACTGCTCGGCTTACCAAGGCATATCCAAACCTAGCACCTCCCTGGGAGCAACAAGAACTCTTTAAATGCAATTAGAACTTGGGTTACAGGCTGGGTTGGCTGTGTAATTATTAGCATTACTGCAGCATTATCAAACCTGGATTTCACTGCTGATCTGGTGGATAATCCTTACATGTGTGAAAGGAAAGCCCTGCTGTTCCACCCTCACCTCAGCCATCCGCCTTCCACACCTGCGCCTGCAGCGGGTAAAGCACAGGACTTTCCACCCCAGCTTGTGTTTGCAATATCTGTTGTTTGCTGAATTATCTGCTTTGGTGAATACATGGTGTGAGAATGGGCCAGGGCAAAGGAGGAGTCTTTTAGTTCAGCCCTTAACCAGGGTTGAAGAATACTAGCAAAAATTAGCCAAAAATATTTGTGTTTCCTGCCAATCCCTCTCAGTGATTTCTTTCTTTTTCCTTCTTTTTTTGCCTCCAAGTTTCACACAAAGCTCCGTCTTTAGGATTAGCTGTCTACAGGCAGCTCTTTGTATTCAGCTGAATTTAAGATTATGGCTGAGCCATAGTAGGGGAGAAAGGTGACACTGGGGAGTTTCTGCAGCAGTAAATCCTGAAATATTCAGGCCCATGACATTTGTGTAGCTGGCAAATGCTGAGTGAGGAGACATATCTGGTCAACACTGAGGTCCAAACCTGGTTAGCTTTCACAGAAGAACCTGCTGTGAGTTTCAGGTTTGGGTGGCATCATATACATTTTCATTTGCTGCTGTTGCAGTGAAAATGCTGTTTGATGAAAATGCCTCTGTTCTTAAACCTCGCAGGCTGGAGAGCAGCCAAACGGTGGAGGAAACGCGGGAGGGAGCGTCATGCCGATAAATGCCAGAGGGACAAACATTGCGCCGTCGTGGCATCAGGACCCGCTTATCACATGTTTGTAGACTTTTTGAATTCACTGTGAGGGAGTGGGAAGAGGATGCTCCCACCTGTTCTGCCCTCTGTTCTGGAGGAAGGTAAAGGATAGCCCTCTCTTACCCCCGTTGAGGATGGGGAAGTGTTTGCCTAGGTCATCTGATGCTCTGCAGTGGATCCATGGCTCAGTGCAAGGAATTTGCATTGTGTGGGAATAAGCCGATGCACTTTCTGCTCTGGTCTGCCCTAAGCGCTCCCCTCTGAGGAGTGCAGAGGTATAAATGCAGCTTTCCTCTGGTGCAAAACCCAGTCTCCAGTGTCTGGATGTAACTGTCGGCATACGTGTACAAAGACACATTTAATTTAGGTTGACAGTGCTCTCTTTTACGATGCAGTGAACACTACTACTATTTAGAGAGGGAATGGAAATGTTAAGCTATGTAGTGTGCAGCGTGTAGTGGTTATCAAGGGAAACCAGCTATGGTTGCACGGAAGCTCATGGTTTTCCCAGAGCTGTACAGCTGAAGTTGGCATGAGTAAAGGTGCTTTTGGGCAGAAGGTCTGTTACCCGGAAAGCGGGGCTGGAGTGCAGGGTGCTTCTACCTGCAGGTTTCTGAACATTTACTTCTAGGGCTTCAATGTCAAGGCTTTTCTGTAGAGGCATCTACACAGAGGACTGCTTGGAGGGATAAATAACTTATAGTTTGTTCTCCTGCACTGGTCTCCAAACAGTCCTGAGCTGGTGATAGCTGTGGAGTACTGGGATGTGCTTCGACTGAGGTGTAAGTACATGTGCATGTGCATGGAGGTGTATGTACATCAGTTAACTCTGTCTGAAAAGATTGAGAAACACTTGAGACTATGCAAACCCAAGAAGCCTTATTCAAGTTCCAGTTCATCACTGGAATGGTATTAATCAACCACTAGTTACAGACACATGTCTAAGTCACCGAGTTTGGATTCACAGACCTTGAGACAAATGGGATCTTGGGGATTATTAACCTAACTTAAAGGCTTCCCTGCTGGAATTCTTGTGCTAGAAATCATGCTTATGCAAGTGAGGCTCATACAGGCAATTAATTTTAACTCCAAAATTCATGTCTTTAGTGTTCAGAGACAGGAAGGCAGCTTGAGATGTGGTTTCTCCCCATATCTAATGAGTTTTATTATGAGGAAATCTTCTACTTGATCAGATGCATCCAATGATTCTTTAAAAGGCTTTGGATGTGTTTAAGAGGGTACCAGTGCTCACCACAAATGGAAGGAGGAAAAAATTTATGAAATCTGAGGCTTTGTCACCAAGATGACATCTATTTGAGTTTGCAAGTTGCATTAGTTTGAGCTCACAAATTCTTCTTTTCCTGTCTTTAAAGTCATGCTTCTTATCCTCTCAGTTACCTCCTCCTTCTCTTCCTACCCCACAATGACTACATTTAAAAACTAAATTTCCTTTCAGGGAACAAATACACAGGATAAATTACCTCCATCTATTACTGCTTCCAGCAAGCTCCCACTGGTGCAGTCCATATCTAAGTAGACCTTATGTATAAATGCAAAGAGAAAAAATAGTCTCTTCTCCTGTGCCAAACAATTTAACAGCTATGATCAGATATGTCCAAATGTGAGAGGTCTTTATCCATCCTGTAATAATCACAGTGCTGACCACATTCACCTCTCCAGTGACTCCACTGGATTAGGTGGAGTTCACAGCAGAGATGAATTTGACCTAGTAAGTACATCAGTGGTCTTTTGGGGTTGCTTTACATAGCACGCAAAGAAGCTCTTCAAAGATTTGTGGTACAACATAACCTTGACTTCAACTCCAGTTTTAATGGCTACTTGGAAGATGACAAAGACCACACTCTTTGGGAGACTGCCGTAGGGTGAGAAGCCTCAAAACCACATGGCCAAATCTAAGGATAAGTGAAGTCTATACAGCCCACACAACTGCAGTGGCAGCTGTCAGAAGTATGCCAGAGAAAGCCATGCTCCTCCTGGCTGACAACTGGAGGGTAGAGACTCTGAAGCACAACTTAAAGCAAAAATGTTCCTTTGATGGATATCCAAAATTGGTGACTGCTTCCTTTCAGGATGAGCATGCTGTGCCCAGGGAGATGCTGATCGTCTCCTGATAGAACGCTGCAATCAGCATGGATTGATGGTGTGACAGAAACAGTGATCCATAAGCAATGGCACTTAGAGCCCTTGGTTTTGATGAATTCGGGTGTTTGTTTAACTTGTCAGAGGAAGAAGCCAAGCTGTGGTTGATGAGTAGAGCCGGGACCATATTTATCCATTCACTAATGGTTTTCTGGCCACTGAGGAGCTTGCTCTTAAACAGCAGAGATTGTGTCCTAGCACCTGATTTTTAGATGGAATTTTCTCCCCTGCACTGACCAGCAGCATCACACATCATCCCTCGCTGCCTCAGTCTGTGCTCACAATCAAGTTCACTCTCAGTAGCACGTATTTTATTAAATTTGGCTGTGACAATGTCACCAATTATGACGGGAAAAGCAAGAGTGGAGGTTAGGGGGGAAAGGTGAAGGTTAAATTCAGACATTCATGAGTTTATGGGGCAGTTTGTCCTCAAATCAAAGCCAGGCATTCATGTCGAGCTACGTAAACAGGAATAAACGCTCATGTGAAACTCACTTAAGAAGCAAAAACCCATAAGAATGTTTGCCACAAAATATGTGCTTTCTTCTCCCTTCTCCTTCTTTCGGCCCCAAGAAAGGAGATTGCTCGGAACATGTTGCTATCCTGGACAATGTGATAACTCTAAAGATAAAGACAAAAAAAATCCCTGCCAATAGACATGCAATCACGCTCAGAAAGCTGCTGTGTGCTGCAGCCACTGCTGGGAGCACAGCCTGCAAACTGGCTAGCGTAGGATCCCAGAGCAGAGGTGCGTGCCCAGTCCTGGGGTGAGGAGGACACATCGAGGTCCTTATTGAAGTGTCCAGTGATGTTTTTCCTCAATATCACACTTGGTAAAAAGTTTAACTCAAGGTGAAATTTGGGGAAGGAATGGGAAAACTGGTGAGAACATTTTTTAAAAAGCAAATTAACCTCAGATCCCCAGCTACCTTTTATTTACCAAACAGAAGAAGTTTCCCTGTGTGATACATTTCTTAAATTATAGGTTTCCCATTTCCTGGCATCCTAATAAAGTCTAGATGAATGATGAGAGAGTCTGCTGGGAGAATGAGTAAACATCTCCTACTGTCTGGAATGTAAGACGACTACTGTCTTATCCTTTGTTACAGGTTGTTAAGATAAAATTACCCTATATATCAACAGCACTGTCAATGAAATTAGAAAGGGCATTCTACCTCCAAGCTGCCTGGAGGGTTTGAGGAGGGAGGAGGGAAGGCAGTTTCTTCTCTGTTTATTTTGGTTTTCCATTTGCTATGAAAGGAGGAAAGGGGTTTTGTTTTGGGTTTTTTTGGCTTTGTTTTGGTTTTTAATGCAAATGAAAAAGAGGAGAAACGCCAAGGAGGATGTGCAAGGCAGGTTCTGGATATTTCACCAGCTGTGCAAGCAAAAGAGGAAAGAAATCGTAGCTTGGTCAAAATCCCGGGATAGTTCATGCCTGAACTGCAGTGGCAGCAAAGTTTGGGTGCAAAGCTGTAGCTGCAGCTGTAGATGTGGCCCCCATGTAGGGCAGAGGCTGCAAGTCCCTGGGCTGAGGGCACTTCATCTCTCCTGGCCTTCTGTCCCCCAGCAAACGTGGGCACTGAGCAACGCCTGCCTGGCACGAAGTGTCCTTAAGGGCGCTCTCCCACAAGGGATCCTGGGGGCCAGTGAGCAAGGAGCACCCCAGGGTGTTTCACCAACAGCACCTCTCTCATTCAGCCCTTGAAAATCCCTGCTGTCGAATGTGGTTAAACATAACCAGCGAGTTGAAAAGTTAAGAGGTCTTGGGAAGACAGGCATACGTGCGTGACATATTCCCCAGAGCCTCATTCACATAGGAAGGGAAGCTGACAAGGAACACTTTCCAGACAAGTGTCTTCTTTTCAATTATTTCCAGTTCCCTTTAAATAGCAAAGGCTCCTGGGGTAATGTGTGCAGCCTCTGCTCGCTCTAATGAGTATTAGCTCACGCAGGAGTAGGTCCTGCTGGTGGCGAGCCAAGGGTGAGCAGCACTGTCCTTCCCGTTGTCTGTGTGTGACTGCTCGGGACGGAGAGGCAAATCCTGGCAGCCCCGTTCACACAGTGGCCACCCTCACTCCAGCAACGATCACCCTGGTCCGAGGGAGACTGGCTAGAGAGCAGGGAAGGGTGCAGATCAGCATCGAGCTGAAACGATGGGAGGTGAGGGTTGGCATCCCGAGAAGATCATTTGCATTTTTGAGAAGGCCCAATCTAATCTGATTTCTAATTCAGCTCTGCGAAGTGCCTACATTTAGTGTTTTCTCTAGATTTCCTCAAGACACCTCTCAACCTCAAATTTGCTCCTGTGGTTTGCCCCATTTCTGTTTCCACCAAGCTATCTGCTGCTGCAAATTTGTCAGCTACAGTTTTAGGAGCACCCTCATGCACATCCCTATAATCCAGTAGTGTCTCTCCGGTGTCTTTTTTTATCAAATCTTGATGCTGTTGCAGTTTTAGTGGTCTCTAGAGAGAAACCACTGGAGAAGATCTACTTCTCCCAGAAAGTATTCTCTCAAAATGTGAGTCTCATGAGCGTGCACTTGATTGCCAAAATACTAGAAAACAGTCTATATTATCTGCCTGTACTCAGGAAAAATCCAGTGTTGACCTGTTTTCCTTGTAATTAGGCTTTATTGCCAAGTAATTACCTGGTTTAGACTTGTTATATTAATTGTGTCTTCAGCTGTCACTACTCTTGAATCCTATAGCCGTGAGACTGGGATCCAAAACTTAATTCCCACTGCCTCTATTCTGCACAAAATGAATTCTCTGCTCCAGACACCTGCCCCAGATGATCCCTGTGCTCCAGGAGGTCATGGGCTGTGGTGGAGCTGAAGGGTTTCTTATGGAGGGATGGGACTCTGGTGCAAGTCAAAGACAGCCTCATCACTTACATGTCCTCTCTTGTATCTACATCAGCCTCTGTTACAATCTCACTCCTTTGCCCTTTCTTTCTCTGTTTTTGCCAAGCACTTTGTTTTTCTCTTTTTTTTTTTTAAAGTTGTTTTTCCATTTTTGAAACTCAGACATTTCATACTATTTCAAACATATTTTTGTTTTGAAATCAGAAAAAAATGTAACTGAAAACAATACCGGAGAAAAGCTGGAAATAAAAAGCTGAACTTGGGTGAGAAATGCTCTTGGATTCACAAAGCATTCCTCAGTTTCTGCCATCTCATCTTGTAGTGTGTCAGAAACTTTACATGTCACTCTCATGCACTTACGTGTGTGTGTGCATACATATACATATGAGAATTTTCTCTGACAAGCTGTAGGGCTTTGCTACAAATTTTCCATCCCTAACCACGTCAGGAAGAAAATATCTTAATGCTCTATTCACAAAATACTTTTGGCCTGTTTCCATTTGAATGTTATGCTTGTTTGCATAGGCAATTCATAGGGGAGTTCATAAAACCTCTTTTTGCCTGAATTTGTGAATGCCTGCCCACTGCATGGGCTTAAAATGAAATTACGTTGGAAAAGGGACTGTTTTGGGATGCATACATTTTGCACATATTCTTTAAATAACTCAGATATGTTTTCAAAGGAGGATATTTTTCCTATGGACTGAAGGACACGTTTGTACCACCTACTATTTCTTCAGCTCCAAAACAGCACTAAGTAAATAGTTGAGGTTTTTGCCAGCTCAGTGTTTCCAGAACTTGTATCTTCCCCTTAGAGAGATCCCTCTCTAAAGGACAACCTCTTTCTTTAATTCTCGCTGCTTAGTTCCAGCAGGAAACCCTTCTGCTACCTCCGTTCCCAGCCTAATACTGTGAAAATGTGGACAAAACTGCTTTTCGCAGTCCTGCTGCCCAGCCCTGCACCGCGGTGCCAATAGCGGCTGGCACAAAACGGATGTTTGTCTTTATTAATCATACACACACAATCTGCAGCCTGAACTGTGTACAGAAACGAATGGAAAAAGTGCAACCTGACCACAAAAGTATTATTTTATAAATAAGGTCCTTTAGTAGTAGTTAATTGGATACACATTTTGCTAGATTCATGATACATTAGAAACTATCATATCTGAATTGACTGACTGAGTTCATGTTACATCTCTAAATTACCAATGACCATTCTGCCTTGCAACATCAGACCTTGGGTTCAGAAATCTAGCTCGAGGGCCTTTTTTAAGCACATGGCGCTTTTTTTTTTCTAATAGAGATTGATTTAGTGTATGTTTAATGGCCCCATAAATCACTCAACATGCCCAACTCACATACAAATTCTGCCAAAAAAAAAGTTTTCAAGGAAGCAGATGCCTTGTTCTTGGAACCAATTTGCCTTGCTCTCTGCGTGTGCGTGAAACCACCATTTCAAGATCCTCCTTATAAAAATGTTCTGCTCTCCCAGGTCTGAACATTGGTCATTTTCTCTGAGACTGCTTTCTTTCTATGCCAAGTTAAACTCGGGCTATTCTCCTGCTGTGCCTGTTCTGTTCTAATGCCTTTTAGATCAGCAATAAATAAATTCATTGTGCGTTTCAACAAGAAGAAAAAGAAAAAGCCGGAGTTGCATTGTGCTTGCTCTTGTGAAGATCTATTGTGTGCAAAGTAGTGTGCTATCAAATGGCGTAGGTCATTTTTCATTACCCCACTGAGGATGCAGCTCAAAGCAGAGGATTATAGAAACTCATTTCCTTTGGTTAAGGAAAAAAAAAGAGTTAACATTCAATAAACTCAAGAGCTATGACGCAATGTGGCCCTCAGAACCTTCCGAGCGGAGCTGTTAATAGCTTCCTTTCCCAGGACGCGGGTTTGCCCCATTCACTTATCGACTTTGATGCATTAGTAAAAGAAAATATCAACCCCTCATAACTCTCAGAAATGATACAATACATCACTTGAAAGTAAGCTAGGATCAACACATTGTTAACTGTTTGATCTCTCGAGTCAAAATTAATGATAGGTGTTTTGCACACAAAAAAATGAATGTTAAAAGCCTATTTAAGCTAACTAAAGACATCCATACAACATCAGGGTTGAATTGGAGGTGATTTCCTGCAATGCAGCTGTTATAAGTTTATCAGTCTGCGGGTGGCAGTAACCAGTAATCATAACCAGATTGCAGAAGGGTGGGATGGAACTTATCTTTAAGTAGAAGATCTAACTAACTAACTAACTAAAGCAAGCTGGTTGAGAACTAAGTTCACAGTATTATTCACTAGAACACCCAAGGGTCTGGGAGAAGCCACTTTTCTGTATATTTTAAAGAAATGAAACGATTCTGAAGGTTTAACTGCTAGGCAGGGAGAAACCAAGGTTCATAATGATTAACAGCAGACCTCCTGCGCTCTTGTACTCGCAACATTTACACAATAATGATAGCTAATAAGAAATGGCATTAAGAAATGACTTCAACTTTCTCTGCTGAGATGTTGCCATAGGCTGTTGATGAACTTTTAGCTCATTCTTTTGTGACATGGAAAGGAAAGATCTGAAATGTAGCATATATTTCAAGCAGAAGAGCAATTGAAAAAATTCCAAGAAATCACTCTGAAGAGCCAAAGAGAAGTGTTGCACTGCGAGACAATGCCTCTGGACAATTACAGCCTGTTAGTTTTAATGCATCTCGAATTGCTTCCGTCTGCAGCTAATCTGACCACTGGAAACAGTCACTTTTGCAATGCCCTTTAATTTTTCTGATTTGCGTGTGGGCGGTATCTGTTGGTATTAATATGAATGTTTTCCGGATTGAATTAGAGAAAACAAGACAAGCTTTCAAAGTAGCGTCAACTTTCTTTGAGAAATGTGAACTCAGGAGCATGTCGAGGCAGTGGCAAACCGTGCGGATGATTTAGGTCTGTCCCAGATCGCTGTCGTGCAAACACGAAAAGGAGTGACAGAGAAGTCCCACTGGCTCCTCAGATCTCGCCAGCACCACTCGACGGTCTCTTTAGCCCTCTTTGTTCTTAATTCTGCCGAATACTCTGCCTTTTCTGTGCGCTGCTTCAAGTGTGCTTGCAGCCAGCCTTGCTGCCCACAGCCGGCAGGGTTACCCCTATTTCCTAACTCGCTGACCCATGCAGACCCCCTGTTTTCTATGACTGAATGAATCCCTTAAACAGTTGAGTGAGCCAAAAATCTTCTTCCAGTCCCAAAGGCAGCGGAACACACGCTTTGTTTTTAAACTCACACAAGTTTAAAATCGCTGCTGTGTTAGCCTTTCCCATCAACAGATCCAGCTCCTGCCATCTCTCAACGCTCCCTCGTGCAAACAGCCACCTTGCCGTTGGCTTGGAGGAGCTGTCTAATGCCTGCTTAAACCCGGTTTCTGGAAACTGCAGGTCTGGGGAAGCTCAAATTTGCCTTTTTATGGAGAACAGACTGAAGAATGGCAACTACATTTTAACACAAAATTCTGATAAAAATGACTATGTTTTTAAAAATTCTTCACACAGCTTTCCTTCAAATTTTGATGGTTTAAAGCTAAAATAATCCTCCCCCCATGTCTGACATCTGTACTTTATGCAACACCTTTTTTCATAGAATTTTTTTTCATTTCAGAGGTGTTTTTCAGTGGAGTAAAAGAAAAATCTTGATAAAAATGAAACTTAGAAATCTATTTCAATTAAGCCACTCAGCCATTTCCAGTTTTTTGATTTCTGAATCTTACTCAACAAAACCTCCTAATTATTTATCCATAGCCATGGGATCAGCTCACTCCTTTCTGCTCCCTAACGGGACTATAAAATCCTCAGCTGGCAAATCTGCCTGTACGCCATGCTGTGAGATATGACACATCACAAATATCTGGAGAGGGTAAATTTTCCATTCAGTGAAGTAGCAGAGAGAGAACAATTTCATTGCCTATGTGACGACAGGTGGATGGTGGCCAAACACTTTCTAGTTTCTGACTTGCTATGTGTTCTCCCAGTTGTTATTGCTTTGGAAGTGACCCATCCCGGGCAGTCCGGTTACTGGTCTGGGAGAGCTGGACTGGGCAGGACCTGTGGCCACTCAGTACTTGCCCTCGTGCCTGTCTGCTCACTGGGTGTGATTACTCCTCACCAGGCTCCTTGGCATAAACTCTGTCCTCTTGCATGCAGTGCCAGGGCTTTGCGTGCTTTACAGCCCACCTCATCATATCAGTTCCTTCAAAAATCCTGCCACATCTGCATAATAAAAATTTTACAGACAGGGAAACTGAGGCACTGATGGGTGATGCCTCCTGCCCAAAGTTATGCAGTGGATGATGAGAAACAGAGATTGAGACTCCAGATCCAATTCCTTCCATATCATACTGAGTTACGTCTTGTTAAAGTACAGAAGTGAGTGTAGCAATTATCAAAATTCAATATAGGAACTTTTTCTGTAGTAGGCTCTGAAATACTGTTGTGTTAATCGTTTAAGCTATAGTAAGGGCTGCGTTAAGACATTGTGTGGTTTAACGTAATCCTTAGACTCACAAATTCACTGTTAAAACACAGCCTTGTGAGAGCGTGGGGAGCACTGCCTATCAATTTACACTGGAGGAAAATCTATACGCAGAAAACAGGGGAATTGGTAAACAACCAGTTAAATGGTTCAGCCCGCTGTCACTCTATCCCCACTGCATCGCAAAGTGCTGAATTCCTAAATGTGGAACCCAGATGCAAAAATAACAAAGACCACATTAAAGTGATGTTAATCATACAAGCTATGGCTCTAGAGGAAGATGCGGAAGTGCTTGGGAGGCTGATACAGGACTGGGGGAAAGATAACGCAGCCTACAATTGCTTTTTCAAATAACGTGTGAAGGGAAAAAGGTTTCTGTGCCTCTACCAAACCTCCTTGCGTGCAGCCTTGGGCATCTGAGACCGTGCACACACGCCCACACGCGCGGGCAGGGTTCCCAACCCCTCTGCAGATGTGGGACCCCCAACCTTCCAGACAACCTTGGGAGAGGACTACCTTGGGAGCGATCCTTATTACAAACCAGCCACGGGATGTGGCAAATCTACCTTTTTTACACCAGGCTTTCCAGGGAAGTGGTGATTTCCCTAGAAACACCCCAGCTGCCCAACCAGCCCTGTGAAAGAAGCCCAAGCCCCTGCATGCTCAGCCCTCCTGCCTCTCCTTACTGGTGACAGGACAGAAGGTCCCTCCACAGTGGGGCCAGGCATGTGGGTGGCTTCTTGTGGCTGGTAAAGGAGTCTGTGAAAGGCCATGTAGCAACACAATGCAATTAGGTGAAGGTGAACACCAGCATCACTTAGTAAATGGATGATTGCTTCGTTAGTGAGCTCTTTGGGGCTGGAGCCTGAGAGAAGGGCAGATATAGGCTCCTCTGTACTTAAGCTATACCACCTGGGGGAGAGGAAATGATGCCTTGTGATTGAGAAAACCTGATGGGTAAATTATCACCAAATGAGGTGAAAATCAGAAGCTCCCAGAAGGGATTGAGTTACAGGACTTTGAACCAGTCACTGAGAAGCTGAGCCAGACCTTGGTGCTGGAGGCCTGGTTAGAGAGGGTAGAGTTTGGCCTGAGGAGGTGAAAAGTCTTATGGCCTCTGGTGCTTCAGTGACTTCGGGGAGGTGTGAACTCTCCTTTCCCTGGAAGGACAAAGTGCTGGTGCTACCTTGACGTTGCTGCCTGCTTCTCTTCAGATGACTCTGTGTGGGGGAAAGGAAGAAGGTGACCTCTGGTAGCGGAGAGGTAAGCTTTATCTTTTGTAGTCCTAAATAAAATGATATAGTAATTTGGAATGACTGAGAAATAGGGTAGTATGGTTGTTGTGGGAGTATAGCTGGAAGGCCAGAAGCAGGGTCTGGAGGAGCCCACTCTCGGGCAGAGCTGCCACGCGGTGTGGGACACAGCAGATGAAGAGCCTTTATCTGTTGGTCTTCAGCTGGCCTGGTTATGAGTATGGAAGCAGAGGCATTGGGATGTTGGGGTTGAATGCTGGACAGACGGCAACTTAAAAATACTATGTGAATCCTGTGAGAGGAGTTTCTGTGCAGTGTTTTTAGAGTAATTTTATTATAACTATTATTCAAGTGCTTAATTTGCTCTGGCTTCACCTTCTTGGTCATGACTGGGTTTGGGGCTGGTTATGTACAGAGGCAAGTTAGGCAGTTGCCTCGCTTGCTGTGGCTAGCAAAATCTGTCTGCTGGCTGTGTGCTTTGTGCCGTGTTCTGCTGCTACACTCTCTGCTCTACTTACTGCTGGGGTTGAGTACAACACAGAGTAGGGGGAAGGTTCCTGCAACCTCTTCCCACCCTGCAGACAAGATAATCCTGAACTTCTGAATTTTGCTTCTGTAGTGTGAGCTTGTCCTCTAAGGAAGAGCGGGTGTTGCTTTATCCGTGTAGGGGACCAAAAGCGTTGCTTGGAACAAGCGGTGCAGAAACAAGAGTAGGAAGTGATGTTCTGCTTTTGAAAGCTGGTTTGCTCTTGTCCTTGGGACAGCAGAGTTCAGCCTGCAGCACTGGCTGGAGTGATACTGCTGGTCTGCGCCCCAACCCTGGGCGGGACGTGGTGAGCTTTATCCCAGAGTGAGCCGATTCCAGCTTTCTGAGTAATGCAGGCTTATTGGAATAAGCTTTCCTTTGATCTTGTAGACAGAAGTCCACAACAGCTGCTCTGCAATAGATAAGGACAGTCACTCTCCAGGCTGATGGTGTTTGGAGTTTAGTCCTCAGGATGTTGCGCAATGAAGGAACGCAGCCCGTAAAGGCGAGATAGTCCTGCTGGTGTGCGCACCTGTAAATGGGACAGTGGTGTCAGGGAAGAAAGCTGTCTGCTTGCGTATCATGGCTCTAGTGTGCTAGGTGTGATGTAAATGGATGAACTTCTGCTTTGTCTCTCTCTGCTGTATGCCCACAACTGTTTTCTCTTATGGAAACCGGGGAGAAATGCTATTCTTGCCTGTCAAACCTGGGGCATGTATGCTGAATCTGGAAGTTGCTGTAAAGATTTTTTTATTTTTCCCTTTTTAATGGAAATTACTTGGTTATGAAGTCTTCCCTTAAAGTTTTTAGTAAGAAGTTCTTAAAATCTGTTATTCCAAATAGATTCACTAAAATGCCTCTGTGCATTACTTGACTTAAATGTTGCTTTGGTCTTGCAAGAAAGAATGACAGCATTCACTTGAGATGGGTGTGTTTGGCAACGTTGATTTTGGGCTTCCTGCAGTGATCACAAAAACCTGTTGGATGTATGTATTTTCAGTAGGAAAAAAGCTCCGTATTCCCCTCAAAGATTTTGCAGGGGATGAAAAATATTCTGTATGGATGATCTCTGTTGAGTGTGGGTCACTATCAGTCCAAGCATTGGTCCTTACCAGGAATCCACTACATCTCCAGGCAAGCTGTCTAACAGAGCAAAGGGCACCTACTTAATGTCTGGAGCGGGGATGATGTGGCTTGTGTCACCCCTTGGCCTTTGTATGTCACACCTTTCTTGGCACTTGAGGATGTTGTGAGCTGAGATTCCCCTGACGGCGATGCCAGCTTTCCCTGTGAGGAGCAGGGCTTGGATTTGGAGGCTGCCAGAAGTGTGGGTGAGACTGCGGAAATAACCTTTGCCTGTAGTCAAAGGTAGTCAGGAGTGGTGGTGGACATGACTTCACCGTGCCCACTGCTCGGCATGAGTAACCAGTTCCATGCATTTCCATGCCAACCATTAATTTCCAGATGCAATGACTAGCACGGTATTTTCCATTTCCAGATCTTGTTTGTACTGGCGTGATTTAAAATACTTTGTAATTACAGTGGTTCCTATAGTCAAACTGCTAAAGCAATGCATGGTGCTTAGAAGTTTCTTCTTTAGCTAGCAATTTTGGTAATGACAGTAATTCAGATAATCTATCTTTGTGGCCTTGTGGCTTTCAGAAGTATAGGGCTTTTTTTTTTTTTCCTTTTTTAGAGATGTAGGCCTATCTCTATATATAGCTTGGTGAATATCTAGTATTCTAGATGTGTTAAAATAAACTCAACTGAGAAATTCCAGTCCAATTGCCACAAACTTTCTGATGTTGCTGTTCATGCTAATGCAATCAATGGGGGAAGAAAAACGGAGGGGGCAGAGGGACGAGCTTGGCAGACTGTGGTGGGCACTGGTTGCTTACATTGCCAGGCAGCTTTGGGGGTTTGGTTGTGTGCCAGCAGCCTGTCCTCCTCGAATTGTTGAGCGATTGTGAATATGCTGGACTTTTCCCCTGAGCTAAGCAGACTGGATAGAGGTGAAAGAGGCCAGGGCACAGTGAGAAACCCATGGTGTTGGCATCAAGGTGTGCAGCCCTGGGTGTGTGGGGTGGGCTGTCCTGTCCCCAGAGGAATGTGGTGGTGATGCCTGACCAAGCTCTGGGTTGTTTGTGTCTGCTCCCTGCAAGTTAACAGTTGAGGTGGGATATGGCAGTTTCCTCTCAAAGATGAGGTGGCCTCAGTTGAGCTTCATTTTGGCCAACAACTCAAAGCACAATAAACCGTTTTGGCAGCCAAATGTGACAACAGCCTATTGAACCAGGAAAATCCTTTTGGTTTCGGGAAGATGGCCGAATCCCAAAGCTGCTCTCATTTGCTGGTTGTCCTGGTTTCGGCTGGGATTTTATTTTGGTTATTAAACTGTTTTTATCTCAACCCATGAGTCTTTACTTTTTTTTTTTTCCGATTCTCCTCCCCATCCCACTGGGAGCGGGGAGGAGTGAGCGAGCGGCTGCGTGGTGCTTAGTTGCTGGCTGGGGTTAAACCGTGACACTGGTTAAGTCTACTACCAACGGAGACGCTCCTAAATTACTTCTGGGAGAAACTGGTCAGACAGATCAGAGGCAGACATCTCCCTCAGCGTGCAATTATATGTGCTGCTTGCTTTGAGAAGAGGCCAAAGCAAACGGGAAGCAGCAATTAAGGTAGGCACCAGCAATGAAGACCTAAAGTATAGGGCACGGTGTTTATCAGTTGTCACTGCACAGAAAAGGTCTCTTCTTAATTTGGCTGGAGAGGGAAGAGCTGTAGCTCAATATTTTTGTGTATTGATTGAGTAACTCTTGTTTTTCCCAGGAGGTTCTCATATGTAGAGAAGGGTGGGAGGGGCAGATGTTGATTAAATGTAAGCTCTTCTGCAAATGTGTGTGTGACCTCTGGCAAGCTGCTCATTCTTACCCTCCCTTCAGAGGCAAGGAACAGAGGTGGAATGGTTTGCCATACCTCTGTCCAATTAATCTGTATATTTTTCAACTAGAGGCTGACAAAACTGGGGGATCCCAAGCCTAGAACAAGCTCTTGAGGTCACTACTGTCATACCAACAATAAATCAACCAAAATCGCTTTTTTTTGGAAGTCTTTAGCAGTAGGAGCAGTAAATGCAGTCTCTCTGATATTCTGTGACCATGTAGCACATTGAAGATTGCAGGAAAGAGCTGTTGAACACACAGCATGTCACGTCCAGGACGCGTTTGTGTCCATAGTGCGTATGGGAAGTCATGTGGTTCCTGTAAAGCAATAAAACCTCACCGGAATCTAGTTAAATTTGGAATCTGTATGTAACTAGAGATTCTGGTATCAACAGTTTTCTTTGTGGTAACCTATGTATAAGGTTGCTTCTGCCACTTTCCAGAGATCTGCAAGCTAAAGCTAAATCAAATGAAATAGCGTTGTCACCTGGCTCTAGAACCAGGGGGTCTTAACAGATGCCCAGGTGGCAGCAAGACCAGTGAGGGCCAAATTGCTTCTGTTTGTGGCACCTGTACATGTATGCAAGGAAGTGCTGTGGAAGGTGTTTTGGAGACGTAACAAAAGAGATGTTGGGTATGTTCCACCTTTCTCCATAAGAGTGTAACTTGAAGCTAGCCCCATCAGCAGAAATACTCAATTTGATCCACAGAAATCTGTTGTCTGGCAAAAGGACAGTGTGCTTTTTCCTTTTTTGTTGGTGTGTTTTTTGGGTTTTTTTTTCCCTCCCCTCTCCCCCTTCCCTCTGCTTCTTTCTAGGCTTTGCTTGAAGCTACTGTTGGTTTTGAAGCCGTCTTCCAAACCTAGATGGGTGTTCAACTCCCCAGGTCTTAGGGCAGCAGTCAAGTTACCTTCCTTTTCTTAATTGTATGTATACACACATGTATGAGAAATATGTAAACACATATACATCTATGGTTGCAAAGGTATCCAAAGCATAGCAGTAGTGAGGACTTGCCAAAGCAGGCTAAGAGCTGGAAAAAAAATTGGGCAGTTCAGGAAGATGGCTTGAAATTAGTGCTGGAAAATAAACATCAGAAGAAGGGTTGGAGCTAGCTCATTTCAAGTGCTAAAGGAATTGTCTGTGCCTGCCTCTCCAGTGTTTGGTCCTCCTCTCTGCAACCATCCAGTACAATCAGTGGCTCCCCATCAACCTGTCTTGGATGTCTTCTTCCTTGCTTGTGTCCAGTGGACCTCCATGCCATCTAAAATCCCTTCTCTTCTAAACAACATTGCAAGACTCATTCTCTAACAGTGTGATCCTTGATGCCGTCACAGTTTTATTACAGGCCTTAGAGACTTGGTAGCCTGTGGTCAAGTTTACAGCTTTCCCCACCAATGACAGAACTATACCCTGCTGCCATCAAGAAGCAGTGGAAACAGCAAAGCTCACTAATGCTTGCTTTGTTAATGAGAAATAGGAAGTATTACCTTCAGCCTCAGAGCCCTACTTGAAAAACAGTTGCCCTCATAATAAAGGGGGGCCGCTCTGCCACCAGATGCAGGGTGCTATGCTTGTGTCTTTGTCTAGTAAGTGCTTCTGCTGTAGGGACATCATTGTCCCAGGTCTCTTCTTGAAAGCCTGTAGCTTACATGGTTCTTTAGTAGTTTGCTAACTAAAGGTTTTTAATTTGTCCCAGTGTAGCTGCAGAAGAGGGATGTTGTCTTGCTTGCAGTGTGGTAAAGGGCCACAGAATATCTATGCCATGCTCTTACAAACTGAGTATCGATCCAGTGTTTGATTGATTGGCCAGGGACTGACCTAGATGATCTCTTCCAGTTCTCCATTTGCTGGGAATCTTTCAAGAGGAAGCAGGTGAATCATGGACTTGATATTTTCCTGGTCTTCCACCCCTTTTCATAAAGGGAAGGAGGACACATCTGAGGGGACATCAGAGTGTGTCTGACACACGGTCTGGAAATGAAGCAAAGGCAACTTCAGTATCCTGCAGTGTTGGCAGAGATGTTTTTCTTTTCATTTTCTGAGAGGTGCTGCAGCAGAAAACCAGATCTGCTTCCTCAAAGGACTGTCACTCCCATCTGGAGAACATAATATTTGACCTGCAGGCTTAATTTGCTGTCAGTCTCCCACATCTCCCAGGAAGGAGTCTCCATCTCTTTTAACTTGAGGCTGTTACCTCTTGCCCAAACAACAGGTTTCCCAAGGCTTGTTCTTGAGACGGATGAGAAACATGAAATAAATGAATGCAAAACACAATCTTCTTCCTTTTTAAATAATACCAATAAGATAATACTTTGAAGAGAGAGTGCTTTGCAAGTGCTAATTAATAGGATTGTCACTGCGACTCTGCATTGCCACTGCAGAGGAATCGGGCTGCAAAGTGCAATGTGTCACTGAAGACGCGTCTCTCTGGTTGTGATATTTTTTTATTGAGCATCTTGTTCTCAGCTGCTACTAGAAGCAGGAAATCACTCAAAGCTGGGAAGAGCTGATACACTTTGTGCCTTGAATTGGTTATGCTTTTCCACCTACTCTGGTGAAGCTGGAGCTATTCTTCTGAGCAGAAATCCCTCCAGCAGCTCTTGGAGGGAGCTGGCTGCCGTTCCTGACTAAAGACTGAAATGGTTGCAAGATCATGACTGAGGTGGTGGAGGTTGGGGTGGGGGGATACCTCAGCCTAGAGCCTAGACTTTGTTCCCAAGCACACCAACCTCGTGAAAGTCCTTTCCTACCTTGTCTCGTTCTTTTCTGTGGACCTACTGGAAGAAACTGCGGGACATTGGGCCCCCACTGTACTGTCTCTATCAGGTGTGCTCTAAGCACATCCCCACTAGTATGGACTATTAAGAGCTTTGTTTTTTCCTGCAAACCAAAAATACCAACTTTTTAAAATATCTGGAAATAAACAGTTACATGATCCACTGAAATTGATAACAAAGGACAAATTGAATCCTTCATGCTGTGTAACAGCCATAAATAAAGGCTTTATGGCTGAGAAGTTGTAGGCAATGTTCCAACAAAATCGGATTTATTCCCTCCCCACCCCCTGCAATATAAATCTCTAGAAATGGGGGTTCCAAGAGCTGTTCTGACACACTGTTCACTACAGCTTCTTAAACCAGACTCCCTGCCAGTATTTATAGTTCAGGTTCTGTGCATGGTGTGTGTGTGTATATAACTGCACCAGCTTTTACAGTTGATTCCTTGGTAGTCATGTGAAACCAAAACAACTGATGGGCTGAACTTAGAATCACTTGTGCATTTCTCTAATTTAAAAAAGGAAAAAAAAAAAAGGTGTGCCTTACTGTTAGGAAAAAGATCTCTTGGTTAAAGTTGCTCCAAGTCAATGGTGGCCAAACTTCTGTGAGTTTGTTCCTTCTCCCCCAAACCACTGGACAGGTTTCTAGGGGAAGCCTGTAAGATGGATTTTAACACCTGGTTGTACAGTTGCAAAGTGAGTACCTGCACACTTTCTTCTCACAAATATCTGGCCCTATCTTTATTTGCTGTCTACTCCAAAACTTAGCCCTGAGGTTTCATGAAATACATCCTTGGAATAATTAACCAAGTCCTAAAACTGCTGTCCAGCCAAGTCATTCCCTGTTAACAACAACTCAATTCAGTGGATTTAAGAGCTGGATTCTAGCTTCAGAAGCCAAATATAGGTCAGTAGTGGCAGTAGATCACCGAGAAATGAATAAACTAATCAGAAGCAAAACTCTTCATAGGTCAGTTTGGGATCAGCTGAGTGTGTTGGTTTGTACTCCTTTCCTGTACACCTAGTATATAGTCAAAGATAGAAGCTAAAATGAGGAATTTGTTCTCATTAAGCAATTGCCCAAATATCTTTTTTTTTTTAAAGAGGCTGACTAGTACTTCTGTCCAAGGCAGACAGATGTAGAACCATCGACCTCTCTGCTCTTGCCTACAGCTTGTTATAAATGCTGAACAAAATGGCTTAAATTGTTGGGACCTGAGAAATGATATCTTTGAGCTCTGACCCTTCATAACTGAATCCAGACATTGAATGTCTCTGCTTCCACATATTTTATATGAAGCACCTGACACAGCAGCAACAAATAACACAGGAATAAATCCAGCAGCCTGCAACAGTTTGCCTTCATTAGCCAAGCCAAAGGTCACCTTGCTGGTGTCACCATTAGTGTCTGGCCACTACCAGGGCCATTGCCTGCTCTAGACCTTAGCAGAGAGATCATGCATTGGAGGGGAAGGTGGGGAGCCAAAAGGCTCCCAATGCCTCTGTGGGGCTTTTTGCACCCCACAACCACAGTGACATCCCAAACCTGTATGTGCCGCGTTGGAAATTTAGCATAAACCCGAAGTCCTGGGCTTGAGCTACAGGTGCTGACATGCTAAAGCACAACAGATCTGCTGAGATCCTGGCATCCCCCCCTTTTTCTTAAGAGCTGCTTAAAATAAGACCATTAGGCCAAAGTTATCAGCAGCACAGAGCTGCTAACTCAGGAGTCGCTTCAGCTTCCCATTCAGAAAGGGTAAGTGCATGGTTTTAATTACAGGCAAGCCCATGGACATTGCAGTGAATACAGCCACTCGCCCCCTCCCAATTCCAGACACAAATGCTCCATTCCCCAAATTACTGCTGACTGGCCTGGGATTGGGTTTTATTGCAGACAAGCAAGCCAATTCTTTTGAGGGTGAGGTTAATTCAAGCAGCCCCATGTAGAGCTTTATTCTGCAAATGGTTAAATGCTTAACCATGCCTGCAGAAATTAGTCAAGTGCAAAGCAACCTCTCTAAGGGTTCGTGGGACTGAGGCTGTAGCCCCCTTTTCTCCCCTAGTTTCCCCAGTACTTTTCTCTGATGGGGAAAAAAAGTGAAGCTTCTAAAGATTGTGCTGTCTTCATTTATGGAATTATTTCAAACATCAGGATTCTATTAATTGGAGAAAACAGCAGATTTGTCCCAAAGTGGCAAACCTCACAATATCAAAATAACTCTCAAAACATTAAAATTAAAAAGTCTGCTCTTACTGCCTGGTCAGCAAACAGACTCTAGGAAAACCAGCGTGCATGCTAGGAAACAAATCAGTGCATTAAATGTGTGTTATCCAAAACTTCTGATCTTTCTTAGCTGCTGGTTTAGGAACACAAATTCTACTGCATTAAGCAGAAAAAGGGAATAGATATTTTTATTTAAAACAGAGTAACCCAAAGTGGCCATAATAACCCATTTGTGTTGCTTTCGTACTTGGGTAATGAATGACTGTAGTATAAAGTGCTCCTATTTTTTGCCTCAAGGTCTTGTCAATCATTACCTGATAAATAAAAACTTCAAACAGGCTCCTTTTAGCTTAATTGGGCAGAGTTTCTCTCCAAAGGAACGGCTGAATAGAGAGAATAATGTGTTTGTGGCAGCAATGGAAGTCAGCAAGCAGGGTATTTGGGTGGAAACGTACAGAGGATGCAAATTCTGAACTCAAAAGATGAGTATTTTGGTTTTACTCATCCAGAAAGTGTCTGTTCCCATTGCAGGCAGAGCTGAAAGGATTGAATAGAGCAGCGGAGGAAATCCCGCGATCCTTGGCAATGCCACTGAGCTGCGCTTGTGCGAGCTCTGCTCTGCCTCTCTGGTTTTAGGCTTTACAGCTGACGCTTCCACAAAAATCAGAAATCTTAAAATTACACTAAGACTTACTTAAATCATTATCTTTTATTATATGAATGTTGGCAGCAACGGAGGCAGTTTCCTGCGCAGGGACAAAAGGATCCTATTGTCAGTACTGGAACAGATCTAAACCAGCTCAATTAAGCAAACATAACATCCTCAAAGTTTGGCCTGAAAGGAAGTTAAAATAACTGATCTATAAAATGTTTTAAATGTGCTTTAAAATGTCATTACTCAGATAAATCTAGCTGTTTCGAAGCTGGTTCACTACAGTTTTATGGCCCTGCCAGTTTATGGCAGTATACATATTGATGTGAAGAATGCCTCTTCCAGAACAGTAGATGAGGAGACAAAGCCACAGTAGCGCTGCGGACTGAGGGGAGGCTGCAACCAGCTCGGGAATGGAGTTTTGGCTCCCAGGCTGGGAAAGCTGCTCCGAAGCACATCCAGCAAGTTGAGTGTGTTTGTGGCAGAGCTGGAAACCAACCGATATTTCATGATATAAGGCTGGATGTGTTGAAGTTAGTGGTAAAGCTTCTGTTGGCTGCAAGACTGGCACTGTAAAGCAGGATCGTTTTTCTTTTTTTATGTGTCTCTTCCCTTCCCCTTGCTGGAAGCACCTCTGACTTACACTGGGTCTAAATGCAGAGAACTGGGACCATACTGAGAAATACCAGAGGATCCTCCTTCTAAAATTAGTCTAGGCATACGGAAGCGTAGTAGGCATCAGTTTAGGTCAATAAAGGTCTTTCCACTGATGCTTTGCTGGACTTCAGATCAGTGCATGAAGCAAATATACTTATGAATTTGTAATCGCTTGTGAAAGATGGTAGTTTGACTCCAAATTGCTGATGATTTAAGCCTCTGGATCAGCAAATACATCTACATAAACTGGCACAACTCTGCTCACAGTTCAAAGTAAACAAGAACCAAAAATTGCTGGTATGCCCTGAAGATATAATGTTTAGTTAATACAGGGATTTAGACTGTTATTTTTTTTTCAGCTGCCTCCATAGCAATGCGGTGTGGTATCCACAGTAGGAAACCTCATGCCAGCAGCATCTCTGAAATATGCTAAAACAATCTAAATTAGAAAATGTCAGCTTCTTGGCTGATGTTCCTTTGGAGTTTCTTTCTTCCTTTCTTGTGCCTCTATAATTTTATTGGGATGACTAAATCTCTGAACTATGTTAGCAGTAAACAGAACTAATTTACCCCCTGCTTCTTTGAAACAGCTGCTGACAGCTGCACTATAATTCAATCATGGATCTTTGCAGTGCAGACTGCAAAACATATTCATATTTTTTGTATTCTTCCCTCTCTGTTGTATTTGGACTGAGGGAGTCGCACCAAATAGCGACATGTGCCGGTTTTGCCTGTACGTAGAGATTGATCTACGTGAAAACAGAGGCTCAGGATGAAATACTGCCCAGCCAAAAAGGTTCTTTGAATATAGGGAGAATAACCACGCAGATACACAATGTTGTTGGGATATCTTTTGCAAAGTTGCAATGATTTATTTTACTAGTTTGTACAAAAGGCTTCTGACAACTCCTGTATGAAAAGAACCAGAAACGTGTATGCATTTTTGCCAACTGTTAATAAATATCTTCTTAAATAAGGAAACAAATGTGTTTAGGAACCGAGAATCATTTTTCCTGGATGTGACTGAAAAGGAATTCCGAGGTGGAAATAAATAATTCTTCTTCCGCTTGTGACAACTATTTACATAAAAATGTACAAACAGTGAAGCTGATGTTGAGCCTAGCAACAGAAATCCTGTTATTATGTTTCAAAAAAAACAAAACCAAAACAAAACAGAAACAATCCCCACATAATATTTAATATATGAATCCTATACAGCAAGATACCGTGGTCCGAGTTAAAAATGCAATACACCAACGCAGTGACCACCAACACTGAAACACCCGCAAGAAAAACTAATCCTTGACTACTAAATAGTGGAAGTTTAGGCATGATTAGCTTTTAACTTTCTAGGCAGCACCTTAACCTCCTTCAGGAGGTTTACAGAAGCACTGGTGTATATACGTATACAATGTCAAAAGACACTTCCAATCTGTGTGATTTCAGTACCTCGCTCTAAATAAGAGGCGCACCGAGGGCGGTTTTGGCTGTTTATCATAGATGGTCTTGTCTGCAGGCTCCAGGGGGAGATGGGCTTTGGGCCGCAGCTGTTGTCCTGCCGTTTGGCTGCGTGTGGTCCAAGTCTCACCTTGGGGCAGCTGGGAAGTTTGCTGGAGTTGCACTTGCAGAGCCTGTGTGCTGCGGCCAGGCTGGTCCTGCAGAAGTTTGAGTTGCCTGGGCTGGAAGCTGGTCACATCTGGCAATGTGGCAACTGCTCACCGAGGCCCCGGTCCAAAACCTACCAATGTCATGGAGAGAATTCCACTTTCCCATGAGCCTAATCCTGCTACTTAGAAAACTGCTGGGAAAACACCAATTGACTTAAATGAGATTAGTATTAGACCATCAGAAACAAGTTTCCAATTTATTTCATAGACAGTAATTTTTTTCTTCCTTTGCTTATTCTTTGTAAAGTGAGGCATCTGGTCTGGATTTGATCTGTGACTTAAAGGAAGAAGAGCAGTGAGTGATTTCCAGAATCGGGCGGTTGCGTTCATTTATCTTCTTTCTCTAGCTCTTCTCTAAGGCAAGATACGGAGCCAAGTTCCCACTGCGGCTGCATCGCCCTGTCCACTCACTGAGCAGAGGGAACCATCTCCATGGATTTATTATGTTCTGGACCCATCTGTTGGAGGTTTAGGTTTTTGAAGTTTGGAGATTTAGAGCTGGATGTGCTGTGGACCTGGTGTTTTATTGGACAGAATTTTCTTTTTTATCTCCCTGGTGAAATTTATGCCAATCCTACTTTTGTAACCACAGCGTATGCCAAAGCGTTGAATTGGTTTGTGATTGGTTAGTGCTACTTTGTATTCTTCTTCACAACAACTTTAATTGAGTTTTAATTACGTAAGTGTGATGTTTGTGTAACCTGTGACTTTAAAAAAAGGAAAAAGAAAAGCCTTGAGGGGACATTTTCTTGCTCCTGGTTCCAGTTTGTTGGTGTGGCTCTTGAAAAGGACATTTTTTTAATTATTATTTTTTATTTTTAAAAGGTGAAGCCAATAGTAGAGCAGGGGTTTTATCGTAAACACTGACCCTGGGCAGTAACGTTTCCTAGCTTGTTTCTAGCTGGGTCTGTGTGGTGCTGGGTGTATGTCCCAGCTGACAGCACCTTCTGCACTTGAGCCTCCACATTGTCAAAAAAGCATTGGAACTTGTTCTGTCAGTGAAGTCAATGGACATTTTCCAAACAGAAGCAGGATCTTTAGCTGGCTTTCACAACTCTGTAACTGCTTAGGATACCCCAGCTAAACATTAGGTTTAATCCCTGTTTCTTAACATTTTGCTGCTTTCCTGTTTCAAGTTCATAGCAAATTCAAATTCTTTCTGGTTGCTAGAGGAAATTTCCTTCCCTGTTGAAAAAAGTATACCCAAAAAGTCTTGCTCTTTGGAATTATTTTCTTCAGTTCTTTTGCTTGCCAATTAGAATTTTTTTTTTTCTTAGACTGATCTGTCCTTTGAATTTGCATCGATCCAGATATAGGTTTTGCTACTATAGTTTAAAACTAAAAGTTGCACGTAATTAATCTTTGGTTTTGCTTATGAAATTCAAGCAAACAGAGGGATGGAAGTAATAATTCTCTAACAAAATACCTGTTCACTCCAGGTATATTTTGTTCACTTATTTTATTGCAAACTGTGTTACAGGAACTACACATGCTTATTAGTCACAGCACATTCTCACCTTGGATAGATTATTATTTTTTAACTCGCAATCAACACTGAGTTTGCAATCTTCAGAAAGACTCATTTGCAAAAGTATGTATTGTAGGAGCCAATTTTGTAGGCAGATTTGGTTTTAAATGGTTTCTCTGGCTTGTTTCAGTTTACAAGCTCATTGTCTGTAATAAACTAAAACAAAATGTGTTCAAATACCACTTAGATCCAGAAACTGTTCCATTGTCTGAACTTTCAGAAGCCCGGTCCTAAAAACTGTTTGGGATTTTTTTAAACCCATTGCTGGAGTGCTAACCTTTTCCCTTCCCCCATATAGCCATACAAAACCACTCTTTACAAATAACTTTTTTTTTCTTTCCTACAAATCTAATGACAGCCACATGCTCGTACCACCATGTTCCTGTATTTTTTTAAGATAACATTGGAGCTGTCATCAAAATAGAGCACTGAGATGGCATTGAGTTGTGTAGGAGCGCAGCAGGGTTTCGGCACAGTCTCTGGGTTTATAAAGTGAACCTGGGGAATGAAAGTAGAGGCGTGTTAAGATTTACTTTTCCCCTCTCCTCCCCCATATTTTTCTTTCCCAGGCAACCTTCTTCTGTCTGTCCCATACACTCACTCTGACATGTTTTGAACACCTGGCTTTGTGTACAAACGTTTTGAGATGTCCCCTGCCTGTACAGAGGCTGACGCAAGCACCCAAGTCAGATCTAGTTGGAAATCTTTCAGTGAGGCAGGTTTTCATTAGAAAATTCCCATTTGTCAGAGCAGTCAGCATTCTGCAGAAGTGTACCAGTTACGATAAACTCTGTGGGACGTGCGGGCGAGGTTTTGTGAGAAATCCCATCAGCCCTGGGCGGGGGGGCCCCTGTCCCTGTGGCTGGCAGCACTGAGACCCAGCTGGGGCCAAGGGCTCCGCATCCCCTGTGCTCCCTGCTGTGGGACCTCCGAGGAGAGGGGGGAAAAAAGCAAATAAAAAGCAATCTACCAGGAGAAAAACACACAGATACTTCTTCCCTTGGGAATGTAGATGCTTCTAGTTTTCTTAATGCTTTTTGCAACGTTGTCCTTAGATGTGCATGGGATGTAGATGCCTGGGCTGTTAAGCTGGACCCGAACTGGGTAGGGATGGGCATCCAGGCAGGTCAGCTGGGGGCCCTGCCTGGCCGGGGTACTCAGAACCAATGTGTCTTCTGGCCCGTGCCAAGAGCTGTGGTGCATTGGCTTTGGTGACACAGCTGGAGCTGGGTGGCCCCCAGCCAACGGTCCCCCTGAGCACAGGCGCTGTGGCATGAGGACACGCCAGCTCGGGGCTCCCATCTGGACATCTTTGCACAATTTCATAAAACAAATACACCCACAGAGCAGCTGGGCTGTGTAATTTGGGGATTCGCTGACCCCTTTCTCAGTCTGCCTCCAAATCCGCTTTTGGCGGCAGCGTACAGTTTATCCTTACAGAGTTTTTCCAAGAGGTGCTGACAGTGGGTCTCGCGTCCTGCTCTTTCCTTCCCATGCAGTGGGACTATACCACCATTGAGATGCCTATCGTTGGGCCCTTTTAAACTAGAGAGAGCATGTTAATGCTTGCAGCAAAGACAGGGTAATTCCTAGCCAACTGTTAATTCAGGCCACTTGGCTAGACATGTTGAGCCAGATGCTGCAGGCATCTTAATGAGCTAATGCAGACCTTCCTTCTCTTGTTAGCTTAGAGATTTTTTTTGCATACAAACTTCTTTCTGAGTAGCACCTATCAGATATAATACTGTAGTAGGAGCTACAGTGCACCTACCAGTGTCTGTACAATGGCATGATTTGTAGCATTCATGTATGAATTCAACGGGAAAGCACATTCTCCTTCACAGTAATACGCAGCGTAGCCCTCCGGAGCAATGATCCAGTCCTTGATTAAATTGAGTACGTTAGAATGTGGAGAAAGACAGAAATATTGTGCAGTGAAACAAAGAGTAAAACAACACATAGAACTATCAATCATACATTCACATGCAATTACAGTGGCCTGCAAAATAAAATCTGGTACGCTGGCCTTTCTAATGCTATCTTGTACACCTCTAAAGCAGCTGCTTTTCCTGGAGGGACACATCCCACTTTGCAAATGTGCCCATAGAGTAGGTGAACTTCAGGGTTTAGTTTATCCATTCAGCAGTGTCCTCCTGGCTGTCCAAAAGGATCACTTCACCCATCACTGAAATGCAGGTACAAGCTTTCAGAAATGAAAATGTCTTTAACGAGATTTAAAAGAATTGATAGATGAAAATGGAGAGAGCCATATGTGCGTTCAGCACTGCCGGAGGAAATTCAGGGCCACAGTTTCTCAAAAGGACCTAAGTGTTTTGAGTTTCTAGACGGTCTCACACTAAATATTTATATACCCTAACTTTGCAGAAGCACTTCTCAAGCATGCTAAAGGCAATATACAAATTTTTTTCCCCTTGGGGATAAAAAAAAAAAAAATAATCAACTTATTGGGTTGATCTCACTATTGCAGCTCGATAAGCGATCTGCAAAGGCACCCCAGCTCACACCCCGGTCACGCACAGCCTTACCTGCCACCCTAGGTCCCTGAAGCTGACGTAGAGCTCGTGCTTCTTGCAGGCTTGTCGCTGGTCGCTGCTGCTGTTCTCTGCACGGGGAGAATGGGTGGCCATAAGGCTGGGCTGCCCCTGCGCTTGCTGCATGCCCCAGTACCCACAGCAATGCCCCAACAGGGAGTGAGGCATCACTGCTCAGCTGTCGCACTTAAGGCTTGCTTTTTTTTTTTAAACACTTTCAGTTTTAGTCATAAAATAATGGCTGGGTTCAATACGTATGAAATGCCCCTCTGGCGCTTTGTGCAGCGCCAAAAAAGGCCTGAGAAAATAAATTATTTTTTTTTCTTTTTTCCCTGGGCCTCCTCTGACCTCATATTAGCAAAAAGCAGATTTCTCTGATTATTGCCTACTATATAAAAGGAGAACCTATGAAACGAGTGACAGGGAAAGGCACCCTTTACCTATTTTCTAAATTCCTGTCTTTGAATCACCTGCATTACTAGTGATAGTTGCAACTTCAGGCCTACAAAAGCAACACACAACATTAAGATAATGTGGAATCTGTTGTTCTGTCCAGTGCGGCTGGATCCAGAATACAGACTTCTTGCAACGGGTGACAATGCTGAAGCCAAAGAATAAAGCATGGACCTGAATTGTGGATCTGAACAACCATGACTATCAGTGTAGTTTTAAAGTTGTGTCCATCCTGGACATATAGCCTGAGCTGGAGACCCAAGTAGAAGTACCAGAAAAATATTTTTTCAACACTTGTTGTTGGAAGCTAACTCACTACAGGGTTCCCAAGCTGGAATCAGGATGCTGGTTACAGGGACTTTTCTAACCTACTCACAGAAGTAAGAAATTCTTTTGTCCGCTACCCATCCTTTAAAAATTGAATTGATATAGCAAATAGATGATAAAAATGCACACTTAAAACTGCAGACCATCTATGCCTGTGGAACTGCAAAACCCAGAGCTCAGAAACATAAGCTATGGAAAACCTTTTTAAGAGACTCTTGGATTTCAGGTGAGAGGTACAGAAATACATACACGTGGGCAGGTCAGAGAAGCCACACCGATCACCAGGGCTGCAGAAAAACATCACTAGTTCTAGGACAGGAATGACCTGATTAAATATAGGGAAGCTGCAACAAGACTGATGGGAGAGAGTTCTCCCATAACCTCGCAGGTAACCCCAAGCGATCCAAGGCAAAGGTGAGTCGCATAAGATGATATTGTGCCCTGTGTTGTCATTTTCCTTCCACCTCTTGTAAGCCTGCCTTCCATTCAGTGAAGTGCTGGTAGAAATAGAGCTGGAATTTGCCCCTGCCCTCAGCAGAGATGGCCCTGTGCTGTGGTTCCTGCTGGGAAGGTCACCAAGGGCCCGTTATTCTGAGGTATCTCATAAGAAAGCCACGTTTCTATTTCAAATGCCTGACGGAGTTTTCTTCCATATTAGGAAGCACAGCTCCCCCCAGAATAGCTGTGGTTATCCTGAGCAATGAATGGGTTTTCTTCTACTGTGCAAAATTTTTGGGACTACTTTTGGGGGGCTAGACTTAAAATCACAAACTCTGAAAATCTACAGCATTTTGATTCAGATCCACTGAAATGTACTGTCATTTTGATCATTCATTGCTGTAATGTAATTATCTTGCATTTCAAAATGTGAGTTTATTTTATGTGGGAGAAAAGGAGATATTCTGGTTAGGTGCCGCTTTTTTTTTAAATTGGATTAAGAAATTCCTCAGCTTAGCATTGTTTCGAAGAAACACTATTTTTCCAGCTTCTTTTGAATAATCCCTAATCCCAAGTAGTTTCAAACCAGCAACTGAACACTAGTGGTAGACCAAAGAGACAACAAACAGACTGAATGTGGGAGAAACCATTCCCACGTTATCCCAAGCCCAGAAACATGGACCCCGGCAGCCCGCGCTGTACCTGCGATGTTGGACACCCGGAAAGCTTCCTGGTTCTTTGGCGTTTTTGATCGATTCTGGCTCCTTTGCTTCCCTCCCGTGGAGCGAATACTGCGGAGGTGGACCTCGGTGGCTTTGAAGAAGGCTACTGTGAACGGCTGCTTGTTCTGCGGGCCGTGCCTTCCAATAAGACCCGCCAGTTTGGGATTGATGCTTTGCCCTTAATAACAGAATGGACTGATAAGAGAGCCTGCAGTAACTTTTCATTTTCGGCAGATGTAGTAAGGATAACAAGGAGGAGAGCTGCTGTCTGGCTGGTAAGGGCGATTCCTAGGCACGTCTGTATGCGTCGATCCACCAAGGGCCTGGACTTAATCGGCAAAGCTGCTTCTGACAAGAGCAGCTCAGCACAGCTAACTTCATTTTATATCTGCGTGTAAAAGTTACATAAAATAGTCCTACATATAATTATTTTACCCTAAATCCGCTTAGCATTAACTTTTCCTGCATTCTTTAGAGGGGTTTCTTTAAGTTCACCAACCTATAATTTGAAGCGATCCTATAAAAGGAACCATAAAACTCAGCCCATAGGAACACTAAATTCCCACTGGAAGGTTATTAACTTAAAATAAAAATGCCTTGTATGAAATGTTGACAGAGTTCCAGATACACTGTAGCTGAGAGAAACAAATAGTTCAGATCTTTAGAGACATTTTGCTTATTGCTGCATCCCAGCACTACTGTACCTGATAACTTTCTTGCAAAACTGTTGATTACCGTTCATGCTTTCTTCATCCTGGGCTTTTAAAATAATTTGATTTTTGGTAAAAGATGATTAGGTGGTTTCTCTGTAGAACTAGACCAATTATTTACAAAAAACACAAGGAAGGGGTGGCAGTGGGAAATTTAATATTTTTCCCTGTTGTCTCCAAAGGATGTCTGGGTGCTGTTGTGAAATGCAGAGGTGATATCCAGAATTATCCTGTTCCAAGCTACCGAGTACTGCTGCTAAGTCAAAGCTATGTTAATGGCTTTTGTGATCCTTTTGCTAAGGACAGAGCTGGCCTTGTCAGCCACAAATCAAATATGCCAAAGGACAGCTGACACTTTCCTAGAGAAGCCCTGAAAGGCAGCCTGGCCAGGGAGAGCAGGTGAGGGGCTCTACAGTCTACTGACAAAAATGTCCTTATCTTACTCGTTTCTGACTACTGTGTCAAAAGCAGCTGGTAACCTGAAACATTTCTAGGTAATATTCTATAACTGCTGTTTTTAAGATGAGTAAAGTAAATGCTAACGCTTATAAACTATTGACTTTATGGAATTGTTTCCATCTTTGCTCTTGCGTGTGGCCAAAAGATAGGTAAATGTGACAGACGCAGAAAAAGGGGGCTGTGGTCAAAGCTTGAGGCCAAGAAATGGACCAGCCTCAGGCTGGAGTCCATTTTCTGTTTTTCTAAAAGTGTGCAGCCCAGTGAGTAAGTCCCAAGCTGTAATACATGGGATTTGTGGAGAGGACTGGCTCAAGAGGTGTTTTAATGGAAGCTTGGCAGCAGGACAACTGCCCAGCATGGCCAGGCCTTGCAAACTAGATAAAGCAAAACGAATTTTGGGACAGGGCACCAGGAAAGCTTGGGTAAAAATAGCAAATGTAAAAACTCATGTACGTAGATTTATACGTGGACACACATCAACAACTTCTTCATCTTCTGCTTAAGCTACTTTCCGGAAACTTGTCCAAACAGTTTTCATTTTAAACATTTGAGGCTGAGCCCACAAAGTGCTTAAGCAAGTAGCTAATGCTAAATATATAAGTAGTTCCACTTGTGCCCAGGCTCTGCTGGATTGAAGCCTTATTTCCTGAAAACAAGCTCAGCTGCAGGAGTTAGAGCTCACTGAATACTGCTCCTATGGCTTTTCCTGCCCCTTTAAAGAAGTCTTTCTGCTTCCCAAAGCTGTTTAAACTAGCAAGTACCTCTACAGCTGTGGTTTTTCCAGTGTAAATTATTTTACCTTTACCATGTCTCTCTAGAGTAGGTCGGCAGTATGCAGTGAGGGGACCCAACTTCACACTGATATGTTTAATGGATTTGCATTAGTGCAGCAATAAGTAGCATTTGCCCAATGAATTCCTCATCTAACACCAAGATGTCACGTTCAAGACCAGCGTGGTGGCAGTGTCCCCTTGGCAGGGGGGGAAAGGCATGTAACACTCTGTATGCAAAGTAGCATATTTCTTTTTAATAAAGATGAGAAAAAATCCCTTTCTAACTTTCCTATACATCTGGAAAGCAAGGTTAAACACAAGGACGCATGTGTAGTCGCCACTAGACAATGATAAACTTCTCCCAAAAGAACTAGAACTGTGCTCTTGAACCAGAGGGCATGGCTTTATCTGCTTTTATGAAGCTACTTTTTAAAATCTGTCAAAAATGGGATCTTAAGTAATAAACTAAGTAAACTTAAGTGGGCAGCTGCTGTTCCCATGTGCTGCTGCCAAGCAAGGCGTATCGGGTGCTGGGCTGAGAGCTCGCTGAAGGCTACTGAGTCACTCAAACATTTCTTTTGCTTGCTGCTTGAGTTGATCTCCATTTTCTAAGAGTAAGCAAATACCCTTTGATTCCACCCTAGTTATACATGTTGATAGACTTATCTGGCAAGATTATAAAGAAATACAAAGATCAGTTAATTAATTTCTTTTGTATAATTTCATCTGAACGGTGCTTGTGACATCAGAATTTTTTTAAATAGACTTCATGATTACAGATCTCTATGTAACAACAGATACAAAGGAAAGGGTTTTTCTTCTAATTCACTTAAAGCTCTGGGGGTTGCCCAAGCATATAGTGTTGCATCAAAATTCTGCTGTTTGCAGCACATGATTTTCATAAGTCCAGGTGTAAAAGCAGCTTTCTTGTTAGTCCACACAGTTGGTCTAAATCCAAAGTGAAACTTGGGGAGCAAGGAAGGACATGTCCTCGCCATTCAAAATGGAAACAAAAATTCACGTGTGTGGTGGAGAAATGCGAGTGCAAAGGTGCACTGCCAGGGGACTTGGTTACAGAAGACAAGCAGACAACTGGTTCCTGTATCTCTATATTTACTTCTTAAACATTGCAGTTGGCTTTTCTAGCTTTAATGACAGGATGATTAAAGTATTTTGTTAATCTATTTTGAGAAAGCAGTAAGTTACTTAGCAAAGGGTGGAAATCATATATAAACTCAGTTAGATTTCTCAGGAGTGCAAAAAGAAATCGGATTCCTAGTTTTCATTGAGTCGAATAACAGATGAGAATGCTCTTATCACTGAACCTGGGAGTTTCTGTCTTTGAAAGCTCTCTCTGTGATAGATCTGGCTGTATGCTTTTAAGGGTCCACTTCTAATTGCTCCAGCAGAGCAGACGGGGTTACTGTGTGTGCAAAGTTGCAGCGTTTCCTTGGATGCAGGACCCTGACAAGTCTCCACTGAAATCTGTAACATTCATAAATCTGCTGCCTTCCTCCTTAATGCTGAAAAATGGGATTTGCTGTAAAATCACTAGGTGAGGATGGGGGAGGACAGAGCGATAAGAAGACTTTATTGGCAGAAGAGTGTGAGTGTAACACTGTGGTATCCATAGCATTTAGATATATTAAGCCTACTTCTAGCTATCACTTTTCTGTGGACTCTGGGCTGGGTCTTGATGGTTTTCCTATACGTGAACCACAATTGAACAAATGTGCCATGATCGTGGACACAACTTCTGTACTTCCAGTTATTTCATTTAGGAGGCAAACTGGAAATTAAAACCAAGGACAAGTGTTTGAAAACAGGTTAAGCTTGTCTTAGCTGTTAATTCACCTTACTGTTTTAACTTTAAGAGTTAAGATTAACTTGTAAATCAGGTTGAATTTGAATCTTTATACAAAGATGGCAAAAGGCATCTATCATTGGGGTGGAGACTAGTAACTTCCATGGTGAAGCTCCAGCTTTGTATCTGTGTTTGGGTTTCTGTATTCACTGATCACTCAGGGCAGGTTAAAACAAACCCTGTGCACCTCTCTGTGCGCAGGTGTCACATGAATAAAATCACTCTTTCATGCAAATGATTCTCTGTAGGTTGCCTGTTTCAAAACTGCTTTGCACAGTCTTTATGCAAAATACTACTTACTGGAAATGTTCAGAGTGTTGCATAAAAACCAATAGCAAGTGATATCATAGATGCATATCTGGAGAATGAAAGTATGTCCTTAGATAACTATATTCTGAGTACTTATAGTAGTTTTGAGCTGGGTTTTTCTTAACCTCTCTTGTGGGGCAGCCAGGCTGTTTCAGATGGTCCCAGGTCCTGGGAACCCTCCAGAAGATCCAGAATACTTTGGTTTCCTTGCCCAAGTCTCCAAGTGAGCATCAGGAATCTTAACTTTAAGATAAAGCAGCATGACTTTTTAGTTAAGACCAGGTTAGGAAAATTCCCTGCCTGATTCTAAACACATCCTTTCTGGAGATATTTCAGAGCCAGGTCTTCCCACCCATTCCCAAACCTCACAGGTCTGTACCATAAGCACACTGCAGACCTTGGACTCCAGACCAGGCATGACTTTACTAGTAATTTCTGCTGCCACAAAGGCAATTAAAATGGTTCCTAGCTGTCTTCTGAATTTGAAAAGACTTTTGTGCCAATTAACACCAGTCTTCTACATCACTCAGTTGTGTCTTTTCGCACATAGCAAAGTTTCTTCCTCTCTCCTCGACTGGATTATACTACCTGCAAATTAGCCAGCAGCGTATACATACCTTGATGACAATGTGTACATAGCTAATACTGAAATGACTGCAGACAGGTTCCCAATCTGTTAAAGCATTTGAGTACATCCTTAACTTGAAATACATCTACAGATTATTTTTTTATTATTGTTATTTCCATCTTAGGCAAATCCAGGAAAAACATGCTTAAGAAATCCTGTTCAAAGGAAAGAGTACTGAATGCTAAAGGCTTCCCCTGGCTGGCAGTCGTGTACCTGGAACAGACTCACTGATTGATGTTGGTGTCTGACACTCACCGTCGATGCCTTCCACGGATAGCTGCAGGCCAAGATTGTGTTGGGGATTCACCACCCAGTGATTACTGGTTGCGGTAATGTCAAACACCAGCCACCCTTCTTCTGCAGCCCAGATTGTTCGAGAGTCAAGCAGGAACAAATCTGAATCCCTGAAATAAAGCAGCATAATTCCCAGTTACCCAGGCTTTCCACTGCATTCTCTATAGGCATCCACGTACATGCTTTAAGCAACACCACTTGGTCAGCCTTTCAAGCAATAGGCAGATTATGCCGGAGCTGGGCTGGCATGCTTTCCCTCCTAATCACCTTCAGATGGAGCGCTTTTCTTCCCTTCAAAAAAGGGAGGATGGGTTGAAGGAGAGTTGAGGTGGTTTGGGGTTACTTTGGTGTTACAGTTAACCTTAGAGCTGCTGATGCAACTTCAGAAAAAACACTTGCCAGGCACAGATTTGCAAAATTATTGTTTGCATATGCAAAGTTGGTAATTGGGCAGACAATGCTGCTCATTATCCTTTCCACACATAATTTCCTGACGTTTATGCATAATTGTACCATTGGTGCAAGCCAGCTGGAACACGGGTGTGCATACATTAACATATGTAATGGTTTTCTAAATTTGTTCGTCTGAGGTTACAGATGATTGATTGAGGCAATAACCCTCTGCACAGTCACAGGTCTGCATTACTTTGGGTGGCAATTTTCTTCCAATTCATTGCTTAATTTTTTTAAAGGCTACTGCTGAGTTATTCTAGTTGAAGAACTAATATCAGAAAATGATAAAGATCCGAAATAGAGAGGATTTTGTGCATGTGAAAAGGGTGAAATCATTCTGGATTTACAAAACATTTCCTGGCAAATTTCTGTAAAATGAAAATTTGAGAAAACACAGATTCTGTAAAGGAAGGAATCTTCTCTTATCAGAAATCAAGAAAGAGATAAAACTTGGATGAAAAAATTGGATAGTGGTGCAGTGCCTTTATAAAAAAACGACTTTACGAGAAGAACAAAGAAACACGGTGGAAGTGTCTAGACAAGTCCCGTAAGAGCTGCTTTTGTACTTGCAGTGCACAAACATGATAACTTGTTTAAGTGTAATTATATCCTTTTGAATGCAGAAATATCCTTGGAAAACCCTTTAATCATGTCCTCAAAGCTTAAAGAAGGCCTTATTAATTTTGTCACTATTGATTTGTCAGTGCAAATATAGATATTTAATATAGTTTAAACAGGGCCTCTTGTTTGCACGAATTATCAAGTGATCAAAAATGAATCTGAGAAGTGCTGTCGGCATAGAGGCTTTTGTCTCGTAGCTTTTAGTGATTCTTGTCCCTGTGAGATACCAAGAAATGAGAGGCTTTTGTCCCACACAGCTGACTCAGAAATGGAGTTTTATTGCAATGTTTTTACTATCTAGCTTTCCTTTCAACCCTTGTGGGCCAGAGTGTGTAAGAGAGAATGGCTTTCCTCCATGAGCTAAGAGATGTCACTGCCTCTGGCTCTGTGCTGGCTTACACGAAATTAAATTTCTGAAATTAGTTCCTGCAGAGCATGTGAGCACATCGCCCGGCACGCATAAGAGGAGGAACCTGCCCTTTCCTCACCAATGCACGATACCTGGCTGAAGATGTAGATGCAGCCAATGCTGCTGAGGGTGCAATTAGTGCTGCATGTGGCACCCTGAGGGAAAGCAGTGGCTTTCTGTGTCAGCTCAGTTCAGAAAGAGGAGGCAAGGTCTGGTGCTTGCAAGAGATGTTTTGCAGGTGTGGGATTATAACGATTGTAATTCCTCCCCTCGCCCGGCACGTCCCTGCCATGGAGGAAGGCACCAAGAGGGAGTTTGCTTTCTTGTAAACAAAGTTTTGGGTTGTGGAAGTGAGCCTTACATCAGAACTGAACTTGCCGCAACACTTCCTCGGCACTGGGGATCCTATGGGGAGTATCTCAGCTGGTGTTTGGGCAGCCAAAGCGAGTGGCTCAGGAAGGAGCCGCGGTGCAGCGTTGGAGAGGCTCAACCCAGGTGTTAGGAGCTGCTCTCTGGAGCTCAGTCAGCTTTGCTGAGTGCACCTAGGACAGCTGAAGATAAACAGCACGGATAACCCCCTCCCTCCACATACGCATTAGTTACAGGAATGTAAGATGCTTGAACTCTAACCGGGGGACAAATTTCCTGGGGTTTCGTCCCCACCCAGAAGCAATGGCCCTGTTCCCACAGTGCATGACACAGCCGCGTGGACACCTCCCGCCCTTCCCTGTTTACAACACACTGAACAAAACACATCCCAGAAGAGCCAGGGACGAGGGAGTAGTACAGATTGGCCCGTTCCAATGGCTGAGTCCAAGTTTCCAGAAGTAAAGGGTTTTTATATTCACATACTGCATCATTTAAGCATGGCCCCTGACTGGAACTCATGATTCACACAAGGTTTAGTTAACAGGGACTTGGCTTGCTTGGTTTTTCTCCCTTGTAGTTTGCAGGTTGAAGATAATAGCAATAATGATAACTTTTTTTGGTTTTAGCTACTGCTCAACTGAAGTATTATTACTCAGAAAAACCAGCCTTTAAGCTTCCCATGCTGACATGATGCAATCAGGGTAACCAGACAACATGAGGCATCAAGTACCAGGGTGAGTCAGTCTGGGAAATTGTATAATGCGTTTGTTTTCCTGTAGTTACAGCAATGTGCAAACAATAGGCCTGGAGGGGAAGCCCGAAGTGAGAGAGATCAAAGGGACCCACTAAAGGGAAATGTCCTTCCCACACACACTTGGAACATTTGGACCCAAAAAGGACCTGTTTCAGATGCTCTCTGGTGAAGTTCAAGCACTCCTGGATTAGCACTTTCCACTCTGGCCCACCAGCAGCTGCCAGGGATGGGATGCAAAACCTGACTGGTGTTGCAAGCAGAGGCTCCTGAGATTGTGGCGCCTGCTCCGATGTAAAGCAACCTCTTGTTCTTTTTAAAAGAACAACCTCTCTTTAAGTGAAATGCCCTGCTCTCCAAAGGCTTATAGCAAACAACGTTAAATCACTAGCTAATAGACAGCAGGCCCTTTAGACATCATTGTTGGACAACACATAATAAACATGGCAAAGAAATGTTATTCTGCTTAGACTTAAACAAAATTTGCTCTGAGGGCTCCCATCTAATGACTTGTCATGAGATAGTGCTAGTTAAGTCTAACTAATGTGGCTGGTTTGAGTTTTAGCTTTGAGATAAAGATCTAAGCACAAAGGGAAAAGGTTTCTAGTGCACATCTTGCGCTCTGCTACCTTACCTACCAACAGTACGCATATTTAGAGCGTTCTTGGAACAATGTGAATAATGGCTCTGCAACCAGGAGGCAGAAAATCACTTTGGTTCTATGGCCCTGCATTCAATCCCTTCATTTGAGAACTTCAGAGCACGTGAGAAACTATACGGAACCTCTTACCAGACCAAGAGATAGGAAAAGGCACATGATCCTCATTTTACAGAAAATTAAGCTGGGATGTGGAAATGTTAATGTCTAGATTAGAGTTACATAAATTATGAAGGCTGGATCCAGACCACAAGTATGTTTTGTTGAGACCACATCAAAATGGTTCAGCGTTCAAAGTACTGACATCAGCAGGAGTGTCAAAGCTTTTAGCAATGATAAAACTCAGGGCTTTCAGCTCAGTTTTCTCAAGCATCAGGCTGTCAGGGGAGCCTAAGATGAGGACAGGAGGTTGGCACTTGTCTACTGATCACTTTGGTAGTGTCTGGCACTGGATGACAGAAAGGAGAGTCACCTCCCGTTAGAAAGCACTCCCAAAAATTTATCTACAGGTCATATAACTGCTGTGTGGTCTATGAAATTTCCTTAGTGAAGGTGTTTTCTGGACTTAAGGGTGAGTAACAAGTATTGCAAAGTGAGGGTGGCTGGGGAGGATGCATGTGAGATCGTGTCTGGAAAGCAGCTGGAGTTATGGAGGTGGAAGGGCTGAAGCTGCCAAAGGGCTGTGGAGGGCTGGTGGCATGAGTGGGGTAAGAAAAGGAATCACAGGTGATTTTGGGGAGACAAAAGGACTGGAAGAAGTGAGGCATGTGGGGATGAGTGGAGAAATAAGGGGAGACAAAATACAGAAAAGGCAAGTAAGAGTATCCTGAAAGGAAGCAGCGAGGAAGAGAGTTACCAAGTTCCAATGCGGTAATTCTAAGAGAAGAGAAAGGATTAACAACCATGAAGCTTCATGAAAATAGTATGTATGGGCTCTTTGCCTTTTGCTGGGGTATTTTTTCAGCCTCTAGGATGCACTTTGATTTGAAGCCATAAACATTAGAAACATAGCCAAAAATCAGAAGTGCAGCATCTCCCCTAACCACCTGCCTTGGCAAGTCAGGGCACAAGGATGAACATGGACTAGCGAGAGAGACTCAGTGAAAATAGGAGAGTTAGCAATTCTGCAATAGCAAGAGAGAACAGGAGATGAAACTCTGTATTTATAAACTATAATGCTACAAGGTCTACACTTCTTGAGGGTAGCCCTCTCACCAAACAGCCCCTGCTTTTGCGTGTTTTCTTCACTCGCTTTCCCCATCCCCCTCATCGGCTCTGTTATTTCAAGCTGCTGGTTGACAAGTGGTAGTAAACACTAATGAGCACTTCCAAGTGGGATAAAAATAAATGGGAAGGACAGGCAGCAGCAGCAAAGGTGACTCTTGGCAACTTTCATCACATTGCAAGACAAGCTGATTTCTGTGACGTGCTGGCGCTCTGGGTTGGGAGCAGACTGGGAGCCCTGGCTCACCTGGCCGTGTCCTGGCAGCCGCCAGCCCAGGGCCACTGTCACCAGGTCCTGCGGTCCCCTGCCTGCGTTCAGGTCATCTGCCAGCCCAAAGAGCACACTGAGGCTGCCCGACGGCCGCACTGCTCTAACCCCTACCTGCTAGTTTGAGGAATTACAGATCTAACAGTGTTTTAAACAATAACCATACTGTGACACCTAGCAGCAGACTTCGAATAGTTTTACAAATACGGGTCAACCCTCCTGCTTCTGTTTTAAAGTGGGAAACACTTGAGGTATGGATATGTTAAATGTCCTATTGACTCGGTATGTAAACCACAGCCACTGAGCCAGGAGCGTAATCCTGTCCTCTTGACCGGTATTCTAACCCTAGAGGGGCTGTTTGGGTCACAGGCATAGTGCAAGATAGCAAGTTTGCCAACAGGCAGCCCAAGGACAGAGCTGGCATGGGGAGATAGGGGCAATTCACATCCAGGTTTGAGCAGGTGGAGGGAGGAGAAGGCATAAAGGGCATCCTGGGAGGGTGAGAGGAGATCTGGGGTTAGAAGACATCTGTTTGGATTAAAAACTGCAGTATCCAGATTCCAGTTTGCTTGGTGTCATTGCTTAAAGTCGGCTGCAGCTGTCCAAAGACAAGCTTAGGAAAATATTTTTCAGACTTTCCTACTTTGAGAGGGCCCCAGGATCTCCCTGGGCCTCTCCCTGGCACGTTTGCAACACCCTCTGTACACAGACCTGATGCAGCCCTCCTCCCACACCTTCCCTTCCCTGCGTGCCTGGGATCCCCTGGTTATCCTTCCCTTTCCCTCCCCGTGCCCCTGGGGAGCAGCCGCCAGCCAAACAAGGTTGGGGGTCTCCTCCAGGTGAAGGGATGGCCACAGCAGGAATACAGTTTGCTGGAGGTGGTTTCCAAGGACTGGTCTGAAAACTGGCTGTACTGGTAGTGAAACGGATCGGTGTAAATTTTTGTTGAATCTTGGGAGAAATTAAATTCACTTTAAAATTTCAGCAGATTCTTGATTCTGGTTTGTGTGTTTCTAGTAGTCGTGCTCCCTTTCCTATGTAGTGTTTGAGAAGGGTAAGAGCTGGGTTTCAAACACTGATTAAAAGTGGCAATGGGAGTCTGTTACAGAGAGATGCAACGTTTCCCAAATATGAAGACTCTTGTAAAAGCAGTGCTGAGAGAAATGAGGTTATATACATATCTCTGACACTTTATATACAGCTGTTTCTATTCAGCATTGAATCGCTGTTTATTAGTGCATCACTTAGCTGAGCAAGAGCCCACTGGGGTATGCAAAATGCCTCCTGCGGCTACTCAAGTGCCTGTGAAGAGTTGTGCCTTGATAAGTGAGTTCAAGATTTTTCAGAGGTTTTGCAGGCTGCAGTGGCTTTTAGGAATGGTCTGAAAAAGATAACTAGATACAGCTCTGTTCTTGGAGAGCTACAGGGTTTCCATGCTGAAGTTCCCTTGCTACTTGCTAAGAGATGAGTACAGTTATCAACTGACTTGCAGATAAGTCACCAAAAAAAAAAATCAAAGCTATTGTCAGTATCTTTCTAGATGCTGTTAGTACTTGCAGATACCTGGGGCACAATGTTAAAACAAACTATGCCCTTTGCTGCACCATCTCTAGAACGATCACACTGGTACTTAAAAAAGCTCCAAAAAGAAGGCACATCTGCTTCATGGGTTGGGTGGGCCTAAGCCTTTCTTAGTTACTAGAATTACATGTTTCAACCCACAACATGGAAACAGACTCCAATGAATGGGAGAAAGGGGTCTGGAGAGGGGCTCAGGTTTGATCTGGGTGCAGAAGTGGTGTAGTTTGAAGCACAAACTAAAGCGTTCCAGCTGCAAGTCAAACCCAGGAATGCATCGTGCGAGATCTTATTTTTCTGTAGGGCTAGTAACATGAGCATTCAAATCATTCACTGCCTTTGAAGCCTGTGAAATCCATAATGGCCACAAAGTGAACATGTAGCAACTACATTTCAATTACCAAAGGCTGGTCAAGTACCTGGCTTTATTCTTTCCAGTAACAAAACTCCCATCGACTTCAAAGGGGTTGGGATTTACTCCACAGTGCAAGCGCTGGGTTCAATGAAATTGGAGATGTAACTCTGGGACAAGGTATTTTAGCTTCTGAAGGTGCAGACAGATGGGCAGGATTGAGCTCTGATGTTGACGGGAGCTATACAGTCTGCGTTTTTTCTGCAGCTTCAGGTTAATAAGCTGAGGATGATGCCCCGACTGATAATCTGCCCCAGAACTGCATGGGCACTTTTTGAAAATACACAAGTTGCTATCAATTGCAATAGGAGTTAGGTATCCAACCTGCTTGGCCGTTGTTAGAAATCCCACTACATACCTGTGTGTCTCTTCAGCACTTAAGTCCCTTTGACATTCTTGCTTTGGCCATTGCTTACAACAATAGTGGAGAGTCTAAGGGTAATGGATATTTCTTTTGCAAAGTAATTCACAAACTATTTCATGACTCCACTGTAAAAGTATCGAAGTTCATTTTTCTCAGGCTCATGTCCATAAGCTTTATTTTGACATGTTCCCTGTGTAGATGCCCCAGATAAACGACCTTCAACACCTTGTAGCAAGCCTTGTGCCCTGTGATGTGTGCTCCCTAGCACTGGAATCTGCTTCGCTTTTCCGCAGCACCCAGGAGAGGGGAGACAGAGGCTTGAGCAGCACCCGGCTCCCTGATGGCAACCTTTAGTTCCCACTAGCAGGGTTTGTGACCACAAACAGGGACTTGATGTCCTGCTGCTCGGCACCCTTCTCAAGCCAGTCACTGGCTTTATAAAACTCTTTCCCAGGCTTTTGGGTGAGTGAACCATGAAGACCAAACAGAAGTTGGACATGAGTCACTGGACTTAAAGTTATGTATGCCAAAGCTTTGAGACACGTTATATTAGTCAAAACATCAACTGTTTTTGCAGTGTTTATGATACTAGGAACATTTTTTTTCATGAATGTACTTGTTTGCTTAAAGTGAATAACTGATGCTTTGTGCCTAAAGAATGCGGTACGTGCCTTTTTATAAAGGAGATGTTGCCAGTTTGAAAAGCTTGCCTTGCAATTAATTCATAGATTTGGAAAGGCCAGAAAGAATATTTGATCATTCAGTCTGGTTTCTTATAAACACCTGTAATAATATCTTCAGTCTGACAGAGATATAATTTCTATAAGTCAAAGGCCAGAGTGGCACCCCGTCTGCTACAAAGGTCAGGGCTGGGCTCTCATCTTTACTGCCAGGGTTGTTAGGTGTCTATCTGTCCATGACTGAGCAGGTAGATGGCAGAGAGCTTCCACCCTGTGTTCAAATGTTGGTACTATTCAGGGGCAGGATTTCAGAAATAGCCTGCTGTGGGTGCTGCTGTTTGTCTGGAAAGACCTATGCCTGTATTTTTCACCGACAATAAATTGCAGACAAGAGATGTTGCTGGTTAGATACCTGCCAGCCTGTCTGAACTCGTAAAGCAAGTCATTAATTGTTGAACTGCTCATACTTATGGTTTATTTGAACTGAGGGCACACCATCACACCCTCCAAACTGGAGGCTCATCTGAGGTTTAACTGAAACCCAAGCCTTCAGCGTATCTGACGATCTCTTCACCCTCAAAGGAAAAAAATCTCCAGTCAGCCTCAGCTTGGGCTTTCCAGCTGCATCCCGTGCTGGTTTTGCGGCCCTAGAAGCTGTCCTGATCTCTGCTGCGTGTAGCCGTGTTACAAAGGAGAGACGATGCTGCAGCTGCCTCTGGGGAGCCTGGCGCTGAGCTTCTGCGCATTGGCGCGCTTAAACGGCGCGCACGTAGCGGGGGGGGCACGGACCTGGAGAATACCTGCTCTTTCAGAACCTGAAAGGCAATTCCAGCGATCTCCTGGGAGAACCCGCTGCTCTTGTATTGTCATCGCAAGAGCGCAGGGAGCAGGAAAACCATTTGGGTTTTTGTTGGCCATTGTACCTGCCGGGCTCTAGGGAGAGGAATCTACAAAGTCAAACGCGAGCAAAGGTTTTCTTGCCTGCGTGGGGGGGAGGGTTTGGCTTTGTTTTGCTCTTGTTGCTAACAACGTCAGATGGGTCTGACTTTCCAGCCTGCTCAGGGTGAGACAAACAGCCAAGGAAGCATCAAAGTGAATGGGTGTTTTTTGATCAACATTGGAGAGAGTTTGTTTTCTTTCTCCACTTGCCCAATGACACACCGACTTGGATGACTGGTCTGTGACAGAGCCGGTTGGAAAATGTCAGTGGAAAAATGCAGAAAAAGAGCAAATATTTTTACAAATGTTAGTGACAATATTTTTACCTTTGGTCAATCCAAACCAACAGGAATATTTTTTTCAGGACAAACTGTTCATAATTCACCATTGCCTGTGCCAAAATGTATGCAAAGGGTGAATATGCAGGAACACTCGTTAAAAATAGTGTTCCTGTGGTGACTGTGATGCAGTAAAACTGCATCTAATCTTGTAGCTGGAACATCTGTATAATTAGCAAGATTCCTCACCTCTTCCAGCCAGTGGTTCATGTATATGCCTGCCCTTTGCGTACATTTTTTCCTTTAGGAATAAGACTTTGTGAAGGAGACGCTTTGCAGAAACACTTGCTGCTCCACACATAACTATTCTCAGTAGGTACCTTACAGCCCTCTCTCAACATAGTTTTAACAAACCTGTGGATGTATCATCATAAAATTAAGGTAATAAATGTCATCCTAACTTTGTCAGTAAGATTCCTAGTGGGCACCTACCTCACTCATCAGGATCTGAAGAAGAACTTCCCTGGCATCAGGTGAGGAAGGACATTTACTTCAAGAACAGGTTTCTGGCAATTCCCTAATGCCCTGGCACACGGGTTAGGGGCCCTTCATCTGCCAACACGTCTTGTTTCTGCTCTTCCCAAGAATGAAAAGTCATCCCTGCAGGCTTGTACCTAAATAACCTACTCAAGAAATACAGCAAAGGGAGGCTTCTATCTGTGGAAGGGCCTAAGATCTAATAAATGCTTATGGCAACCAGGACATCTAATGGGTCCTGTGCACATTTGTGGTTTGTTGCCTTCTCCTTTAAGAAAGCCTGGTTAAAATGTATAGTTTGACTTATCACTCTTTGAAAATAGATTAATATTAGCATAGTCCCCAAATCCTGCAAATTATTCTGTCATTAGAAATGCCAAGAGAACCATGAGTTTTAAGCCATAAACTCAGAATTTCAGATGTGAAAGAAAACACACCAGTGGTTAAATACTTTCACCATACAGCAAAGCCGGTAGAAATTGTCACCATTTAAAAATGTTGATAAGGTTTCCTGTCATATTTCAATTTTTTTTTCTGCATTTTTATTAGCTCTTATAAAAATATAAAGCCAGAGTCCTGATTACACTATTTTTTTTTTCTTACTTTTTGGACTTTCCCCTTTTTAAATCCCTAGCATTTCTCTTTTCATAAACCTAAATTAGGGCTGTAGTATTATTACCCCACATTTAGTAGTCTGACTTGCATATGACTGTAAATATTTTTCATATAAATAAATGCAATCTCACTTTTGGTAGGATTTGTATGTAAAAGAAATATGCGCAAATGAAACTAAGTGCCTTTGATAAATGGTTTGGGATTGCTGATTAATTGGAACTAAAAACAGATGAGAAAATTGAACATATGTTCTTATTCAAGTTCCCTGGAGGATTTGTCAGGGAGCTTTGCATACATTAATAATTGCTTGGAATGGATTTAATAGCTCATCTTGTAGTTTTGCACATGCAAAACAATCAGTCAATATAAAAAGCATGGTGTCATCTGTCTCTGTTAATTAGGGATCTCGAATGCCTTTGGTAATAAAGGCTAGTAATTAAGCTACAATTAGGAAGGAAGCATTCGGATGTGGTTTTGCCACCTCAGGATCCATAAGCGGCAGGAGGAAGAGAGTAGGTCTCCCAGAAACCTGGAAATACTCTCAGTTTATGATCTTTCCCCGCACTAGCACATGGCTAGGCTTGTTGGCTCCTCAGCTACTGAGTGTGCGGAGGCTCACAGGGCACCTTCTCCCCATGCCCTCGGTGGCTGACCACACGTGGCAGCTACGTGCCCACTGCATTGGCGTCGACTGAGATTTCAGTGTACAACCCTGATGCCCAAAGCCACCTCTTCAGACACTTTTGCTGACGGCACCAATATTCCTAAAAGTATTAGACATAGTTCTCTGAAGGAACGTACTCTGCTTGTGCTTTCATTGGCATTTCACTGTGGGTCACTCACCTTCCCGGGTGCTCCTGGAGTACCTGGTAGACACTAATCTGGAACGTTTCATTATCGAAGCGTTCGCGGATGTAATCCTTATATATCCTGAACTCGGCAGCCGTCACCGCTTCCCCCTCTGGGATTCTGGAGAGATCAAACCTGAACTCTCGGTAGTGGCAGCGCTGATGGTGAAACTCTCTGTCATGCTCCACTGAAACAGAAAAACAGCCCATTAGCCACCTGCTTTGTTCCCTTTCGCCTCACCGTCAAACAAGCTTTTGAGTTGCCACAACAGAAAAGGGCAAGAATATCTGATTGCAGCATCTCATGCTGTTGTTCGGTTCATTAAAGCACGTAGGAAATACATGACTCTATCTGGGCTATTATAAGCATATACGTGTTTATCAGACTCTCTTTGAAACAGTTTTACAGCTGGCTGGTACAGGGTGTGGGTGACCGTTGTGTTTTAATGATTTTTGGCAGCTTCATGCTTGACAAGCGACTCTGGACATTTGCCACTGATAACGACCGAGCTGCTGTGGGAAGGAGCTGAAAGAAACAGATGGGGCTTTTCAGGAGTGCTGGTTCTTGGCCTGACTCTGCTTCTGAAAATTATGCACGCACACGCATACCCGCACACATATATACACAAATTCCAGTCCTTGAGGCTTTTCATGCCAGTGACCCACATTTGGTGCCAGCTGAATACATCACAAGCTCACAGACCCACTCCGAAGGGTCAAAGCTTTCATTTTAAAGCATCTTTAGTGATCAGGGCTGTGAAGCAAATGCTCAAAGCAATGACCTTCTTCCACCTCCCAACCCTGACTGTGAAATAACAAGTGCCAGAGTCCTCCCAAGACAGTGTTAGGACAACACGTTATCCCACCAAGTGACAGGTCTGCCTGTCTTCTGATGGACAACTGATGGTCTCGCGTGACACTGCTTGTGGATATTGAAGCTGAGGGTCAGTGTTGTGGGGAAACAAAGACTTCGAGACTGTCCTCCAGCAAGGGGAAGGCGAGGTGTCCGTGCTCCATCCCAACACATGAAGTGAAGCACCCTTCTTGGAACAAATTCCAAATTAAATAGACAAGTTAGACAAAGGAAAATGGGGAAACAGAGGTATAAGGGGATGAACTGACTCGACAGAGGTCACACCGCGTGACATTTTAAGAGCTGAGGTTTGAACCAGGGACTTCCCGTATGTCCCAGTCCCGTCATCTGTCCACTTGACCTCCCTGCAGCTCAACTGCACAATTCAAGTAGTTAGCTCTGAGATTTTCTTGGCAAAGAATGTGTGTCTTTCTACAGGCCTGATTCTCTTCTGGCAGCGGTAAATCCATTGTGTAAATCCATTGACTTAAATGGAATTACTCCTGAAAAAGAGGAGTTTCAAGCCCGAGTTTGGAAAGTGCTATTTAAATTTATAGTACTGCACTGTACAAATGTATATCAGCACTCACAAGGGCCTCCCCTGTGGCAGGGACGGAGCGTGGGGAGCCTCCGGCAACCGGGCTGTGTCCAAGCGCTTACACAGAGCAGGTTCAGCGCTGCTTTGCTGGCCGAGATTCAGCAGCTGGCCACGGGCTCTTCCTCCTCTCGCACATTACTTCTGCAAGGAGTCCAGGGCTCGCAGTTTGCCACTGTGTGATTGCTGTTCAGGGAAATACTTCAGAGCTCCTCCGAATAGCTGGGATTCATCTTAGAGGAGTTGTTGAGGTATGAAACCCCTAAACTTTCCAAGACAAAGGCGATTAAGTTCAGCAAATGGTTTTGCACGTTGAGCGGTCTTAGCGTGCACTGAATGAACAAAGTTATTTTTGCACCTCTAGCTATAACATTTCATACGGCCGCAGGAAGATCACTCAATCTCTCGTACCCTGAAGTGGGGGAATATTGCGAATATTCACCAGTGTTTGCAAAACAATTGGCAGGCTAAAACTGCCCTATAAATGCTAGCAACTCTATTAAATGTGCCTCAATCCCCTTCCGCCAAAGTATTCTCAGCAGGATAAGATATAAAGAGTATGATTTCAGTCTCAAAGGAATTTGTCTGCACCTAAATTATAGAGGGAAGGAAAAAATATTTTAATATGGAATAGCTCCTTTAACCACAACTATAGAAGAATGAACATAATGTTGTGTGGTTTTAGTTATATTATGGATAACATCACCAGCAGGGTGTATTATAGAGAGGTCTAGCAGTTGGGTGTCCCAGTATGATTTGCTCCCAAAGACACGGGAAGGCTGAGTTTTCAAAGGAAGGTGGGTGCACCTTTTCAGTGTACACATGTGATGACAACTACACCGGCCAACACCGGTCTTTAGCTGCACTTTATACACAAAGTCTGACAACAAACACATGAAGATGAAACTTTTTCAGGTGCTGCTAGAGTTCACAGTGATTCCCACTGCAGAGCCCTAGAAAAAATGTGTCATATTAGTATGAAAAATTAACGGCCAGGGTCATAAAATAAAGAGCCCCAAAGTTTGAACTTTCCCATACTTTGCAGATGTTTGGATATAGGGTTTTGGGCTGAGCCATCTTTAGTGTTAAAGCAAACATTCCTGTGGCTATAGTCATTAAGATCATGAAAATATGTGGATATGTAACTCAAGAAAGAATCCCAAGAAACCCTTCAACTCTGTGTTTATTGTTTTTCCCCTTTTTCTTTGCACTCTGGACCTATCTGCTGACCCAGAAGTAACAAATCCTTTCAGAACTAATTTATGAGAAACACTGACCCTGAATCAACATCTGTTAGATGACTGCAGTAAATCTTATTACATAATTAAACACCAAAATCTATGTTAAAATAACGTTAAGGGTCTGACTTGAACTCATAAAAGCAAGACTCTTCATTATGAAGGCTGAAATCCTATCCTTAATTCATGCTGCTGTGTGTTGGTATTTGTGAACATATGGTACAGTATATATGACCGTGCACTTTTTGTAGACCCCAGTAATACCTTAAGCACAACAGCACGAGGTAAGCAGGGGAGTGCTCAAGAAGTCCCAGTTTCCTGGGTTTGATGGGTGTTAGTCAGACCTTTGACAATACTGCAACTGGGTTGTTTCCAATTAATCACCTGAGGAGTTTGAACGGGGCGGGGGGGGGGGGGGGGGGGGGGGGGGTATTTTAAGTGTTCGCTGAAACAGTCAAGCGAATTGCTACAGCTCTTTGAATGTGACTGTAGTTACTCCGTTAGATCTATAAAATCCATGATCCCTGTTGACACAACATACAGCAGTGAGAATCTTTTGGTCATTCTTGAAGGACTTGATCTCAGCTATTTGTCAGCCATTATGTGTTAAATGCTCCCTTAAAAATCATCAAGCAATATGAATATTTGTTGGGTATACTGAATAGCCCTTCTGCCCCCAGAACTTGAACTCATGTTTGTCCCACGTTCGTGGTTCTTACAAATCACGACTACACAAAGGCTTTTGGTGAATGGTTGTAGCCCAGTTCCTTATTTCAAACATTGGAAATTCCAGCTCAGAAACTGTCACAATTCAAATGCCTTGGCAAGGCAGCTGCTTGGAGAGGAAGCCAAAGCTCTGGATGTGCAATCAAAGGTTGTAAAATATGAGAAGGAAGAACACCCTTGAAAAATAATTCTGCTATGAAACAGACTGTGTGCCTTAGCTGTGTGAAAACAGTGGATTTCCTCTCCTAAAGAAACAAAGTCACTTACAGGTGATGCATGTGTAAATGCACCTCTCTTCTCATTTCTAGAAGCGGTCTCCCATTTTGGAGGCATGACCACTGTAGAGAAATTATGACCTAGTTTAACACATGGCTCAAAATCTGCTGGTGCAAAATAACTCTTGGGCATGGTGAGTGTGGCAGTAAATCATAGCTACAGTAGGTGGGGATCACCAGGCACTCCCTTTGCAGAGTCCTTTGGGAAAGGAAAGGTCAAGACGATGGGACTTGAGAGCTGTAGGGTGGAGGCAGACAACAGATTCATGAGAAAATAAGCAAGACACCAAAAAGTGTGCAGGACTATTAAGGTGATCCAAACAAAACAAGTACTTAGGTTAGTGGTTATCAGTAAATTTGCCACACCTCTGTTGCAAATATGCAAGTAAACTCAGCATCTTTGAAAGCCTGGCCTTGACTATCTGTCTGCAATCTGAATGCTGCACAGACTGCGCTCATCTATCTGATACAGATAGGGCTTTGATCTCTCTGAAGTCTTTTGTCTCTCAAAACCGACTCTGTTGTGGCATTATGGTGATGCAAGAGGAGGCAGGACAGCATAGTTGTGCAACAGCAGGGATGGTTAAAAGAAAACATGATAGATACATGTGCTCAGGTGTGAAGTAGCCAGGTATCAGATGCAAAAATATGGGAAAGTTGGAGATAAAATGTCAACAAATCCCTGGTACTTGTGACATGTCCTAAAGTGTACTCTTTTCAGCTACAAAACTTGAAAACATTAAGATGCAGGGATGAAAAAGTGTAGTTACAGCTAGAACTCGTAGCAATAACAGTTGAAACCAGTACCAAAAAAGTAACGTTGGACAGAAAGTCTTGTGATCCTGGTTTAACACCCCAGGGTACCCAAACTTCTAAAGCAAATGACACATCAGCATAAAGCTGGGAAACTTGAACTGATCCCACATTTGGTTGTTTTCACAACAAAATACGTTGAGACTAGAAATAAGAGTCCCAACTATTTTCAGCTACTTTGTAAATTCCTACGGGTAAGTGAAAAGCTGGCCTGAGCTAATTCTGTAAACATTGGTTGGACCACTGGTTTTGTAAATATGGACTGATGGTGGGCAAGGCATGTCACATGACAGCAAAGATTATGTTGAGGCATAGCTTGCAGTAGTTATTATTTCTCTCTACACATACCAAAGAAACCATACTGTTTTAACCTTAGTACCAAGTGCAGTAGCACAATGTCAATCAGTAACTCCATGTGCCAAGCAAAGAACCAGTGAATCACAGCAATAACTTTCCAAGAATGACTGTGTTAAAAAATAATTAATACTGGAGCATTAAAGAGCTAATCCAAACCCCAGGGAAGTCAATAGAAATATTTCCACTAATTTCAATGGATTTCATGGGAAGCCTTACTCTTGCTAATCTACCTACCTAAGTATTCTTATGCTCTTGTTTTCTGAAGACGTAAAAAATCTCTTTTTCACAAGCAAACACTAGATGAATAGATTCTGTGCTCAGGCTGCCAAACTGGAAAAGCTTCGGTAATTCCGTACCTTGTCCTCCCTGGCACATTTGGGTGATGCACTTGGAATATATTTTGAATATTTAAACAAGTAAAAACTTAAGTTTTCCTATTAACACTTTCACCTGATAATATGTTAATTGTTTTTATAAGGCACTTTAAGAGTAGTTGTCTAATTTGTTGTAGCACTCACAACAATTAGAGTGCTACTTGTTTCTCATTTACAATGAAAAAAAGCACCAAAAGGAATGTGCAGTAGGGTGTCTGTAACTTCTTTACTCCCAAAAAAGGCCAGAAGGGATTTGTAAAGGACTTTAATCTCAAATAGATTAAAGGTCCTGAATTCCTGAGACTGAAAGATAAGTCGAAGGAAAATAGATTCCAAAAGACAACACCCCCTCACCTCAGCCTCTCAGCCATCAGCAGTTGCCTAAGAAAGCCCTCAGAGATTTGGATGCCAAAAGAAATCTGCCACACTCTGGCATCAAGGTCTAACAGGTTTTCAGAGTCTACCTGTGTCTGCCTGGCCCCAGGGACTGAAGAAGTTGTGTAGGTGAGTTTAGTGGGTAGGAAAATCTTCACCTGCTTTCCCTCTGATAGCTGCAGAGCTACAGAAAATGAGTGCTATTTCTTCAGAGATGGCTGAGGGCTGGCTGGCTTGTCCCGTGAGCCAGCGGATTGATTTTAGCCTTAGTGTTTTCATGAAAGGGCAAAAACCTATGCTTTGAGTTACACTGTTTTCATCCAGCAGTGCAAAATCTTCTTTGGATTTTCCAAGAAAATTTACCTTTAATTCCCTCTATCACAACCCCTTGAAATAGAAGCCAAAACTTCACAAACTCTCTTGGATCATTTCAGCGTAGAGCACGACATTCCTAGAAACCAGCTGCCCTGGGACCACCAGCTCTGCCTGGGGTCCACGAGCGTTTTCAGCCTACGTACGTTACCGCTTCCGAAGGGAAGGTCCGACTCCTATCTACCGCTTCACCCTGCTGCCTCCCTTGGGGAATGGATTCAACTGGAAGACAATTTTCCCTTCCCCAGATGAGTTTTCAGGTGGACCCCGTCCTCGCCCAGCTCGCCGCGGTGCCCCAAGAGCAGCGGTGGCAGGAGGAGGACCGGGGACCTCCCCGCGCGTCGGGGGGGACGGCAGGGCCACCCCTTGGACTCTGGGCTCGCAGCGGTTGTGAAACTGCGCTGTAAATCTTCGGGATGCCAAATTCGAGACCTCTTGATGGGATTCTAATTAACTGGCATTAAATGTTCCCTCTATAAATTGCACTTCTTTGTCTCTAAATTGGTGGATAAACCCATGTCACTTATGAAATATAGGCTTTTTCTCCTTATGTTAGTGAGGTTCAAGAAGGACGAAACCAATTAGGGGAAGGATCCAGTGGTCTCTGCAGCTGAAACAGCCTACTGGGCTCAGCGGGATTCCCGATTGAGCAAGAAGTGCAAGGTCAGTCCTTATGTTTTTCTGAGGAAAAGGGGGAGTATAATAAAGATTGCAATAATGTCATGCCAGGCCACAGTCTGCTAAGGCACATGTTTCCCTCCTCATTGTGCTTGACAGCAAGAGTTACAGGAGCAGTGGCAGTAAATTTATAGTGGTAAGAATCTGGGAATGCAAAGTTCTGTGATTGGTTTTCATTTGCTTCATCCTCTCGGCTACAAGATTTACATGCTGACATTAGGCAGCTAACACAGCAGTTAAAGAAATATTTGAAGAAATAGTTAAAGAATATAAATTGGGAGTCCTATAAATGGAGTAGAGCAAATATCCTGGGTTGTGTGATGGGATTTATTTTTTTTTTAAGAGTGATAAAAAGAGTATTTGGAGGTCTTTTTTACATTGGATAGTTGCAGCTCTCAAACTCATCTAAAAGCTACTGCAGGTTTTTGGAAAAGCCTAAGGAAAACAAATGCACCCTTGGTTTTGGTCTATGAGATAAGCTTACTAGAAAAATAGTCGGTGGTTTTTCTATAACTCATTAATGCATCACATCACCAGGAACTGTCATCATCCTGCCACTTCTAAAAACACAGTCTGTCCTTCAGCCACAGGCCCAGGACCCCCAGGCATCTGGGGAGGGGTCTGGGCTCATCTGCCAAAGCCCTGGCCTGATGGTCTTGCCCCTGTCTGCCCTTTGCAGAAGGGGCTGCTCTGAGCCAAGGCAGCGCACAGCAGAAGGGAACCTGCACCCAGACGCTCAGTGCTCATGTACCCATTTCACAGCCCGGTAAAGGGAGGTTAAGGTGATAAGCTATTTCTTGGATGGTAAATTCAGTGTGTGGCAGGGCAAAGTCCTGCCCCGTCCACGGGTGGAAAGCAGGACTAATGCATTAATTTCAAACGAGATGAAAACCAGGCTCCATAAATCTCGATTCCCAACCCCAGAGGTTAGAAACGGAGGGGGTCGAAATTCTTTAGTGCTCACTCTGCAAAGTGATCTAGGGTAAGCATTTTTGCTTCAAAAGGGGGAGGGGGGGGGAAGCCCTCTGGAGTTAATATTCTTCCTTTAGCCATCAGTTCATTTTTTCAGCTTTCAGCATGAAGGTGGTGTTGCCAGCAAGACCACCTAGCCACAAACCCAGCAGGGAGCTTCCAAAATTCTTCTAAACACTGACTCCTTGTTATAAATTGAACAGTGGTAATAGCAACAGTGCATATCACATCTGTGCCAGGCTTCGGGCCTGGGAAGGAGCGCTCTCCCTACTGCTCAACACAACTTGGAAAGATCCTTTCAGTCCACACATGTATCAGCATTAGCCATTTCTTTGTCAACAAATCCCTTAATACGTACCCTTTCTATCATGTACAGATGTCCAAAAAATAATGGAATACTGTAGTACAAGATTAAACACTTTAATGTCAGCATATGTGTTGCATGACTCTGAACAATGGTATCATTGTGCGTGTACAAACAGCGGGTTGAAGGAAGATGGGTTTAATTATCTCCGAAGCAGCAGCAAGTTCTTCCTGACCAAGTTAAACTTCAGCTAGCAAGGACTGCTCAGGACCGAAATTGGTATTTCTCTAACAAAACGCCTGGGCCCTTTCCGATGTTCTTCCAGGGTTAGGGTTAGTGCCGTACCCACTTCGGGCAGGGCTTCGGAGCGCGACGCGGAGCCACCTGCTTCCCTGGGAGCCACGCTGCCAAGGAACGCGGTTTGGGGATGAGAGGATGCTGCGAGTCACCACATCCTCTCACCCCATGTGTCACCCAGGCGACTTTTAAGTTAAAATTCCTTAGGACGGTAGACGGCAAAGGGAAAACATAGTAACTGGGAGGGAAAGGACAGAGAGAAGCGCACATGCTGCCTTCTGCGTTTGGAGACATTCCCCTGCCGGAATTTCTTTGCAGGCACTTTAAGGCAATGCTGGATGGTAAAACTATTTCCCCTTAAAGAACATCCATTAACTATCTGGGCAGGTTATGCACAGATAATCCATTTTCTTTTCCGCGTGTGCCCTGATTGGTACCCATTTACGCTGTGGTTTCTCTGCTGAAATCAGAGCCAGACTAGATGAAAGGTATTGTGAAAAATTTACACGTGGGATTGCTCTGTGAACGCGAAACTCTCCTAATAGTAAACAGACTGATCATGGTGCGAATCCTGATGCTGAGTTTGCAGTGTCTGTGTGTGTATCTGGGGAAAGCAAAGTTAAATAAGCAGGGAAGAGTCGTGTTTCTTCAGAATACCTTATTCACAGCCTTAGCACGTGAAACACGGCAGCACATAGCGCTGCCATCCATCTGCAGCTGCTGTAACGCACTTAGGATCGCTGCGGGATTTGGGGTGTGTGAGGGAATGGAGAAACGGGGGGATGACAGGGGAAAGAAATAAATGGGAGTTCATGAAGTTCTTTCTTTAGACAGACTCCCTCTATTTCTACCTTCATCTTCCAGGAATCCAGTATAAGGAAATCTCCTGCAGGGCCTCCCTCATCTGCCTCTCAAACCTTGTTTCTCTTCCCCGCTTCACTGGGAAGGGGGGACCCAGGACAGTGCTGACCTGGGGATTTGCCCCCGGCAGCTCTTCCTTTCCCAGCACCTCGGGGATGGCATTTTTCTGGAGAGACAGAGGCAAGCCGGGGACTGTGGTGATGCTGCAAAATGGGGCTCCTTCTATGTCCTCCCAACTGGCCAGCGTTGTGGCCATCACGAAATGTCTCCAGCTCTCATGCTGTCACCGGGAGCAGGTTAACTGAGGCTGGTATTTACCCTCGACAGAGTGCACCACCAACAGATTCGGGCTGTTGCGTCTCTGGGTATGTGAAACATGGGGATGCACCTGGAGAGCAGCTCCGAGCCAAGGACTCCTGCAGCTCGCTGCAGGGACCGTGGGCTGCCCAGGGCAGGCTAAGGCAGCTGCAAAGCTTCCTGCCCACCAAAGGCAATCTTAGCTCTTCTCTACACCCTCGTCTAGAAATGTCCCTGTAGTCAAACTGAGCAGTGAGCAGAATGACAGGCAGAAGGTCATCATTACTCCTGCTTTCTTTTCTCTGTCTGCACCGTAATGTATAGCGTGGAATAACACAGCCTAAGAGCAGAGGCGTGCTGCTCTCTAATACATCCCCTAAAGCCTCTGCATGCAGCTGTGGGAGGTATGTGAAGATGCAGGAATACATTTTTCTTTTCCCTCTTTGAACAGAGATGACTGCTACATTACACGGCTCGCTCTCTCTTTTTGTAATTCGGGGGACAGCAAGGCTGCTTTCCTGGTGCTGTGAAATCAGTGAGTTGTATCTGGTGAGGCCAACTTGCCGGGGAAGCTGTGCCAGCGTTAGGTGTGAACTCCAAGTCACGCGTTTTGCCAGTGCATCCAAGGGTCAAGGAGATAGTGGCAGCCCGGGGAGGAGGGGGAGGAATCATGGATGAGGGTCAGGACGGTGGAGACCGAGGTGAGAGCCGCAGCACTGAAAAGGGTAATATGGGTCTAGAGGAGAAAGCAGGGTGATGGGTGTCTTAACGGGGAGGAGTTTGCAGAGCACAGAGGGAGAAAAGTTAGTTACAATATGGTTCATTGAGAAAAATAATCCCCCAGTCCAACCAGCAGACAAATGGGGCCCAAGGAGCTTCCTGCAACCTGCTCTGAGGCTGGAGGCCTCTCAAAAGATCACTGATGCAAAAACCAGCAGTCTGCCCTGTCTGCTAGTACACACGGCGCTGAGCAAATGGAAACACATCCCCAGGCCCAAGGAAGGAGAGACAAGTGGCTGAACAGATCTGGTCAGAAATAACATGTATTCAGCCAGGGAAGGTAAGAGGCAGCGAGAGAGACTACTACAGGGAAACCTAAAATGGGCTATTTGGGATGAAATGCAAATTTTAGAATAAAAAGATCCAGGTCATTCTCGAAAGCTTCCAAGTGTGAAACAGTTCTTCTTCAGCTTGGACCAAACTTCAGATCGGGGGAAGGCAAGAAAGTTTACCCATAGTGGTTTTAGGCAGCTCTAACCTAACCTCAGGTAAAGGAAGACAGCCCACTCGTGACTGGTAGTCTGGAAGGGTGCTCATCCTCGGAGGGTGAGGGCAGCAGCACTGCAAGCTTCCCTGCTCTTCTGAGGGTGTCTGCTCACACCCCGAAGTCTGTCCAAGGGAAGGACTAAGCATCTCTGCAGGAAGCTATGAGCCTGCAGCGCAGGCACCCTAATCTGCAAGAAGGCATGTGCAGAGGACATGCAGAGAAAAAACAAATCATGTTATAGTAACTCTTTGATGCAAGGATTTCATGATGCAGAGATGTGGCAGCATCAACTTGTGCTCTTGCATTCCAGTTACTACACTGGGGCAAACTAAGGCAGCTTCAAATGTATTCAATAAATTAGATACTGTTCATAATAAACAGCCTGAGTCAGTAATCTTGGGAAAGTCACTGCCCAAGCGTCTCTGATGTGTTTATAAAAAACAGACAGAAATGGCTAAACGTACCACTAATGCCCTGGAGAGCATGTTCATCCACAATTGCAAGGTCAGACTCCTCTGCCTTACACTGGGCCAGTGAGAGAGGATATTGCCTACCAACTTAGTTTCAATTTTTTCCAAATCTTACTTCCAGAGCATGAAGAACTTTATGAAAGTTGTGCTCATAAACTGATGCTTTTCAAGCTTATATGCTGCTAATTATCTTCCACTACATGATTTTTCAAGTTGCCTTCTGTTCCTTATTACTATTGGTATATTACTATATAGCATAAAGTCACTTAATACAGCAAAAGATTCAACAACATTTGCAAAACTGATATAGAAAGAAGGACTGGATTCTGGACTGGTACAGCTGGTTTAAGGTATTTTAGAAGTAAATGAAATCAAATGAGAATTTATAATCCTTCCTGAGGTCTGGATTCCATCAGACTAAACTCATTAGGCATTAAGGTGCAGGTGCAGCTAAATAAAGGATTGTTCTGCTTTCCTTAATACCATAGATTCACATCTTGAGTTCAAAATAAAAGTCTTTTAAAAGCACATGTATATATTGTGCATCTACTGGCAACACTTGAAAGAGAAAGTTCAGCTGATGGAATCTTCAGATGCCTCATTTTTGTCAAAGGAATGTGCCCGTTTCTGTCCCGGCCGCGCTAAGGGACATGAGTGGAGAAGTGACTGCACATTGGCCTCTTAAGACTTACTCATTTCATTTGCATTAGACTTCCTTTCATCTACTGAACAGCTGCCCAAATAAATAACATATATCTAATTAATCGTCCTTTAATATTGTATTGCCACAACAATACCAGCATCCCCCAGATATTCCAGAGTGTGGGTCTACACCTGCACAGGCTCTCTGGGAGGAACACAGCAGGAGTCACAGGCACAGGGAATCAAGCCTTTTTTGTGGTTTACTGTGATAAAAGGAAAATAATTCAAAAACCAGTTTTCCAGGTTGGAGACCATATGACTTGCTGGATTTCTCAGCTGAAATCCCAGAGTCTGGTTTTGTTGAGAAAGTAGTTTGTGGGATATTACAAAATAACCAGTCGATATCAGACATGCGGCCATCAGATAAGAATCTCAGCCTTCGATTGTAATCAGCAAAATTTCAACTTGGAATGTATACACTCCGAGCTGTGCAGTAAGACTGCAATCGGCTGGACCTTTTGAGCTTGTCTATGCAATAACAAACATCTGTGCCTTTCTCGGTCAGGCAAGTGCTGGGAGATTAGGGGGCAACAAACTATTCAGGGGAAAGGTCCGTCTGCCCTGGAGGGGAAATCCCTGCAAGAGCAGAGCTCCTCTTGCAGCCATGCTGTTACATCTATTGCATATTTTTCAGGTGTTCTGTTCGTGGGAGGTCCAGGGATATTAACACAGTTTATAAACCAGGATTATTAGATAGAAATACAGTGTTTGGAGGGGTGGGAGGAAACATTTTGGAAAATAATGATTAGAGACTTCAATTACTGCTTAAAAAGATACTCAGCAGTGCCCTTCCTCAAGATAGTAGGACTTTGTGACCTATTCCACATTTTTCTTTGAGATCATCGTGTTTCCTCTGTGCTGCCAAGATAGTTGAGATCAGGTGGGGCACTGAGCACAGCCTCTGGGGTTTGAGATGCGGGAACGGGAGAGATGCTCATTGCCCGAGAATGATCCTCGCTGCCAACCGCTGCACTTCCACTCGCTGTCCTTTTGCCTGTGACGGGACTCGTAGCTTCTGGGTACAATCTTTTTGCTTTCTAGGAATGTTTGCTGTGCAACACATTTATTTTTTTATTGAGAAACAGGCAGGGGACTGTTTATTCCTGTAATAACTTGGTATGTGGGCCTGAGATCTATGAATATTAAAGATCTGGAAGTCGATGACATCCACATATATTTCCATTGGTAGATGTAAAATGCTAGTGTCTTAGAGTGATGGCAAGTTTAAACTATTATTTCAGAAATGTCCTCAGGAAACTTTTATATACATATATATATATATGTGCATGTGTAGAGTGCGAGGATGTGTCTGTCCCGTTTACACTTGAAACGTTGGTGGCTAACGCCCCAGGCGTAACAGCATCTGAAGGTTAGGAGAAGATTTATTTTCAGTTTAATTCCCACCCACGATCCCTATTATACAAGAGGAATTTTATTTTTTTTTTTGGTAGAAGATAAGCCCATCGGTGACATCAGCAGCACCTAGCCCTGCATACCACACTGCGGATCGCAGGGCTGGATTCCTGACACTGAGCCTCTCACTAGGGTTGGGCCATCCAGGCCTCCTGAGTCAGCCCCTAACAACAGCATTTTCTGTTTTGTTTTGGGTTTGTGTGTCTTCAAACACAATTTTGCAATTGCAGTTCTGGGGTAAAAGATCAGCTGTTGTAATACACCCTCGCGTCCTCACATCGGTTTGGTATGAATGAAGGGAACGCAGTTCACGTCCTGTTGCGTGCAACTGTTAAAAATAGCACAGAAATGGGAGTATGGCGTTTACAAAAGTGTCGCTCAAGGAGCTGGAACACAGATCATCCTTCTCCAGCTCGGTCTCTGCCTACCAGTCGCTACTCTCTTGTTGGGCTACAGCTGCCAATGTGGGGAGGAAAGACTCTCAGCATATTAGACACACTGACTGAGATTTTTCAGTGCAACAGTCCTCATCTCACAGTTGTGGACTAATGAGCAAAATGACAGTTACTGTTTTCTAAAAAAACATTTGGCATTTGCTTGAACGTTTTTCTGCATCATTCTGGATTCTTTTATGTATTTCTGTATTCCCTGTGTCAGGTTTTAATGTAGCGTAACGGTCAGAAATTTCTGTGGATATGGAGTCTAATATTCTTGTAATTTGATTATAATGCATGCCACTGAGTTGCAGGAACTATTGTATTCAGAGGTGAAAGTTCTGTTCACACCAATGAGAGAAGTTTTAGACCACATGTCTGATTTGCTTCTCCTTTTCACCTGTCTCGGGAGACAAATGATTCATCACATAGTGCTGAAATATCTTCATCTTCTGATTTGGGCCAAGATTTAAAAGAGTGGTTACTCAAACCCTTCTTTTCGAGCTGAAGAGAAAGATCTGTGCTGAATGATTCTTTTTCAGCTCTTCTCTTCTGCACTTTATTACAAGTATATTTGTGTAATTAGGGGGCCCAGTAGTAATGTTGTTAAAATACAAGTGGGCACATTTATTGTTTCCTCCAAAAGGAAACAACCAATCTCCAGCAGTTCTGGTTTTTCCCTGTCTCAACTGAACATTTACTGCTTTATGTAGCTAGCAGATTGTGAGGCTAAAGTTACTTCTTTTTTTTTCTCTTTCTATTTCTTTTTGTTAAAAAGAAAAAAAAAATCCCCTCCTTTCTCTTAAACAAATGCTGGATGTTTTAAGGATATGGTCAGAAAGGGGAACTTAAACTCAGCATGATGTCTATAGTGCCACACAAGCTTCAGCAAAAGTGATGTGCAGTACTCTTTATTAACATCTAAAAAGTCCCTGTGGGATTATAATTACTTCACAGTAATAAACAAAAGTAGCAAGATTAAAATGGTCAGAATACTTTTAGTGATAGAAGCAATTAATTTTTAACCTTGAGAACCAAGGGAGGAGCAGCATCGGGCATGTGGGTAGAACAGATACAATTAGGAATTGATTCCTGTTAGTGGTGAATGATTACCATTTGTGGCATTATAGATACTTGGCTGATGTAAATAAATTGCTGTTAAAATATCGATACAAAAGTATTTGAACACTACTAAATTGTAAGCACCAGAATTCAGAGTTTCTAAATTACAGTAATTTTTAATCTTCCATTTCAATGATAAAGCTGAACTTGCTTTCCCTTGGGGTGCTGAAGGACTCATGAAAATCAATGGGCGTTTCAGGTACACAAGCTGTGAAATACTACCAGCCCTGTTCCTAATCCTTGCTCAGCAAGAAACCTGTCTCTCCATCAGAATTATAACTCCCAACTACTGATGCTGTATTATTTTATGAGCATTTTTTAGTAGTTCTCCCAGGGTTCTTCTGGTCTCTCTTAAAAAGTTTTACTGCCACTGTGCTGTGGGAAGAACAATTGGTAAAATCAGCGGACCGAGGCACTCCCACCGGTGCCAGCGAAGGCAGGATTTGGCCCGGCGGCTCCAGGAACAGTCAAAGCTCGACCTGATTTACAGCCCCCCCCAAACTTGGTACAGACACTGTGCCAGCGCCTCAGATGGTGTCAACTGTGGTGACTTCACTGCTGGGCTGGCCTTGGGCCAGGTTGCTCCAGCTGAGGATATTGCCCGGTGACATCAGTGGGTTCGCGTGGAAGTGTAATTCGGATCAGCATCGCGCATCGGGAGGTTGCAGCCTAACGAGAGGAAACTTTTTGCTCATTTGAAAGGCAGTTGCGCACAACAGGCAAAACTCTAAAAAGGGATGCGCTGCAAGATTATCGGCCCGATCAGCCTGATAGTGTTCCCTCATCCTGAAGAGCCTAAGAAGGCACTTGCTCGTTTTAATTATTATTTAGAGGGAAGCAGTGCCTTCCCTCTCCCCCTCCCTTCTTTTTTTCTTTTTTTTTTTTTTTAAAGGAAGGTAGCTTTTAAGAGCTTGCCATGAAGATCTAAGTTAAAGGATTTTCTCTACTACAAAGCCTGCATAGTTTCCCAGGCCAGGTGGACCCGATAGCACTGACTGCATGCTGAAAAATCTCATCCCCACCCTTCAGGCACTTTAATTGTAAGCCTTTCCAGATACACTGGATAAACACTGTCAAAATGAACCTGAAAGGGTTGTTGTTGGTTTAGCCCTTAAATAATTATGAGTTTGTCTGTCTAATTACAACATAATCTTGTTTAAACTTGGATGGCTATTTGCAGTATCTTTTAAATGAGTTGGAATCAGAAACAGTGAAAAACTGAAAATTTACAAGTCTTCTACTTTAAGGCAAGGAAAAAGGAATTCTTACTCCTGTAAAATTTAATTCAACCTGACAACAAAAAAGTCTAACTTGGAATCTACTGCAGTAGGATAAAGATGATAAAGAATAGCACGGGACCTCTGAGATGCAACAGAAACTTAATACTCTATGGATAAAATTTTTCAAACCGTTTAGAAATAGTTTAAGGTAATTTACAGGAAGACTTGAGTGACAAAGCACATTACTTGAAGTGCCTTTCCTTCACTAGGCACTTTCTAAATTCTTCCTCTTTCATTTCTTTACTCTCAGGAGACTTTTAAATCCAGTGAACCAAAACAACACTTTGTTTGTTGGTATAGCGCAGGGCTGGCACAGATGGTAGACGTTGCACCTGTTCCAATAAAATGGGAAAATTGAGAGATAAACCATAGCACTCATTAAGAGGAATCTACTAAAACACGAACAATTTGTATTCTGAATGTCCTCCAGGAATAAAAGGAGTAATACATAAACAGACCTTGTTTTCACCATCACTTTAAAATAAATCTGTTTAAAGGGAACTTCATATTTGTTTTATGTACAAAGACAGTACATACCACTAAAGAAACTATGTTTATGCTTGAATTTCTTTAAGAAAGCAAATGATTTTATCTAGCTACCTATTCTTTTAAAGAAAAATTATCTGTTGGCAGTTTTAATGAAAATCGGTTAATCCCCCTATTCCTGAGTTGTGGCAGCTTTTCTCCTTTCACATTTTCTCATGCTGAGTAATATCACATTCTTAAAATCTAGTTCATAATGATCAGAATAGCAACACAAACAAAAGTCCTGCTCATCTATTAATAAATAACTAAAATTGTGGGAGGTGGGGGGAACCACAGAACTGTTTGGATAGTTAGCAACAAAATTCACTGCAAAATAGTTTCTTCTAGGCAGAAGGCATATGCTGTGTAATATCTGATAGATTATTAAAAAGTCTTAAATGAGAAGAAACATTAAGTAACAGCTACTCAAAGGATAAATTTCTTCCAACATCTGCCTTGATCATCAGTGGCTGTGCTGTTCAACATCCCATATATCTCTCTCTATTTCTCTCACACATACACACACAAGCATTAAATACAAAATGTCATGAAAATTCCTAAGTATCGTTTAATGTTGGCAGCCCTGCACTGTAAAGCCATTTATATAAAACTGTGGTTGGCAGCTCTCACTCTTCCATGGGAACAAATTAACATTGGCATTCCAAACACAGGAAAGTAAGGAAATTAGAAACACAGTTTATATTTGGCCAGCGCTTTGAAATACTGTACCATGCTACTGATGTCAATTAATGAAAAGCAGAATTTTGCGGAGAGGGTCTGGTTTTGAAACACATTAACACACGTTAAACATGTTTGCACAGGAACTGGATTGTAAGCATCTTGGTTCCAAAACAATAAAGCAATTACACTAAAACTTGTAGTCTCAAAGTTGCCATTAATTCAATCCACTCAATCTGGATCACTAAAGGATTTTCACTGACTTCAAGATGTAGTCAACACAACTGTTTAAAAGAGTGTGCATGGCACAGTATCGTGGGGCTTGCACATATGAGCTCACACCCAAGATCCTCTTACGTTACCTGTTGTAACGGATCAGATAAATTTATGTATAAATAATGGAATTGTACAACGTATACCCAAATAAAGGGGCTCTTGGTGAACTTTGTACTCTTCATCAACAAAATAAGGATTTCTGAAAGAGGTATTTGAATTTGAATCGATTCAAGCTTTGCTACCTGCAACGTATTTCTTAGCAAAGATGTTTACCGACAAAATCTTAAATGCTTCTGTTTTTTTCACGTGTACACCAAAAAAATCTAGATGGCAGTTCATCTCCTGGCACAACTCCACTGACTTCAGTGGAATTACTCCAGCACGGAATTTGGCCCCGCAGTCTTTACAACACACTGTTTATTTGTACTGTGATTCAGATATTTTGATACCAGGAATCTTTCATCACTGAAGTTTCTCCATATGAAATATGTCCTCTATTAAGAAATATCAGTTTCACATTTTTGTCAAACATTATTTGTTAAATGCTGTTTGTTGCAAAGATGGGAATTCAGCTGTAGTTCAACAACATGGATTGGGCTAATAATGATAGGCAGTGACTAATAGGAGCTAGTTCATGTTTTGATTATTTGCAGTAAAGTAAACCTCCCTCAAAAACAATTTCAAGACTAGGAGAGAAAACTGTTTGAAGCTCTAGCAGAAACTACTGCATGCTCATTATTTCAACACAGGGGCATTTCTTTGGCCCAATTCTGTTCTCAACTGTGATAGTGCAAATCAAGAGGGAGTTTATGGGAATTAATCTGGACGTACAGTTGTATAAATGAGACCACAGGGCCAGCTTCAGTAGAAATTTGACAATTTACACCAATGAAGACCTAGCCAAGAACTTTCTCTTGGGTTTCCATTTTCCAAACACATGTGTGTGCAGAACTTTATCCATGTGATTAGTCCTATTTACTTCAAACAGTTGTAGAATGAAAATCTTCATCCTGAAACTAATTTAAACAGCTCGCTCATTTCTTTAGAAGTTCCTTCCCTTTAGAGAAAAAATTTATACATATAATAGCATATTTTATTTTTATATATATAATATATTTATAGTTAATTCACATGAATATTTTGATGCAGGCCCCAGAGAGGAGGACCGTACCACCAGAAAGGGCTTAAAATGCCGTGGTGTCTTAATGCTGTGTCTCAACAGGTAGTCTCTTTATGGGGCATGCTATCAAAATTTTCTTACTTGTGTTCTTGCTCAGATAATGTCATCCATCCTTGCGACTTCTCGCTGGTATTCACTGAGTTAGAACAATTTAGATGCGTAAAACTAAATGTGTTATCATTTTAACCACAAATTAACAGTTTCCGTATAAATATTAGCATTTCCTCACTTGGTCCAAGGATAGAAGCTGTAATGGCACTAACAGTATATTTGATTTAAACTAATTAAAAACAGAGGCTCTTGCAATTTAATATATTGATTTTACCAGTGGGACTTAAATCTTTTATAATAAGTGTACACAGCTGCACCGCTCACCCACCGCCACTTTTAAACCTAATCCCTGCATTCCTCCTGACAATAACATGACAGGATCCACACATCCCAGTATTAGCCTTAACCCCGGTGACACTGCCAGAATGTATTAAACTAAAACATTGCAGTGTCCTATTTAAAAGGAGCCTGTCAACAGCCCTGACTAGGCTTTAATAGTTATAATCTTTTTTTTAATTAATGTTTCCAACCACTTGTGTAACCTTCTCTCGCACATCTCTCCCCCGCCCCCCGAAAATCTGTTTCAAGCTTATTTACAGCCGAAAACGTAATGCCTGGTTTCATGCTGCCTGCCCAGAGGCCATTAAAACTCCTTTGCAAAAGGAGCAACGGGGGGATGCGCACACACACACACGCACCCAAGCAAAACCGACGGCAAGCAGAGCTCGGGTGGGAGCAGGTCCTGTACGCTTCACTTGTGCCTAACTCCTCTTACAAGCATCACAAGATCTGGCCATCAAGGCTTGGCTCCTTCAAAGCACTTTACATGCCGCTGGGTTTTGGCTTTTAAACTACAGTTCCCGGAGGGGACTTCACCTCCCCAGGACAGCCTGTGTGGGAGTGGAGGAAAGACCCTGCTTCTGGGATAAATCCGCCGCAGAAGCGTGTGAGCGGCTGGGGACAATTTCCAGGTGGTTTTGCCCCACATGAGGACATCTGTCCTCGGCTGCTCCATTCTCTGCTACCACCGCACCCCTATGGTGGAGGTAAATAGTTCCTGTTCTGCTCTGCCCGTTTGCACCTGAAAATTAGAAAATGAATTGATTTTTCTCTAGAGCAGGTCTGTACGTTCAATGAATACCGGCCGGTGACTTGCTGCACGGTCACTGTACTTCCTACCTTTAGTAGGCTGCAAGCTTTCTACCTTAGCTAATCTTATACCACCAAGTGTTGCATATATCCATACTGTCCAAAACAATTACAGGATGTACCTGTTCAGGCTTGAGAGCTTATAGCAGCGCTAGGTGGAGGAGAAAAAAAAAAAAAAAAAAGCTGAGGGCTTGGCCTAATGTATGGACAAACCATGTGATCATGACCAGGCATCCAGGGCTAGCATTTAATCTGCTTTGTTTCAAGTGAGAAATATGTGAAGATCAAATAAGTTCAAATCCAGGTCAAATATCCTTGAAAATCTTTGATTTATATAAGCAGGAAAATGAGGTTTAAAAGAAGTGATTATGAAAGGGTTACTAAAAACACAGCTGTACGCGTACTCTTATATCTGAGGCTCTCCAAAGAAAAACTGTGTGACATCTATATTAACCTTTGGCTGTACACCAATGAAGGCCTGTAGTGAGCTGGAATGCAAGGCAGCCCCTTCCAAATTTTAACACAAGCCAGGTTACAGCTGCAAATGCCTGCAGCCCGTGCTCACTTTATAAAGTATTCCCCGAAGGAAATTTTTTAACTGTTATAGAATCTTTTTCTAATACCCTACAGTGTTAAAGCCTGTTATTAAAGGGCAAAGAGATGGTTCTCTATGCCAAACACTTGTCAACAAAAAGGATAGCCAGATGGTATGAAATAAAAGGAAACTTGGGGGCTCTTCAGCTTCTTGATTTACATTAACAAAAGCCACTTTCATGTGCTCCTTCCAAAAATTGATAATTCCCCCCCCCCCCCCCCCACACTTTTTGCCAGGATTAAACAATGTTGTTCATTTTATAATCAACCACGAGACAAATTAACAAGTTGCATATCACTTGTGCCGACTTTTTTGAAAAATATTCTAAGCAAGTCTGTTTACCAAGGCAAGATTACCCACATAAGGACAACTCAATTATTTTTAGAAGAGAGGGTCTAAGTAATCTAGAGGATGTTTACTCCTTAGTTGCTGTTTATAAACTTGAAATTAAACTTGTGCAAAAAATGCTTTGCATTTTTTCAGTTCCTAAAATGGATCAGTTTGTAAACTGTACTTGGACAGGATCTGAAATGAAATTCCAAATACTGAAATTACAGTAATAAATTTTATAAAATTAGCCAGTAATTAACTGACTAACTTAGTCAGACCACTGTGGCTAAATTCTCTTTTAATTTACATGTAACTTCATTCTTGACACAAATCCATTCCCCATCCATCTTAGCACAGGTGTAAGCTAAGACAAAATGTAGCCTGTGAATTAACTGGTTATAAATCTAAATCTAATTAATTGTCAAGATTTTACAGTAACATTACATGCTTAGTACAAAGCTCCCTGCAACATAACTCTGAAATGGAGCACCTGTATTCTGGTTCCTCCCTACCAATACCCAGTATAAATTCTCTAGAATAAATATACACAGTATCTCCATAGAAATCAATGTGTGGGAGTTTTGTTGTTGGGTTTTTTTACTATGTAGCCCAGTAAATCTAGCAACGTAATTTTTTGAATAAAGCAAAAAAGTGGTTTTGTAGATTAGCATTTGGAAGCCTGGAATAACATGTTTTACTTCTTGAAATTTAAAAGTATTATTTCGTTACTCACTTTTACTTCCTCCATTCTAAGGTGAAACTTTATTATGCTGTGACACTTCCACATTGTGATGGCTCTAGTATAGTAATAAAAGCCTACCTGTGAAACGCAATGCTCACAGAGTATCTCTTACAAAACTAGGACACAGTTTACTACAGTCTGCATTTAGCAATTCAGCTCTGCTTTAAAAGGGATCATTGTAGAAAGTCTCCAAAAAAACATCAGTTCTACAATAGATCTTCTAATTTCACCTTCATATCAAAGCAGGTGTTGTACTTGACCATATACGGGAGCGAGTGGCTGGTCTAATTCATTAAAACGTCCATAAACAAGCCTGTCTTTGTCCTATAAAGATGAAAGACCAATGACTATAATGGGATGAAAGGTGTGCACAGTGATGAAGAAAGCTATTATAGATCTATGTCCTTTTTAAACTCGTCCTGGCATGCCCTGTTGACAAGGGAACAAAACAGTACAGATAAACCTCCGAAATGTGCCTTGCTGGTAATAATTCCACCTGTCCTTCTTAAAACCTATTGGATTTTGCCTGCGCTCTTACTACTCGCTGACCATCCTGACAGCAATTAAATAAAATGGTAATTAGTATTTTGCACAAAGAACACTTTCGGATTTCTAAGCCTACTACAGAACCCAGCAGGTTGAAATGAATGAATACATTCACTGTAGTCATCACATCACATCGCGATGTCAATTATTGATTATGTACAGTTCATACAGGTAAAACCTGCTCTATAAAAAGTTCTCACATAGAAACAGACATATCCAAAACGTAATTTTTATTTCACAGTTTATGGATCCATGCCACTCCTTTGTATTCAAAATAATCAGGGACCTGATTACCGGGGATATTAATTCTTTTCATGTAAAACTGCCATGGGCCGCAAAGGTGACTTTTCCTTACGTAGGAAGCACAGGGCGGGAGCGCCGCAGTTTCACTGCTGAAAGTTATGCAGTAAATAACTACACCCGAGGAGCAGAGCTGCTTCCCCAGAGCTCAACTCCCTTCCATTAGGTACTTGCATGTTTCATAAAGGTTCTCGCCTCTCTACCGAAACGGAAACAGAAGTGTGAATTTCGCTATGGTTATTTCAACATCCTTTGTCTTCTGTTCGGGACTCTCCCTGCGCTGTGGTTGTACATGGTGTATGACCCAAGAACCACAGAGAACAATGTTAGCAAGATCACTCTTATCTCTAAAGTCAAGTATTTGACCGCCATTGGTTTTTCTGGCTGCTCAAATATTTGATTTTAAACGTATCATTGCTGATCGGCTTAAGCATCTAGCAGCAATTAGACAAACACTGTAATTCCAAATGGAAAGCACCAGTGCTCTGAAAGAGCGCAGCCCCCAGGCCAGATGTAATTCAGAGCTTCCCGCTGTGAAGCTTATGGTAGTTAATAAGGAGGTGCAGCTCATGCAAACTAGAGATCTCCCACAGCGTCCCATGTCTCCCTATCACGCAAGAATCGTGCCGGGATGGCTACCGTGTCTAATAATTATTAACGTGTGTCACAGAGCCTTCACAGCTACTGATCTTTTTCAGTTAGTTAACGCGCTGGGATTAGAGAGGTGGTGATTTAGGTGGTGATTTAATCTTTGTTGCCTCTGAAGTTCCAGACAGTGGAAGTGTCCAGAACAGTGACATCCGTAAAGGTGTTAATGGATTTATTGGCGATGGGGGTGTCTGTAAATCCCTAGCGGGTTACGTGCCAGAGGTGGGCTCCTCTTGCTCTTTGAGCGTCCCTTTGTTTGGGACAAAGTTTGAGTTGATCTTGTTTTGGAAATACCATTCAGATTCTGTCTCGAACTTGCAGGCACCCAATCTGTACGTGTGGTGGTTTCCGAGCTGCACATGACGAGGTCTAAAAATGGATAGAGTGAACCAGGTCTATAATTATATATTTAAAATAGAATGCTCATCCCGACAACATTTTACTCAAATCCGGCCAAGTCAGTCCACACGGGTGTGCAATCTACAGCAAGCAAATAGAAATCAGACTGGGCCGTGGCATCCAATTAGAGAGGCCTAGCGAGCCGCATACAAAGCATGCCAACTTTCTATCATTTGCATAAACCCATCCACATGTGCTTGTGAAAAGAGGCGAGTTAGCTGCATGAACCGGGGTCAACAGAAAAAGCTGCGGGAGTAAATAAGGCTTTACTGTGGAATCCCTCTCAAGCCATTAGGAAAACATGTGCGAGCAGCTCGGCCCCTTTGGCCGAGGGAGCGCGGCGCTGGGATGCCGCAGGGAACTATCCCTCTAGGCAGCCCTGGTGGCTCCGCATCCCGCACGAGCGCCAGCCCGCTGCCAGGAGCCGTGCCGGGACCCGCGGTCCTGCCCCGGTTTCGCGTCTTCCTTGGCGGTGCGGGATGCGGAACGGACCTTGCTAATCGTCCTGTCCGGCTCCTACCTGCAAATCCAATTTCCGAAGCGCGGCAAGCGACTATCAAAGGGAGAAGACGACAAAGAACTTAGCGTGTCGGCGCGCGGGGTGGAGCGTGGCGAGAGCTCGTGGCTGTCCAAACGCCGTGACGGGAAGCGGGAGCCCTTCTCCACGTTGCTGCCATTTAACCACCGCCTCGCAGAGCGGCCGCCTTCCCGAGGGCCGCTACCTGCCCTTCCTCGCCCCAGCGGGCTGCCGCCCATCCGACCCGCCGCGGACGGAGGTCCCCGCCGGGGCCACCTGCGCCACCGAGCCCCCGGCCCTCCCGTCGGTGGCCGGGGCCCCGCTCCGGCCTCCCCCCCCCCCCCAACTCCGCCCCCCCGGCACGGTTCCCTCGCCCGGTCATCCCGGGGCCTCGGCGAGGGCAGGCACTCACCCAAGTTGACGAAGCTCATGACCATGTCTGCCTCGGTGAGGAAGTTGCTGTCCTGCAGGCTGGCCAGGGGCGGCCCCTGGGTGCTGAAGATGGGCTTGTAGGGGTAGGAGAAGCCCTCGCCCTCCTCGGCGGCGGCCCCCGCCGCCCCCCCCTCCACGGACATGGCATTGTAGAGGTCCAGCATGAACATGGGGGCCGAGTTGTGCTTGCCGTGGAGGTGGGGCCGCGGGCGGTGCGGCAGGCCGAGGATGGAGAGGATCTCCCGCTGCATCTCGCGGCGCTCGGGGCCGCGCAGCCGCCGGTGGATGAAGCTGGAGTGCACCTCGTTGTCCACCGTGAAGTCGGCGAGGACGCAGCGCAACCAGAGGGCGGGGGCGGCGGCGCCCAGCACCAGGAGCCAGGAGGC
>NW_010972709.1:6525481-6570160 GCF_000737465.1 Haliaeetus leucocephalus | reverse complement strand
CGGGAGCGGGAGCGGCGCGGTCTGCCCGCGGTCCCGCACGCCGCGGCGGAGCCGTGTGTGCAGTGGTGCTCGGCGGAGAGAGGCAGCGGGAGGTTGTCTCTGGTGGGAGGAGCAGGCTGGAAAACCCAAGCGCTCTCGCTCGCCCGCTCCAAACCGCTTGGGAGAGAAAAATCCCTGTAACTGCCTAGAGGAGGAACATCTGATCAGGTTGCTTTTCAGGATGTTTGTGGAGGCTTGCTGGCTCGGGGGAGAGGGTGAGCCGGTCCCAAGCGCCTAAATTAACGTGAACGTAATTAAGGAGAAGACACCGCAGGAGGGACGGTGGCTTATGTATAAGGAAGGGGCCCAAACTCCCACAGAGTTTAAAGACGCAAGTGTACCGTCTGTCTGCACAAACACGCGTACCCGGGCATGCTTTTTGCCTCCCTTCCACCCCCTTTTTTTTTTTAAAGAAGTACAGATGATAGGGAGAGACTGTCCGCGACAAAACCGACAGCACTAAATTACTTAAAATGCGATGATTGTATATTCACGCACGTAGGCATGTACGGCCGTGTGCATAGAGCCCCAGGTCACCTTTTCCAGCTGGCAGCGGGGAGAGTTAATGGAGAAGCATTAGAAATCCGAGGGGGGGGTTATCATACGAGAGTCATAAAACCAGCAGCCTTTACTTGGACTGGACCCATCAACCTGTGCACACGGGTGGTTTATGCCATTACATTATCCCGCTCCCTCGCCTTCCCCTCTCCTCCTGCTCTCTGGTACATGCCTTTGTGGAATACTGTCGTGGGATGGATTGTCAACTTTTTAAAGCAGTGACTTTTTTTTTTTTTTTTAACTCGGTGGGTCTACCATCTACAGTAATGGAGCCCCAGTCCTGATTAGTCCGGGTAGATGTCTACTGCAACAGTAAATAATAACCTCGGATAACAAATGTAGGCTACTGCTTCCCAAATTTTACTTGGAAAGCAAGGGGAAGGCAGGATGGAAGAGTTTATCTGAGTCACTGAATTCAGCCCGAGGTAATTTCAGACACCATATATATATACACAGTAAGTTTACACTGACATTAAGATTCATTCCTTAGGCAAAGGAGGAAGAAGAGGGGCAGGGGATAAAGGAGGTCAGCGCTGGCTTTTTGATAGATTGTTCATCTGATGTTTTCAGAGGAGCAACATCTAGTAGTATCCAGCACCAGATCCTGCATATGTTCTGGAAACTAATATTGAGCACTTCTTTTAGCTCTTTACATTTAAGATCCTTGCGTGAACGGCAGGTAACTAGTCAGAAAAGCTGCATGGGAAACATGTTGAGTGATTTAGAGTGTCTGTATGCATGCATGTGCACCTCTTAATAACAGGGAAACTGAGGCATGACATTGAAATGAATCACAGAGGCATTGAAGCAGTGGTGGAACCAGCATTAAACTCCTAGCTCAGTCCTAACACATGTTTGGGAATGGCTCAAGCTCTGGGAGGATGGGGGCGGGGGGGGGGGGGAAGCTGTGAAGCCACATCCACCTTAGGTATCATGAGAGCACTTGCTAAACTCACTGCTGCTGATGGGGGTGCTCAACTGCCACCCCTGTAGCTGCCTTTCCATTGCTCCCCACTAATGAAAGCACCAATACCTAAGCAGTTGCATTTTGGATGCCCAGTTAAGATCAAACTCTCTACCATCTTTTGTACTTCCTGAGGAGCAGCTCTAACCTGCTCTTAACCAGGCAGGTATTTGCCTAAATTTCTCTCTTGCTGAGGGTGTGGTTTCTAGATCAATTTAAGCTGTTCTAAAGCCAGGCTCCTCCTGAGAAAGATGGTTTTTTTCTCATCCCACCCCAGCCTGGATCCTCAGATGTGCAACCCCACCCCTCTCCAATGCTGGTACTAACACTTACATCCACACACAGGTCAGATTCTGGTTTGAAAAGTAATCTCTTTTTAACCATTTATATATTTGTTTTTGCTGAATTAATTTTCTGCTGGATCAGCTCCTTGTTCGGACTGACTACATATTGTGCTGGAATTAGGGAGGCCACAGGAATGTGCAGCTGGGGGGCAAGGAGAGGGTGTCTGGGCTGGGCTGCCTTAGGTTGGCTTAAACTGGTGGTGGAAGGGCAGACAGATGATTCAGTATCCCTCTGCTCTCCCTTTTAGCTGCAGATAACTTGATTTCACTTTCTTTTTTGTTCCTTGTAGGCAGTTTGTTTTTCCCGAGTTTTGAGTGTTGGCCTTTCATCAAGCAGCAGCAGGGCAAGGAGACTTGCCTGTGTCGTGGACAACGAGATTGAAAAATCTGTAAGGGTGGAACAGTGGACTGGAGAGCAGGTGTCTCTGCTGCCTGAATTACTTCCACCTGAATTGCTTGTACCTCATGTTTAAAAACTGACTAAATTTCAGGTCAGTGTTGTGCTTTGGAATGACATTACTCTTTGAGAGAAAGAAAGAAAAAAAAAGATAGTGTGGGAGGTTTGGATCCTGACTCGTTGACACCTCAGGTAACTACTATGGAAGCTGTATGTGTCACTGAAGAAACAGCAGAGGAAGAAAAGTAAACCTTGAAACCTCTTGATTTGACAAATCTCTTGAAAAAGTTGTGTTTGAATCAATTTCCTTCTTGTTTTGCCAAAGTGGTCTGGGTTTGGCCAAGTTTAGATACATCCTGATTTAATGCAGGATGTGTTCTTTAAAGAGGGGGCAATGCTGCAACTGTATCCTATGCTTTCATAGGAATAGTTGCAAGAGTTGAATCTTTTATAGCAGTATTTTCTATGATCCTATTGCACCAGGTACAGCATTAAATAAATGCATGATAGTTTGCAATGGGGGTACTGCTTGCGTGTATTCTTAAAACAGCATAACAAAAACACTCCAGGCGTATGCGATGAGAAAGGGAATCTGTTAAAGAATAATTTTTTTGAGTGTGAGGTCCTCGGCTCTTGACTTCAGCTTGCTTTGGGACATAACAAAGAGCAGCATTTATTCTGCTGCATACAATAAAGGATGATGCAGCTCAAACTGCAACGGTTCAGTCCTCAGAACCGAGCTTGAATTTCAAATACCTTTCAAACAGAAAAGGTACAAACTGGATTGCCTTTCTCATGGACAACGTCTTTCTCTTCCCTCCTTTCTCGCCTGCTGCATAAACCCCATCCTGCTTCCTGTAGGATCAGTTCCACACAGGTTGCTGAAATATTGGCACCCTCATGTCATTGTCTTTTTCCTCCTCCTTCCTGGATCAATTAAGAAACCAGTTTTTCCTCTTACTCTTCTCTGCTTCTCTTGTCTGTCCTCCTCTCCTTGAGAAGGAAAACTAAATGCTTATGATGAAGTAATCCCTGTTTGTTGGCACTTGCCGCTTCAGATAATTTCTATAAAAACAAACTCCCAATGTTTCTGAGGTTCTGCGCAAGCCACATTACCAATTGTGTAACTTTTGATCTCTTTGAGCTTTGTGTGTAAGCTCTTATCTGATTTTTGTACCAACTACTGCCATTGTTTTTGTTTGTGTGGAAGTCAGTATAGTTGGAAGCATGTATTTAGGAGATAAAGGGTCTGATTTTAAAACACGAAATGGACAAAAATATGCAGGTTTTTGCTTGATGAATTTGTATGTGCTGCTGTCATCATCGTGGACCCATATTAGGCATATGCCACGGGCAGAATTTGGCCATTTGCATTCAGTTTTACCAAATGGGCAGTAAAAAGTGTGGGTTCTGCCCAAAAGCTCGTTTCATGACTTTTTAAAAATCAGACACAAAGCATTTTTTTCCTCTTTTCTGCTGAATCAGTTTCAAGCTCCTTGCCTTCCTACTTTGATGTCCTCTTTTTAACTTTAACCATGTTTCTTTTCCTTTCTGTTTTGCATCTTCTCTCATTTGTCTTGAACAAAGTGCAAGTCCTAAATTGTAGCAAACTTTTTTCTTCTTCCAAATATTCCCACTAAAATAGCATGCGTTTGGGGAATTTTGAACTGTTCCTCTGGGCCCTGTGCATGCAAAACACTTAAATAACAAAAATAATAGTGTTATTATTTGTGTAAGAATGTGTAATTAGCTTGCATATTTAATTACACTATATCGGATCATTCTTATCAAAAGTTTCTATTCATCTCTTCAGCATTATTACTGAGAACATACTCACCAACACGAAAGTAATTGCATTATGGGTAAGCCATTATATTAGCTCTAATCCAGGAATTTGAACAGATCTGGGTTGAACTGTGCTGGGTTGGACTATCCTGATTATGCTATAAAAATTAAGTATTGATTCTCATTGCTACTGATCAGAGGAGAGTCAGAAATGAAATCTGTGTTTTGGGGTCTGAAAGGGCATTATTACTTCTGGAGATGCTAGTGGTAACTAAAATAGAAAAAGATCTTTGGATTTATGAAATGGGACAATAGTGCCGAATCTAACGTTCCTCAACCGAGTAAGGTAGACAAAGTTCAGTTCTCCACAGTTCAGCACTTCAGAGGACCTCACTTTATAAAATGGGATCTCTGTGGGGATTCTTTTATTATTATTTACTCCAGAGAACTTTAGAAATGAGTTCATGTCATTGAAACATTTGTAGTAGTATATTTATCATACATCTATATACAGCTTGAATATAGGCCTGTGTTATATTTTATATATATATTTGTATGTAATTGGTTGTATGTTGGTATGAGCATGAGTATGTGTACATACACCAGTCTTTAAACTTTATGTAAGTAATATACTTCTGTAGCACAGATACATACATATGAATATTGTTTAACGTAAGACCACTTTTTGGTCCATATATTGCCAAAGCAGCCCAAACAAAACTGAATTTAGTTTTGTACTATTAAATTATTCTGTGCACACTTGATTTGGTTGAAGCTTTTGGCATAAACCCAGGCATTTCCTTCATTGGTAACACTGTAATCTGAACATCTGAAATCTTAGGCTTATATTTGTGAAGAACTACGCTGAGAACACACTGGTACGTCACTGTTAGGGGCGGACTTAAGCCATGCTGCAGCACCTTGGAAACGTGCCTCTGAAAGTCTGCTTAGTTGTGATGTTTTCTTATAGTAAATGGTGATCTTTGCTTCTACAGTCCATCATCAGACATTCAGAATTCTTCTTATTAACGTGTATTTATGTCTTCTAGAGTATTTTTTGGTTTTCTGCTGTTTGTATTCACTAAAACTAGAGATATTTGGTATTTTTGCACTCAGCTATGTACAAAAAGCGTATAAAACCTATTCATTGTTTTCAAAGGGAACAACAATAACTGATTCTGACCTGTAAAATGTGATGGGACAAATTTGGATGCCTTTACTTTTTCTCTCCAGGCAGGTGCAGAGTAATACCTCAAAAGAACCATTATTTTGTGCCTTTATTCCAATGTGTACATAAATGCTTGCATAAGCCTTGCACAGCTGCTGTACAAACTACTCATGCCACAAGTATTAGTAATCCTAACAGGGGAGGTTGCATGGAAAATTGGGGTGTGTATGCTAAACCATATGTACCATGCCCCTGAATCATAAAACTTCTGTTGCTGGAGCAGAGAGATCTTTGGAGACTGTGGATTTTACAGGTCTGTAGGAAGCAGGATTATATACAACAGCTGCACCCCAGTTTCTCTCCTGTTGAGGCTTATCTTGTGCATTTAAATAAGCAGGAAACAGAATTTGGTCCAACATTATCTTATACGGTCTCAGCTTCTACTTTTATTTATATTTCATTTCCATAGGAACAATTATTTTAACAGTTTATTTTGAATACATGTTAGAGCCACTCAAATTGGAAGTTCTGAGCTGCCAATTTCGAGCTGCATGGGGCTGCAGAGATACAATGTGCATTTTTTGTGCCTGGTTCTGCCTCTAAAATAACTTTATATCTGCGATGATTTATAGCGGTGTTTCAGAACTGGACTGAAACAAGATGGAAGTTAGAGATTCATTTGATTCTCTAAAGCCCTGGCCACAAAAATCCCTTCCCAAGTTGCACAGAGTAGCACGGTTTGGCCTCAGTTCTCCGTGGTTTGAGGAACGTTCCAGCTCCCGGTCTGACCAAGGGAGGAGGTTTGCCACATTACAAGTGGCTGCATGAAGAAATCTCCCAGAGCTTTAGCAGCAGAAAATCATTAATCAGAAGTTTATGCTGGAGAATTTTAAAATAATATGAAGGGACTGTTTCCTCTGCTGGTGCAAATTGGCATAGCACCATGTGAGTAGACGGAGGTACGCTTATTTACACCAGCCAAGGAACTAACCTGGGGCTCTCCTGTGGCTGGATATGGAGTGGTTGGTATTACTGCTGCTCTTTGTGAAGGATACTTTAGTTCTAAGTGCAATGCTGTAAGAGTTTATCTTTCTGAGACTGGGACTTCTAAGTTTTCAGTCGGAAAATTTCTGCTTCCTAAATAGTGCTTAGCGTGCACTGAGTTTGCTTTGTAAAGTGCATCTTTTCAGCATTCATCGAAAGCCTTTTCTGCAGTTGTCTGAGCCCCATAGGCAAATATATACTGTTAGACTATTAAGATAATTTTTCAGTTAAGACATCGTCAAACTGCAAGCGGGACAATAGAAACAAAACCCCTTTTGTTCTGACTAAACTGTTCCTAATGACCCCCTCTATAAACAGTGGCACCAGCGGAGGTCTCAACAAGGCTCTTCATTGAGACCCCTTTCAAAAGGACAAGCAGAGCAGAACATGGGGCAGAAACTCTCAGAGTTACTGCACTTTACTCCGCTTTGGTGGTCTGACCACAAGAGAGAATCTGTTGTTTTTGTTGTTCAAGGCACCCAAAAAGAATAATTTAAAAGCATGAATTTCCACAATTAGCATTCTATAAAGAGTTCTAAATATTTGGATTGTTGGGAAAAGAGCAGAAGGAAGCAGTTTGTTTGTTTGTTTGTTTGTTTACTTAAATCAAGGGGCTATAAAATAGACTCTTATGAGCTCCATATAAAAGCTTAATTTTTTTTTTTTTTTTAGGATATTAGTTGTTATCTGTTAAGCTCATATGAAAATAAAAATCTAAAGTCCAAAGAAGTTAAGATTTTTACATTCCAGTAAGATCCTCATGTTTGTTTGGGGGGTAAAATTTATCTTTGTGAATAGCATGTGTTTCTCATGAGCAGGGGAAAGGTTTCAGTTGTTTAGTTTCTAGAGAAATTGGAGATATGGTGACAAACTGAAACCACTAAGGACCAAACTCTTGTTCTTCCAGATGAGTAACTGTAGGACGCTCTGTACAGGCAGATACGTGTAGCATAGACAGTGTGTCTTCACGCGGTTGAGGGCTATGGAGATGATGAATCACTTCCTGATTATTTCTGTCCCTATTTCTGTGTCCTGAATACATCAGAAGAATAGCACAGAAGACCTTCCACTTAGACAAAAGCCTATTTACAGAGCATCTTCATTGTATGTAATTGGGAAGCAACGATAGGTCAGGCAGCAAAAGTCCGTAATTTGGGTGATTTTGGAATTAGACTGGCTACATTTGCAAATAGAAATGCCAGTTTCTTCTGAAAGAAGCTTGGAGTTTGTGTTCTAGCATCTGATTTAGTGGGGGTATTTCTGACTTAAAGCATGGGCTACTGCTTCAGTTGGAAACAGATAAGAAGGGATCATGGAAGGAGAAGAGAGAAGAACATCCCTTCAGACAGGAGACACATATTCTAAGTAAAGGCTAAACCATGGAGAAAAGTAACTCCTACAAGATTCAGAACACCTTCAAGTCTCCACGATGTGACAGGGGTCTGAGGGCACTCTGCGACTTGTGGGAAGTGCTTAGCAGTTCGCAGCTTTGGGCTTTTGTTTTTTGATTATGGATAGCGTCCACACTCCTCCTTCATAGGAGAGTGGGATGGAAGGTCAGTGTGTCTTGGAAAAAGGAAGGATTTGGGTAAGTGCAGGATGAAGGTCTAGTTCCCTGTGACAGGATACTGAGAGAAAGAGAAATGTCAAAGAAATCTTTAAGAGATTTCCGGTAGAAACAAAAGAATCTTTGTAAAAGATACTGTTAGCAAGTCTAATGGAAGGGATGGGGATGAAAAATGAATTGCGAGGATTTGCAAGTTGTTTCTAAGCCTTGAGGCAAGAACAAAAAGCGGAGCATTTACTGTTTACTATATTTGGTATGTATGGAAGAGCAGTTTGGACATCAAGGGAGCTAATAAAATGCAGAGCCTAATTCGTCTCTTTACTGCAAGCTGTGTTGTTGCGCTAGGGATAGAGAAAATGCTTCTGTTAAAGGACAGGTCTGAGGAAGAGCAGCTGAGACTTGACCTGGCCTTTTGTGAAAATGACCGTTTTCACAGCAGTGTAGCCGAGGTCCATAAGCACGCACCAAGGTTTTCCACGAATGCAATTTTATTTTTCTTATTTGTATGCATCGTAAGTATTGTACAGAGTGCTGTAGATCTAGTTTTCAGGATTCAATATTGTAACTGTCTAATGTGATAGCACAAAGATACAGTATTAAATTTGTCACATCTTTCCTCAAAAATCCACATTTCAGGATTGTTTTTACTGAAAATTTTTGAAAAAAGACTAGCAGTACCTGACTAAAATTTGCTGCCTCAGAGACTTTCTGGTTGAGAAGTCCGGGTAGATAGGCTGAAAAAACACCTTGTTTTCAGAATCTATCTACAGAAGTTTATGGGAATTAATTTATCAGAATAAATGAACAAATGGACTTCTAACTGTGTTCAATGCCACGTAAACCAGATTTTATTTAATGTTTTGACTAGAAACACTCATATTTAGGGGTCATATTACAGATGTGATAACTGTTAATCATGAAGAACAACAGTGTCAAAGGGGATCATTTTTTTCTAGTTTTCATTTGGTTAAGTTAGGATAAAGATGAGGAAAAAGTAACAACATGAACTTTATATTAACTTTGACTGATGTAAAATTGCTTTCTCTTGAAAGTGATGAATCTGGTTATACATGAATCTCCTGAGCCAAAGTATTCTTCTTGCCATCTTTCAAACAATCTTGTGATTCTCCTAGATTTTAATAATATTACTAGTTATTTATCCTAGTGCAAATAAAAGCTTATTGCAAGCTTTCAAACTATACTAACAACAGTAGGACACAAGTATATTGGTATAAAGCAGCGATCTTTAAAATTTTCCAATTTGCAGACTTTGGCGGCAGCCAATTCTTTATGTCATATCAAAGCAATCTGTCTTATTTACATTTTTGGATCCCTGTAAACGCAGCTCATGTGCCTCAAATGCTTGTGAAGCACACTTTAAAAATCAGTGATAAAAAGACAATACAGAATGCACAAATCAAATTCATTTTCCCTGTGCAAGAGCTAAAAGGCTCTCACTCTTCTAAAGGCCAGCAACTTGGATCAAGTTTTAAGAGAAAAAATGAATTGAAGAGTTAAGGGTGGTGTACTGAGAATTAGAGTTGTCCAGAAACAAAAAAAAATCTAGTATATAAAAAAATTAACAGTTTTGACATTTGTTTTAGATTTGTCACAGAATGATTTAAAAAACAAAACATGAATAGAAAGAATGAGACATCCCAGAATAGCCAACATCCAGTGGCTAGGGTATTTACTTGGGCCAGATCCAAGTAGTGCTTTATGGGATTTGGAGCAGACATTTGACATAATGTTTTCAACATTATTTTTGTCAGACTCAAGTTTGGGCTCTGAAGTGGGTTGAAAAAGAGCTCGCCTGGAGTCCTGTACTTCATAGGTGAGACTTAGTCACCAGGCTGTTTCATCACTCAGTCTCTCTTTGGCTTAGGGAATTTTATTTTTTTAAACAAAGTAGCTGTGTAGAGAATAGACAGATAAATATTCTGTTGCATTTGGTAGGGTGCTATCATACATTTGGGTATTTTTCTGACTTTGGGAGTGAGTAAAGTAACATTCTCATTTCTACTCTATTCTCATTCAGAACAGATTTTTCTCATGGAAATATTTGAACCTGCCTAACTATATTTCCACGGAAATCAAATCAGTATATTACTTTTAAAAATTTTATTTTTGGCAAGTTGGCATTTTATGATGGTAAAAAGCACTTTGTCCAAAAATTCCCAACCAGCTTTTCTGAGCTGAGACCTACCTCCGTATTGTACAAATGTGAGGCATTTACCTTCAGTATTTTTGTAGGTTTAAGAAGAGATCACAAGGGAAGTGTGTTAAATTCAGTACATAGGGGGGAAAAAATCAGAAAATGTATTGGGTTGAAGTTTCAACTCTTATCCTTTGCTTTGTAAACATGGATCTTTCAATCCACTCCTTTCATCCTTGTTCCCAGTCCCACTCTGAATCTCATCAGGCTCCACTGGACACACATGTTCAGCTTCTTTTTCTGGTTTAGCCTGTGCTCCTGCCAACCTTCCATTAATTTGTATTCCTTCCTCCCTGCTGTCTGTCTTACACCCAGACCTGATCCTATCACAAATGCACTTCCCTAGCTCTGTGCACCCTTGGGCATTATTGACTAAGAACTGAGACTTGCATGTGTCCCAGGGGAATCTAAAGGTGTAGATCATGTAAAGATCTATCTACATGAGGTGGAGAGCGTGCACTTCAACAGCACACTGTCTCCGTGCCTCAGCTCTCTTAATTCATTAATCAGCATAGTTAATTTTAAAGACGTTTACCATTTCTGCAACTGGTTATTGGAAAGCTGATTACTGGGTTAATGGCCCTACTTGAAAACAGTTATCCCATTACTGCAGATGAAGTCAATCCAGTTCAGCATGCCTTGTAATAAAGCGTTGTTACAGATTATGTATGCAGTCAAGGCCTTGTTTTCCTAGGAGAATAAATGGAAATACATTTTGCATCAGACATTAAATGTGGCTTGCCCAATTCCCCAAGCAGTTAAAAGTTGAACAGTACTGGGGGTAGCTCTTTTTGATGTCACACGTGTCTCAGCTCCATTCCCTTGTACAGATTCAGTATCTGTAATGTTTCACTTTCAACATTCATTTCTGAACAACTGAAGCATCTAGAAGTGAAAATGAGTGCCATGCAGCGACAGCAAAGCTATCTAAGTCATCTCCAGCCCGGGATTTGGTATAGGTGTGCTAATTCACCTACTGCGAAATAAAATAGGCGAATTACCTACTGAGAAACAGAATTTATTAGCTCTGGTGCAAGTTTCTTGTTCTACTCCTAGAACCTGGTCTAGCTTGTTTTGAGCTAACGCAGGTAGTCTGAACAGGTGCTGTACACACTTCCTGTAATTTAGGAAGCACTGGGTGATGCTCTACTTTAGACGAAATACATAAACAAGATTCTACTCACTTCTGGTCAGTGGAGATCCTATCACGCCTCTTAGTCTGGTTCCCTAGGGAAACTACTTACACAATCTTATTATTTGTCTGACCCAGTTTCCAATATGCTGACACATTTGTCACAGGTTACATAGATGTTTCAGAGATACTATGATGTCCTTGCCGCTTTTGCAAGAATTAGCACCTAAGTAGACGAAGGAATCCTTATTAATGCTGCCATTGAGGAAGAAGGGAGAATTCAGCAATTATTCATTGCGTTCGACAACAGCAAGCCATTCGACTGATTTGTACATTGCTCTGATGTTCCTTGGCAAAAGCACTGCTTTATTCAGCTGCCAAATCAAAAAAAGTCAAGGGATGGCTAGGGGAAAGATGCCTAGGCATGCTAGGGTACTCCCCAGAGAATAAGAGATACTGCATGTTCAGAGGGGGGGCGAGACTCTTCAAGGATGAAGGGGACTGGAGGCATTGCACTGTGATATGGCAGAGGACAGGAGGACAGCTGGGGTTATTCCAATAGGGAGGTATAAGAGGTGCAACATAAACCCATAAAGAATCAGGCTTCATTAGTTCCACTTTTCAGGGAATAATTTGTTAGGAAAATATTGAGGTCTTAATTTTGGTATTTCGGATACATTTACATGCTGATTTAACCCTTCTGCAATTCCGTCTATCAGTTGTAGCTGGTATACTGCCTTGCTGTTACACAGCAGGAATCTGCTGTTATTTGACCTGGAAAGATCATTATACTAGCTTTATTTGGTGTGCATTTAATAAAGTTGTAGCTGTTGTGACTGTAACTCATGATTCCCATGTCATTCTGCAGTGGTGTAACCAGCGATTCAGCATTCCAGTAACATCAGTTCAAAGGGAAGTATGAGGGACTCAAATGTATGCCAGAGCATTGTGACTTTTATTACTCCTCTCCTCCCGCACTCCTCTGTTAGGAAGATACATTCTCTAGCTGGAGAACTGAGAAGTACAAAGCATCCTTAGACCTTGTAGTGCAAAATGTAAAAAGTGATGTTATCTGCAGAAAGTGGACTTTAGATTCTATCAGCGCACATTTAGCATAAAGCATTTCCTATGGTAATGCCTCTCACTTTCCCAGACTTTTAAAGGCTCCAAGTGGCACACAGGCTGCAGACCTCTTTGTAATGTTAATGAATCATCTTAATGGACTGTTTTAGCAGAAACATTCATCACCTTTTGTACTACAATGATTTTTTTTGTTATACTTAAATGGTTAAGTAGGCAATAAATGCCTATCAGACCAACCACTATGGTCTAGTAATCCACCTCACTATAAATCACCAGTGGATTATTATTGTCCTGTTTAATTAACACTCTTAAGGGATTCTATCGTTGGGTAGACTTTCACCTTGCACTAAGCAGGCATTAACATTTGAAATAAGAAAAAGTGTGTTTATGTGAAAAGTGTTAATCAGTGTGACCTGGAACTGGTAGAGGCGGGTTGGATGAAATATGTGCATGTGTATATGCCTGCGCGTCCATGGGTGGTGGTTCCTTACAGCAGTTTTCAATGGATGCTAAAATTAGACCCATGGAATACTTCTGTAAGTCATAGCGAATGATAGTTTCAGTATCTGTTGTATTGGGTCTTAAAGATATTTGGCTATATTTGGTTGTATATAGCAGCTTTAAAGATTTTAATCCCAGGAGTTAGGAAGGTGATGGTTTTTGTGAGTGTACATTTTGAGTGTAATATGGGTTTGTTTGTGGTCTAATTCAGTCTGAAGTGGTTTTAGAGGACTGGATCAAACCCTTTTCTTTCTCTGCAACAAAAGGTGAGAAGGGAAGTCTGATCCTGTTGCTCCTCTGTGAACTCTTTTCAGACTTCACAGCCAGAAAGAGTAAGCTAAGCAGCAAGAGTTCCTGGGAAAGGCAGGGGAGTCCGTAGGCTTAGATGCTCTTTGCAGAACAATCCCTGCAGTTCTTTTGCAAATGGAATTCCCACACTGGGACACAAGCTTGATACAGGATCACTCTCAATATACAAACATTTTTGTATGTAGTACAGCTCAGTGCTGGTTTTCTCCTCTTGGCAGAATATAAAGATGGCAGTATTTTTTCCTCCTGTGATACAATTTAATGCATTTACTAATAATTTCCTCATCTTCCGTTGGGAGAGAAAGACAGTTGAAAAAGGCTCTTGTTAAGACAGGGTTTCCCATCCATGAAATCTTACCCTGCTTTCTTTGATTTTGTTACACTTGTAACACTAGTAGTGCACTTACCAACCGAATATTCTATGGATACCAACACTAACAGCAGTTATGTGAGATACCCAAGTACTCAGTTTCCTTTTTACACACAAAGCAACTAACAGGTAAATGTTCAGAGGTTTTCTGAGGACTTAAGAGTAACAACTAGTAGCACAGCACAAGAGACCCTGGTTTCTCATCTGTGCACAAACCTGGTATGCGCATCCCTTTCCTCTTGGCATTTTTGTTAAATTATTTCCTAGTATGGACTTCTGCAAATTAAAGAACAAATAAAACTGCTAAGTGGAACACAAACACACTAAGCCTTTTCAATTAAGAGACTGAATCTCTTAGTATAAATTCATTTCCTGGAACAAAACTCCAATTATGTAGGATTAATTCTTTCCTCTAAGATTGCATGGATTTATTGACTAACAAAATCTTCTGTTGCATAAGTGGAAATGTGTAATTTAATGTAGGCTGCTGATCAGAGGCAAAACCATAGCATTAGCATTTTCACTGGGTATTTTTGTTTCAGTTGCACACTAATCTGCCAGTTTTTATTCTATTTGTAACTGAAAAGGTGTGAAATGATTCACTACTGAACATGTGGGAAATAGCACAAAACACTAAAGGAGCTTAACAAGATGAGAAATTAAACTAAGCTCCTAAAGAGTATGTTGTTATTGCATGAAGAACTGCAGTGACAGAAAATAAGAATATCTTATGTGCAGGACAGTATTGTGAGGAGGTATGTGTGCATTGATCATACAATAGTTTTTTTCAAATCATTTAACAGAGATGCACAAAACCCACACAGTTTCAAGTGTAGGCATGTCCTGAGAAGAATCTCCATTCCCTCTAGACACACCCTGCTAATTAAATCCATCATTGCCTAGCAGTAAGCCCCAGGGTTCAATCTTTTCTAGAGCACTGTTAGTATCCAACATTTTAGCTCATACGTTGGGCAGCCAAGATTTCATGTCTATGCATATAGTAGGAGTCCTAGCCAATATTTCTTACAGTTTCCTCCTCTCCATCCCAGTCTGGATATATAATGGTTTTTGGTGGTTTTTTTTCTTTTTTGATAGGTAAAACTTCAACGTTCCTTTCAGATTACTTTCTTATATCCTGATGCAATAACCTGTATGAGGGTGGCAAGTTAAAGTCTAATAAAGTCAGGAATCTGAGTTCCATGTAGCTAGCTGGCCATGAGAAACTGCAGCAAGGATGGATATTGAATGACTTCTATAGTCCAGCCAGGTTTTATCAGAACAGATCATCAACCTGTAAGCTGCCCAAACCTGTTCCACTGCTTCCCCATTGATTAAATATCTGGAGGCATTTACACGTATATCAAATTCTTCATAATCTATTTTATCTTAATCACACCCAAGTTCTTTTTCAAGCTAGGGCAAAAAAGTTCCCTCCAGTGGTGAGAAAAGATGGTATATCTCCTTAATGTACTTCTGTACATTGAATTTCCTTGGAGCCAAACTATGATCTCAGATTCCCATGGGCTGAAATATCAGTGGGACTGCAGTGAGTATAACGGAGGTAAAACCTGGCTACGTATGCCCAAATGTTAAGGAATTCAAAATCTGTTTTTTTCATTTGATTGCAGACCTGACGTGTATGGGGGAAGGAAGGAATAGAAGGAGTGTGTAGCTTCCAGCCAAGTCCAGATGGCCAAAATTCCTTCTGAATCTCGATACCTGTATCATCCAAAACCAGACAGAGTCTTGCCTGGAATTGTCACCTCTTTTGTCATTTAGGGATTTCCACTCTCCTTCCTGTGTGTTTGTTCCCAGCCTCTTTTCCTGCTCTGACTCTCTGCCCCAGGTATCATCCTGCAAACATCCTGAGCACTGTGTTCCCTTCTCCTTGGTTCAGGGTTCTAAGTGGTTCTGTCTTTGCTTTTTCCCACTTTCCTCTGCACCTTTTTCTTTTTTTTTTTTTTTTTTCCCCCTTCCCTAGTCCTTGACAATAGGAGTCAGGGGAAGGATTGTGGGGATATGTTAAAAATCTAAAAAATAACCCCAACTGAGTGGCATGGGAAAGGTGGACATAGGCTGATTGTTCACTGTCTTGTTCAACACAGTAAGGGGCATCATAACTAACAGCAGGTTCAGGGAGATGCATCTGTGAGAGTGAGTAGTTAATCTGTGGAACTCCCTATCACAGGACATTTTGTATGTTAAAAATGTTCATGTGCAAATCCATAGAAGAGAAATTCAATGAGTATGAAGACACCACCTCTGGTTCCAGAAGTCCTTGAGTCATAAACAGAAGGAGACTGGGAGAGTATGCTGGGAAAGCATCCCTAGATGCTTTTCTTATACTCTTCTCATGATGTCCAGTATTGCTTGCTGTCAGAAGCAGAATATTAGGCTAGGTGGACTTTGTATTAGCAAGGATAATATGTCTTATGCTTTTTATTAAGAATAGAAAGTAGGAGACAATTTAGCCCTTAGTTGTCAAACAGGACTACAAACTGTTGTGGTGTTTGCTCTCCTCCTACTTTTCCATCCTTTAAACCAATCCAGGGAAGCATGGTGGATGTTTCTTATACGTTGTTGCCACCTGCTCTAAAAAGGTCCTACAAAAGCTCATCTCATTGAGAGATCACAATTTATGTGGCGATTCATGAGTCCTTTCAGCAGTATGTTGAAGCACAGAGACATTATTAAATCAGATTCGAACTGATTAATTCAATTTAATGGATGTGAACTCTCAGGGATAACTTTAAAAAAAATAGTTTCAAACACTAGTTGATCTGATAAAGCATAAATCAATATTTATATCCCTCCAGTCATTATCTTTACCATTGCAAATTTTCTGTAGAGACAGGAATCAAATTGTCAGAAAGCCTTGGTTTGCCTGTAGACAGGTCCATGCCTCAGGTTTTAACATTGTAGAGATAATTATGTCACCCATGTTGTAAACATTCCATGTTTCTTGAATAGAGAGTCTGTATTGAAAATATTAACCACTGGTGTGTGGAAACTGGAAAGACGCAAAGGAAAGGAAACCAATTTTTCTCACTGGGTACTGAAAAGCTGAACGGTTGGAACTGGGTTTGGGAAGCACTAAAATTAGTATAAGCCATCTGAAAAGTGCTAGTAAATTTAAAATCCTAATGGAAGGGTGAAAACTTGTTGGTGTCACAAAGTGCCTTGAATAGAATATCTGCAGTTTAAATGATCAAAATTAACCCCTTTACTCTAGCACATATCTCCCAATGTGGTGTTCTAAACAGATGATAGATAAACATCACAGCTGATGTAATAAATACCTGAAAGCACCGGTAATAAATACAAGAAATAACCTGTCTTGATTATTCAAGTAATTGCTGCTAGTTAATTAGCCTGCTCACATTGTTTAGGCCAATAGATTTTTGCAGTTTCCCTTCAATAGTTTTTCTTTTCTTTCCAACTTTTTTCTTTATTCCATTGGACAAAGTGATGCAATGGTGACCAAACAATTAAATGAATTCATTACAAAAAGCTAATTTTTGATTCAGGGAGATGATAGTCAATATTACATTGCAAATTAAGCACTTCTGGATTTCACTTGTACAAAAAGAACTCGTTCCTCACCAAAAAATGGCATTCTGTCAACTACTAATTGCATACAAAGAATTTTAACCAAAAATGTAGCATACAGGTAACATATGTAACATACATGTGTAATAGTGAAATATGTGTAGTATTGAAGGTAGGGGATATCTGGAATAGTGAGAAACCAGAGGATGGCAATTTTTTGTTTTATATTAGGTTTTTCAATTGTAGTCAAACTGGGATGTTGGTTTTGTAGTTGGGGGGGAGGGGATGGTTTTGTTTTTCAAAGAGTGCCTGAAAAATGAGTAACATTTTTCCCTAATTTTCAGCTGAACCTCCCACACTGTAATTTATAGCCATTGCTCCTTGTTCTGTCATATGACACTACCTACCAAGAAGAACTTGGCTATCATCTCTGTAGCTACCATTCAGGCAGAGATCAGTCCTTGGCCTCTTTTTCGCCAGGATAAGCAAGTCCAGCACCTTCAGTCTCTCCAGTTGGGTCATGTGTTCTTGGCCCTGAGCATCTTGGTAATCCTCTACTGCACCTCCTTTAGATTCTCCACACTGCTCTTGAATTGGGGCAGCCAAAACTGGGCACAGGATAACCAGCCCTATCTATTCAAATACATCCGACTTTACTATGGCGTTGCTCCACCACTGCTGACTGCCCTTTTCCTTGCCAAATTGTGCTGGTACACACAGATGTCTGAGATCGTGTTGTGCCTGTGCAAGTCAGTGCAAGAAAGGGTTTAAGATCTTCAGCCTTTTCCTCACTGTCATCTTTAGGTCACCTTCCCCAACTATTAGCAAAGCCCTATTTTTCCATTATACTTGGCTTTAGAGAAGTTGACTTCTGTGCAGGATACTCCAGTGACAGAAACTCCATCTCTCTATTACCACATGGATAGGGGCATGACTAGGAAAAAGGAGAGTACGACAGGTTTTTCCGTGGATGAATAACTTCTGCATCTGTGCCCTGGGGACTGTAAATAGCTAGTATAAATCAATGCAAACACGCTAGTACTAATCTTGCCAGTAATGATGTGAGAATGAATGGAGTACAAAGATGAACTTTACATATCATTAGCACCAATCTGCCTCACTGCATTTATAGGCAAGGCTCTTACCAAGGAAGTCAGTTGGCAAAACTTACAGGGTTTTTTTTTTAAATTATGATTAAAAGATGCATTTGTGCTGCACAGAAATGTTTCTCAAATATCAAGTCCATCTTGGGATTTTACAATTATGAAAACTTGAAAACAGTTATGGATAATAATTTCTCAAACACTCAGCAGAAAATATTTTTATTACAGTGTTTTAGCATGACTGACCTCAGTATATAATTTATTTATTACGAGTGTGTCACATAAAACACTGAAACATATCATTTCAAAGTAAAAGTTTACTTTCAGTTTAACTCTCCATCAGAAGACAGAGTGATCTGTAACACAGAAAAAAAATCGAGACTCCGTTATTGTTACCCCATAATAGTAGAAAATTAGTAAGAATGGGGATGATGACTATATATTCTGCAAGAACTTATCTTGTAAAACAGGTGCTATTTAATTTTGGCTTTTGCATAATGTAAATGATTGTTTGTTTGGTGGGTTGTTTTTTTTAATTCTACATTATCAGTGACTAAATCCATCTGATACAAGTACAGTGACCTCTTTGGTTTGTTTTTCTCTCCACACAAGGAGAGTAAGTACAATATAAATGCAAAATAAGTTCCCAAGAGATGCACACTGCTGAAATCAAAAGATGGGCATAGGGTGTTGCGAAAACCTTTCATTCAGTCATCTTTCAGACCTCCAGTCTCTCAGTTTGAAGGCTATGCCCTAGTTTTTCAAAATATATTCCAATAGAAAAAATATAATGTTTTCTTCCATAATTCCACCTGTTTGCTTAACTGAATTATCCTATTTTGGCCTTTCTTTGTCCTGTTTCTTCCACTTCTAGCCTGAGAGATGTCTAGTTTGGCTTTCCAACTTCTATTTATCATTTTCTTCCTACTAGCCACTCTTTTGGTTCTTTCCAGTGTAACAGTGACATGAAAGGGTTTAGGTAATAATCTTGTAATGGATTGCTGTACCAGAATAAAACCTCATTTCTTTTTTCCCAGGACTCCCTGGGAATCCTTTTGCCACAGCCTTTTTCTCCCCAAGGAGATTATACAAAATTGTTCTTGTGGCCATTCATTCTGTCAGTATGAGTGGACAATCTGATTCCCATCAGTTCCCATGGGTAAAGCCATGATTCCCAGAAAACATACTGTTAGCACAGCACTTCTTAGAACCGTTAGAATTACTTCCAAATGCCAGGCCAGAAGTGCCTATATTTCAGTAGTGTCAGCAATCCCAATACATACACAAATCTGTAGAGATTTGGATCCTTCCAGACAACTGATGTGGTGTAATTGTCTTCCTCCTATTAATTATTCAAATTATCATTTTATCACTTATATGTTTGTGTGAATCTGAGTATTTACTTTCCTGAGGCAACTTTCTTTTTTTTGTTGTTGACAAAAATGCCTTTATATAAAGTTTTGCCTTTCTCTGTTAGAATACATAATATATATTTATATATATATATGAATATTTATTTTAGATTGCAAATCTTTATAATCAAAAGTCCTTGAAAAACTATGGAAAATAAAAAATATTTTAGAAGTATCCAAGAGGCAATATTTTGTTTTTCTTACTACTCTCCTTACATGTCACAATATAATTTGTTTGGTGAATCCAATTTTCTACAAGTAAATCTACATTTCAGCAAATGTCATCTCTATAGAATAAGCATGTACTACATTTTAATGGAATAATTTTTTAAATTATTTTAAGTCAAAATGAAGACTTTGATGTATTTGCCATCATAATGTGGCTCAAATATCTAGAAAATCAATTTACTTAAAACTTAAAGGAACAGTTCTCTCCTGCTTGAATCTTTAAGAGAGAAGAGCCAATATAGTGTAATAGCAGCTGTTCAGCAACACCTATTATTTGCTTACATTACATCACTAATATGAGGCACCCTGTCGTTAAAATGAGAGTTAGGAATTGGCTCTCCTGATTTGCTTCTTAGCATTCTATAATTTTGCTGAGGATATGATCTCATCCAGCTCTCCACACCAAATAAGAATCTGGATTGGTTGATGAGCATGTTAGTTTTCCTTCTGATGAAGTATCAAACTTTATTAAATGGCTGAAAGAAAACCTTCAGCTTAATTTATAAAGAAAGCTTTAAATATTGTTTTCTTAGAACTAATGGATGGATGATAGTATCTTCAGCAATGCCATTTCTAAACCAGTTATTTTTTATTTCTTCTCCTTGACATGTTAGGGTCCCGATCTTGCATTCCTGGCACTCAAAACTCCTCGTGAGCAGATCCAAACATGGAAGCATTCCAGCACAATGCATGAGAGATCCTTTAACATTACAAAGTAGAGGACATGCAGAAAATATTGAAATAATAAATCAACACTACATCAGATTTTTAGAAAGGAACTCTCTCTCTGGTAACAAGTGCTAGACCCACCAGTCATCCACCTGTGCCTAACAGAGAAACGGGAATTCTTAACCTGGAAGAGGTACTGCTGACAGCAAGTGGCTACTTATTGTGTATTTATTGTTTATCAAAATTAATTAGCTAACACCAAAAAAGCTTGGCTTTTGCAGAGGCATGGAACTGTTGTATATTTCTTTCTAGCAATGTGTATGATGTTATCAGAAGGCTGATGACTGAGATGTGAGATCCGTCAATCAGAGACTACAGCAAATAATTTCATTAATATTTTTGCACTGACTTAATTAGATATGGGTTTTTTTTTTCTTTGTTTAAATGATTTAGTTAGGCTGATGCAACATCCTGTAGTGGCCATAGCCTTGCAGATGTAGAGACGTTCTTAGCATGTAAGTAATCACAGTAAATTATTATAATTTATCTTATATTAGTAAATTCGATAAAGGGTCTTAATCAATTGCATCAGGATCTGATTGAAAGTTCCCTGTCTACTTTACCATTTTGCCACATGTTATATATCAGAAAAGAAGTGTTCTCCTGTTAAAAAAAAACAAGGTTTTTTCTTACTACAGATATGCATGGACACTGTGCATTTATCTGTGTGGGAAAAGTGACTGCAATTTCTGAATAAACTATCCATAATAGCTCCCTGTGTGGATATTCTAGTCTGGAAAAGTCATGGGTCAGACAGTAAGTCGTTGCAGAATAGCTTATTCTGCAATAGCAATTCCAGTCAATTTTCCAGTGTAGAAAAGCTGTTAGTCCACAGCTCCAAAGTCCAGTTTGTGCCAGAAGATTTTGTCTTTAGAGAATAGTATAAATTTGTTCTATTCAATTCTTTAAGGCCCAAATTCAGCACTGAACTCCCTTTGGGATCAATACATGAGATCAGCCAGGGAGAGCTTTATATTGTAGAAGTTTGTATTTATGTGCACAGACTCCATAGTTTTATTAACCAAACATTTAATTAACACCTTGTAGCTGTGAGCTGTATACATTTTTGGCTGTGGGACATCCTTGTGATTCTTCTGGTCCTGTACCTTCTAGAGGCCAGTCCTAAACCAGCAGACAGAAAGTAGCCTGGAAGAAGATCCATCAAGCCAGACTCAAGACAGTTGGTAGCTTTCATTGCCAACAGCAGTGAAACAAGGCAAAACAGAGCAAAATGTCATACCTTCCTCCATGGCCAAATAGAGAAGATGGTTTCAGCAGTGACATCCAGCTGACACACTTGAGTTTGCTCTAAGTACAGAGAAAAGAGTGGTCTATAAATATATAGAAAGACTTTATAAAATGTTTGCATGAACTAAAAATATATCCTGGAAAGGCAGTGCAGAGAAGTCTTCACTGAAGGCCAGTTAACAATCTCACTGGATCCAGAACTACTTATACAACTCAGTAAGACATGTTTTGGGCTGGATTCATATTTGTATTTGAATCATGTTTTTTCTCTTCTCCTCCAGTAAAAAACCCAGCAAACCAAGATAAGACATCTACGCTATTTTTTTTTATTTGATATACATTTTATTGAGCCTTAGGACCCTCAAAAGCAAAGGTTGCCATTTATCCAAAATTACATCACAGTGCCCCTGGCGTTTTTGAGGTGTGGACCAATTAACATTTGTAGCTTAATTAAAATCACCAAATGCATTTTAAAGGATGACATAAAGTTGATTTTAATCTAGGCTTCCAAAAATGAAGTAGAAGTCTGTTAATCAACTGCCCCACCCTTTTTGTTATTTACATGACCCACAGTACTCAGTGTCAGAATAGACTCCTACGTCATCCTCTTACTTCATTTTCCCCAGGCATTATTAAATAGTTAATAACAAAGGTCTAAAGTCCATCCCGAGTTTTACCTGTTGGCATAAATCTGGGGCCATGACAGCACTGGTGTAGCATTCATATAAATGAAAGAACAGATTTTGGCTCAAGTATTTTTAATGTACAGCAGCTGGCATTTTTGGGTTTAAAGAGCAAAATCACACCTGAGTTTTCATGCTTTCTAGGATTTTGCCAACAAAAGGAAAACAGAAAATAAACAAGACATTTTACCTTTTGAAAGCCAGAAGTAATGGTGCAGCTGTTTCCAAGACCTCTATGTTCAAGCTGTCACATGAACATGGAATAGAAGACATTCATGCTTTCCAGTTTTGTTTTAGCACAAAGGTCTTCCATTTGTTTGTTTCAACATGTTTTCCCTTTAACACATTTTTTTTAACTAGAATTTTTCCTAATAACATGTTTATTCAATGTACAGTTAAAACCAGATTTGGATTTTTACAAGTATATAGATGTTTACAAATCAATTCATTAGATATTATTACTGCTTCTATGGTATGACATAAGAGACATATGAGAATTTACCACTGTTGACAAGTGGTTTTGGTCAGGTTTTTACTGTACAGACAAGAAGAGCAGCTGATTTCTGGGAGCTGCCAGAGAGAGTGGAGAGAATTGGTTGCAACTCACCCATAGTCCCCTAGCCTTATTATTTATTTAGCTGCTATATAAGCACTTCAGCCCAGATTTTGATACCCATTCCTAGCTATGAAAAACAGGGTAATAGGTAAATGACAGGTGTTTATCCCTCTTAGAAATAGATGGGCTTTAGGTGCAGAGAGTGGCACCACGTATTTGCCTGATCTCTTTTATTATTCAGCTGTCATGGGGATTTTGATACAGAAGACAGCAGACAAAGAGTTTAACATTTTGTCCATAATATAGACAATTATACTTATTATTTGTATGTGAGAGGCATGTAGGTTCTTCAACAGCCAGACAATCACTTCATTTTATTTTCAGCAGTCACACTCAGTACAGGAAAGACACAGACCTGTTGGAGTGGGTCCGGAGGAGGGCCACAGAAATGATCAGAGGGCTGGAGCACCTCTCCTATGAGGAAAGGCTGAGAGAGTTGGGGTTGTTCAGCCTGGAGAAGAGAAGGCTCCAGGGAGACCTTCTAGCAGCCTTCCAGTGCCTAAAGGAGGCTTATAAGATGGGGACACGCTTTTTAGTAGGCACGTTGCGATAGGACAAGGGGTAGTGGTTTTAAATTAAAAGAGGGTAGATTCAGACTAGATCTAAGGAAGAAATTTTTTATGATGAGGGTGGTGACACAGTGGTACAGGTTTCCCAGAGACGTGGTAGATGCCCCATCCCTGGAAACACTCAAGGTCGGGTCGGACAGGGCTCTGAGCAACCTGATCTAGTGAAAGATGTCCCTGCACATTGCAGGGGGTTGGAACTAGATGACCTTTGAAGGTCCCTTCCAACCCAAAACATTCTATGATTCTATGATACATGGAGACTTGGATGTTTCAAAATATTTTCTCTATGTTCTTCCACAACATGGTCTTCAAAAGAATAATAAAAGTAGTAGAATGCCCAGCTTCCCCATATAAAATCCTATGCTCATTTTCTTCTAACTTTTCCAAGCCTTAGAGCTGCTACAACTGATTGATTGATTGATTGATTGATTGATTGATTGATTGACTGATTTCAAGCAAGTTATATGCCTACAGCCTGCAGTTCGTATTTTAAAACTGTGGCAAGTATTTGAAGTTGAAACAGTAACTGGGACTACAGAGGGAGAATCAGGCTGAAAGAGTGTTCTGTCTTAGTGTGAGACCAGTTTAGGAATTAGAAATAGTGGCTATGATAGTACTTGGCAAGCTGAAACTTCTCAGCATATAAAAATTATGTCTTCGAATGTTCAGTCACATAACGCTGCCTGTTTGAAGCTTAATTATTGTCAATGAACCAGAGTGCATGTGGCATTTATGCTAAATTGGGAAAAGGTATTCTTTTTATTTAATTTACTTTGTGTTTCTTTGTCTCAAATACTTGTCTTGCCCTGCCACCCAAATATACATTACTGCCCCTAAAAGCATTAGGAAATGTTGGACCTGAAAAATCACTGTAACAGAGGTTAGATGAAAGTTGCTTTTCCTTTTAAGAAAGGCCTGTTAGAGTTTATTTCTGGCTGAAAGATAAGACATAAAAAGAAGGGATGGTAACAAAAAACCACTTCCTCTTACAGTGATTTGGCTCACTGCAGAATAAATATTTTACAGGTGTTTGTCACTCCAGAGCTAGGTAAACTGAAAACATGTATTAGTTTGGGGTTTTTTTTTAACCAGCCATGCTAGCTGGAAGGAGATATCCCATTTGAAGTTGTTAGGTGTTAGCAGTGAATGACTTTTCATCTCCTGTTTCTCTGGGCTTTGCTTATTAGAAAAAGATCTGTAACTTTTCATGTAACTGGCAGGTGATAGATCTGGCTCCTGTTTCGTCCTAACTTATTCACAGTAAAATCTGTTGGCTCACAAAACGTGTCCTCCCAAAGATTGTCTAGATCACAACCAAGGAAGCTGGAAAGAAATTGAAGCTTGCTGGAACACAGTAGCCATATTCCCAACAAGCTCATAAGTAGGAATTTTTTCTTTTTGCTGTTCTTACTGTAGTTTTTGAGCCTCCATCTATCTCCTTAACACTCCTAACTGGCCCAAATACTTCTGCTTGCACAGAATCACTACCTTTTACAGAGGTCTCCCTTTTTTTATTTAGGTTTAAGTGAAAGACTGGATTTCACATGCCATTTGACATTAATTGAAAATAGGCATATCAGGTCCACTGGTGTGCCCACCATTCTATTAAAAGAATTAAGGACAGACCATTTGGAGAGAAATACTTACCATAGCAATCATGTGAACTTTATGTAAGAGACTAACTACATACTAAAAGAGGAAAGATCTTTTCATAAGGTGTGCAGTGAAGAAAAGGGAAAAGCATATATATGCTTTTACATATTTTATATACTATTTATTCTACTGATGCAGTCATTTATGTATGAGAAATCAGTAACCAGCAATTTAAAATCTTGGCACCAAGATAAATGCACATTTTTGTTCTGTATAGTTCTTTTGTTGTGTAGTATATAGCAACAGGTTTTGATCCAGACAGGTTCTTCTTCAGCAGTTACAGACAGACTTTGAAATTGGCATCAGACAGCTCATACAATTTCATAGTATAGCTTCCTGCAAAAGTATCCTGATAAAAGCGTATGTTTATAACAGGAGACGATCTTAAGGGAACTTTTTGGTAACAGGCTATCTTTTAAAGTGAACAAATCTGAAAGTGTTTTATTACCTATCATACTTGTTTTATCAAGGATTATTGAAACCATAGTGTTAAATTTAACCGCTTCGAAGTAGTCATCTTTTCTGTGCCATCTGTGGTGCCCTCTACTGCACATCTTTGTAGAAGCAAGACAAACATTGAGATAACTGCATCGGTTACATGGCTTTTTTCACATTTTTCTTTCCATTTTACCATTTAATAATGGTTCATTATTTGTTTTCCTAATAATTTTCCTTCTTATATATATATAAAAAGCAGTCAGTATTTGCAATTCAATTTTTTTCTTAATTTTCTTTTTCAAGCATAGTTTAAAAAGGGGAAAAAATAAATAAAAAGGGCTTTAGGAAATTAACCTGCTAGTTCATTTATTGATTGTAGTTCATTTATTGGTCATATTCTGGATACTAGTTTATGTGGTTATATGTATGTGTATATATATTTACATATACGTGTGCAATATGAAGGTTGAAGCATGGAAATTTTTGTTATCATTTCTTGTTTTTCAATCTCTGTTTTGTTAACTCAGGTGTAAGCATTGAGTATTTTGGTTGTGCTTTTTTATAGTTGCTGTTTGCTGCTATGAAGAAGAGACAAGTCATTAAATTAGTTTCTCACAAGTTGTTATATATAGTTTTGTTTGCAATATGTTGCTAGGGGCATGATATAATTTTGTCAGTTCTATATCAAACAAAAATCTGTTGATTTTGATGTTGAATTCTTGGAAAGAGCTACAGAGATTTTACATAAATATTTCCGGAGTGATCTCAAGGTACCTAAAGGCCAAAGACTTAAGATGAAAGATCTGAAAATTTCAATTTATTAATTCCCCTTTCTTTTGCTTGCCTCTGTTAATTGAAGCACCTTGTGTTCATATCATCATAGCCTGCGGTCTTCCATGAATAAATCAATGTACGATTTTTTTAATTACCTACCCAAGCTGGATTTGCACTGCTTACTCTTACAAGTACCAAAGAAGAAAGGTTCAGGGGTAGTAGCTAATGGAACAGCAGGAGAAACCAGCTGCCTCCAACATTTTAAGCACTATGTCATCTAATTTGCTAACAACAAGTCTAAGCATTGCAACATTTGAAACGCTGTTGGCAGCGAGCTAGATACAGCACAGCTTCCAATATTACTGACTGTTGTGTATAAAAGATGATGTTATCAACAGTGGGCTTTAAAAAAATTTCTCTAGAAAGGACAAGCCTTAAGATACTTATCTCCTAAGTAACTGCTAACACTTTCAGAATGATCACTTTAATGCAGTCAATTACGTTGATATGGTTAGGATTTGAAAATACGCTTTGGCTTATCATAACTGCAAAGGTAAGAGCAGTTTAAATTCCTAGGATTTGCTTTTTTTCACCATCGAGCTGCCAGTGAAGGAGCCCTCACCTCTGCACTCAAAACTCAAACTGAAGGAACCGAGCACGCGGTTCTGCTCCGGTAGTACCTGGGGCTGCAGGGGGGCTGTTTCGGCAATGAACAGGAACTGGCCATGCGCTGGTGCAGTCTTCTGGCCTTCACAAGGTCTCCCAGAAGTACTGCATTTACTCTTTAAAATCATGATGAGCTTAAACTTTCTGAAGTGAAAGAGAAGACAGGAATTTTGTAGGAAAAGCTGAACACCTGAAGACAAAAGGTACGCAATGCACCAAATCGATGATTGCACGTGGGGCTTCTTTTCAAATTCGCAGTCTGTCTCTGGCTGTGTATCGTCCATTTTGAAGTGATGCCCTCTGGCTGAGGACGCCATGTCAATCATAAAAGTCCTGGTTCACCCATGAGCTTACAAAATTTAGCATTTTTTTTCTTAAATCTTGCCTTCCTTGGAAGCTGGTGATTCATGACTCCTAGAATTGGGGGTTTATTGTTTGTTCAGAACACGAGTTTTTAACAATGTATTGAGAAAGATTTGAAAACATATCCGAGGTCTATTCTAAAACTTCAGAATGCTGAAGGCAGATGATAAAAATAGTGTTAAGTCTTTAACCTCAATAGAAGTTGAATTCCATTTGGGGGAAGGAAGCTGATTTTTCAACACCTGGAGTTGCACTGGAGCTTTCAGCTTTCTTCCAGCCACTAAGTACAGTCAGGAAAAGACATTTGATGTTGAGGGGGAAAAAAATTGCTAGTCATTCAGAAAGGATGAAAAAAGTATTTTTGTCCGCTTTTTAGCCCGTCTGGTCAGATTTATTCCAGTGACCCCGAGATATGGGTGCTACAGAGCTGGTGATTAAATGTCTGCTCACGCACAGCAGCTCCAGCGGCAGTTTTGAGGTTCAGTTCCCAGCAGAGGACGTGGTCAGTCAGGAAGGGCGGGAGAAGGACCCTGGCAGTTAGGGTGGGCGGGGCCATCTCCTGTCTGTTAGCAAGAGCAGGAAAAGCCATTGGTCAGTCAGGAAGAGCGGGAAAAAAGCCCTTGGTCAGTCAGGAAGGGCAGGGCGAGCTCCTGTCAGTTAGAAAGGGCGGGAAAAGCTCTTTGTCAGTCAGGCAGGCAGGAAGGGCGGGAAAACCTTGACTTTGGTTTCTACAGAAATGTTCTGCTTTTTCTTTCTGGCCCTGTGGTTTGACCTCAGATCATGAGATTCAAATCCAGCATACAGAACAGCCTTTTCTAATTTCTTTGGTAATCTCTTTTGCCTCTTTTTAACATGGCTTCATCCCTTCCAGAGAAGTTGGATTGGTCTGCACCGACTGTAATGGAGGACCACATTGTGTGTTCCACTGAAGTGCCAGCTGGGAACAAGGCCAGCTTCAGGGAAGCAAGTCTGTCTGGTCATGAGAGCCATGTCCCTAGGTAAAAGATGTGAAAAATAGCACCCATACTCTCTTTCTGTGGTAATACTTAAGTAGGTAGTCCACCACTGCACCTGATGGGCTTGTGCAAAATTGAAAAACATACTTCCCTACAAAAACAAAGGGGCTCTCACACTACAAACAGCATTTCCATTCCCTCAGACCTCTCCAAAAAGTCTGTAGGTACAGACAGAAATACAGAAAACCATGACAAAACAAACATACTGAATTTCACTCACAAAAAACTTTCATTACTTTTTTAAAGACTGTTCCTGTACACACTATATCAGCCTCAGAAGCTAGAACAGACTGGGAGCATCTTAAAAGTATTTTGAAAAGAAAAGGATAGTAATAATAATAATAATAACAACAACAACAACAACAACAATTACTTGGAGAGTTCTTGGTCTTTGTGGCAGACTACAAGAACAGCATGGCTTTAGCGATGTACAGTCCTGGGTTTTGGAGTGTGTTGGTTTATTACATTGCAGATTTTTATTTGTAACTGTTTCTCTTGTGTATTTATATTGTTTGCTTGCTAAAGGTGCTATAATATTAATCTTTTATGCTATTCATGTTGAAAACCATTTCTTGTGCTATACAGAAACAAGTATCTACTCATGCTGCAACCTGTTAGAAATGAGCAGGCAAACCCTGTGAGATATACAGTGCCTACCCCTTCTCTGCTCAGATTTCACTGTTAAGTAAACCAGAGTGAATTTTAAGTAGGCATACTTGGCCAGTATTGTATGTTTGCTTATTAAAATTCAGTTAATCTCTGCAAAAGGAGACAGAATATCAGCAGGGGGTGCACAGAGAATTGCTGTCCTCTGCCTCCTATTTTGCCACATTTACAACTCCTGTTGGCCAATAAATTGGGAAACTGGGATTGAAACAGAAACCTGGACTTTCAAATTCTGCAGCAAACTTTGAAGTACATCTGGAATATTAAGACAGTTACAGTGGACAGAACCAAATGAATACATAAAATATTTATGAGTATCAAAGCAATGACATGGTTTAGATTTCCTATCTACCTTTCTGTTCTTTTATCCATCTGCCGATACATATTTTTACTGTCTTCAACAATCTAATTTTTGTTATGTTGGAGGTCTGCACCACAGTCAGCCTTGCTTACTTATTTTACTCTTACCATTTGCTGCATTATACCTTTAGCTCACCAGCCAACCATTTCCTCTGTGCTTAATAGAATTTCTATTTTGGATATGGCAGTGAGATGTATGATTTTAATTTGGAGGAAGAGACTATGAGTCTGAAAGTTAGGGAATCTTGGACTTGATTATGAAGCTATTATACAGTAGAAAATGAATTTACATATTGGCTGCATGACCAGGCCTTCTTGTATTATCAGCACTGCCAATGCTTCACTGTTTTACCTTTGGAAAGCCATTAGCCTCTCTGTGTCCAAGTTTATTCATCTGAAAACCAGAAAAAAATCTTACATTGTGTTGTTGAATGGTTCAATATTATAGGACAAAAATGTTAGTAATACTAGTAGGGTTTTTTTATACCGATACTATTACACATAACATTTTAAAATAAAAGGTTAATACTTTCCAGAAATTGCTTTCAAAAAATTATAATCTAGTTTCAGCAGAACGAGGAGTAAGTGGAAGCTGAGCTACAAAATGGAAGAAACACATTCAGCTGATAGAAAAGAGCTTTAATGACACTTCATTATTAAGAAGACTCATAGCTAGGTTTTAAAAATCATTCTTGCTGATTTTGTGGACAGTGGGGTAATTCATCTTGTGTGGTGTGCAGTGGTATTGACTCATCTTTTCTTAGTATATTACTTAATGACAGAATTGGACTTTGCTCATAAAACTTTGAGATAAAATAAGTTTTGCCTGTTCTTTTAATTCCTACCTAAACTTATGATGGTATATAGTACACTTGTAATTTTAAGGACAGCTGAAACGTTGGAGTCAGATTGCTTATGAAAATAAAAAGCATCTGTCATAACACTCAAACCAGCCTACAGTTTTGGTGTAAGGGATGTGCTGCAAGGTTACTTTGTGTTTTTAGGTGAAAGATACAGATTTTTTTCTTTTCACAGCGCATCTGTTGAGATTAAGCCTTCATATAATTAAAATACTTAACAGTTTGTTTAGGGCAGCAGATCAAGAGGTTAATGTGCAATGGTACAACAGGAAGTATTTGTAGTCTTGAACATTTTTTAAATTTACAGCATTTAAAAACAACTTAGCCCAAATCATAGCCAAAGCCAATATTACATCATTTATAGTAAAACATTAATCATTAGTCACAAACCAGCCAGTTGGTCTAAAAGTTGAGCTGGTGAAAAATTTGCTGGTTTCAGGATTGAATAGAAATGTACTTTTAATTGTGTCCTCAGTCATGCATCTGGAATGGAAAGTCAAAGATTTTAGGGAAACTGACCAAAACAAAATTAAAAACCAAATGAGTTCCTCCACAGTTTTGAAACAAATGCATCCTTGAAGCAATTTTGGATTACATAATTTTTGTAGGAGCAGGGATAGATGATCAAAACTCAAAGCAGAACTAGATCTTATCATATGATCTCTATCATTAATTTTCTTTGTTTCAGTTCTGAAGTTCTTGAAGCAATAGAAAATGTTATTCAAGATGTACTTAAAAGCCTGGCCCAAAAGAAAGCACCTGTTCTCACACTGGCTAACAGATCAGATTGGAGGAACATAGAGTAAGTATTACATATTTTAAAGTCCTGCCTTATATTAATAGAAATGCCATGAATATAAATATGATTATGTAATTTCCAGAAAAGTTAATTATACATAGTTTTATAAGTACTAGAATCAATAAATAATTTGACTTCTTAAAAAGTAATGGACAAATAAAAAGTAATGCTTAGTAACCACTCTGCATGAACAGGCATCATGTATTAAGTAATAGCAGACCATAGCATAAAGGGGAATGTAAAACTACCGTAATAGAGGTTAGAAAGGAAAGGGAGGTCCTATAAACAATCGTTTTCTGGAAGCAGTAGAAGCCAGAAATTGTAAGTTGTGTTAGAGTGAAAAAATCTGGTTTAGGCTGGAAACAATTACTAGCAATTTCATCTTCCAATGCCCTTTCTGTGCTTCCTCTTTTCTTTTTCTCTTCTTTTCCTTGTGGTATCACTTCTTAAAATGATAGTGATAAATTTATCTTTTTGTTCTTCAGAGAAGATGCATCCCACCTCTTCCTGATGTGTATCTTAACTCTGTGCTGTGTTCTGAGTTCATTACCAGCCAAATAAAGCAAACCAAGTTTCTAATATGTTATCTAAATTTCAGGTCTTATGCCAGTTTATCTAGACAGGATCAGAGAAAAAGCAACCTGTCCTCCTTCATAACACATTTTTGTAATTTGTAGAAGTTCCTTGTGCAACAGTATTTTCCAAGGAGCTCATTTAAACTGAAAACACCTGAAACTGAGAGATTAATTGCTTTCTATAATACAGAAGCAGAAGTATAAAGGAAGACACAAATCTATTTCTTGCCTTGTAATAGCTTTGGACATCAGTGGGTTAAAGGATATTTAGATTGATAAGATTGCAGAGATGCTCATAAGTGGACACGTTACAAACATTTGAGGAAGCATAGCAAACCTTCCACACGTAACGCTTTGGTGGAATACTCATTTAATGAGAACATTAAATTTCTGTCAATCAGAAAACTTGAGGGGACTGAAGGTAACCAGTTAACTGAAAGGCTTGTACGTCCCAGGGAATTCAGTGGTTTGTGTCTTGATAGTTTGACAAAAATGTTTCACTCAGTTGTCTGTAAAATTAAAATACTGTAACAAAGTTTTGCAGTTTTTGGCAATCTTCAGGGAAATGGCATTCCAGGCTAGAAAAACAAATGTGAGATGTTATTTGCCACCAGAACACATAGGGGGAAAAATGTTCAAATTAAAACAAGTTAACATCACAGTATGTTAAAAATAAGACTCATCAATCACATAAAAAAAAGCTAAACCATTATTTATGGTGGACAAATGTAATCTATGATATGCATTTTCATTGAATAGTGACCTATATCCCAGTTTAAGAAGATTAAAATAAAAGTAGACAAATAAAAGTAAAAACAGAATGCCAAAACATAAAATGAATGGAAGAAAATATAGTCAGTGGGACTTTTTTTTTTTCTTTTTTAGGCAGCCTTTTAATACCTAATCTACATAGCTGGAATCTGCTGGGCAGGAACTAGTAGAACAAGAGAATGATTTCATGTTTGAAATGTTCCTTGTAAACATTTGTAGGTGCCCAGAGAGATATTTACCTGAGAATGATGTCAATCAGTGAGAATGCCAGGCCTGAAGTAGTACAGTCAGTTTCCATTGTCCAGCTGTATCTTTCCAGAAAAAAAAAATTAAAAAAAAAAAAAAAAAGGGATTTCCCAGTAGTGGAAAGAAGATTTTATAGAAAACTACTCTGCTGGGGTAAACACAATCCTAGGAAGAATTGCTGGATGTCCGATCTAGTGCCAGTTTGCAGTTGCCTTTGTGAAATATCTGTGGAAGCTGCATTGATCAGGTTCTTCAGCACACTCATTTCTGAAAGGAGTGTTCCTTATTTAACCTGAGAGAGCAATCCAGCAAAGTGTTGATTACTGTTTTCGTCCCGTGCAGTTACAATGTAGGGAGCCTGCAACAGAAAAGCACAAATAACTTTTACACGTTGCAAGACAAAGGCAAGAAAGTTACTTTAAAGCTGGCAGGCAGATGCTCCACTGCTGTTTGTCATTGTTGTCACTTTACATGTATGCACCACGGTGTGTTCTGCCACCCAAAGGATGCACAGAGCAAAACCTTTGACAAAGAAATTTAGAAACGTTATGTGGTTTTAGATAAAATTATAGCCATTTTACCACCAATACTTTTTAAAAGTACATACAACTCTGAAATGAAAAATCATTCTTTAAAGACAGAACTGTCATTTCATGAGGTATTAAAAAAATTTTAAGTAAAATAATGAAGTGTCCTTAAGAAAATAACTGATTCTTTTGGTGATACGTGCACCTTCAGACATGAAATGGTGAAGCATGAAATGGTGGAGCTCGTTTAGATTAAACAACTGTTTAGAGAATAAGATGGACCACATTTTTATTTCCAAAAGTTAATGATGGAATATAACTGAGTTATTCCAATAATAATTTAAAGGCATAAATTAGATAGTATTATTGTACTATGAAATAATAACATTTTTTCATACATTCTACATCAGAAGGTCACTGTGTCAGACTTGATTTGTATTCTACTAATGATTCACATTTTTTCCTGTCATTTATTCCTTTGTATTCATGCTAAATAATAATTGATGCTGATATATTAACTGTTATGAACATGTATGAAATATTTTTCTGGTCTCTACTTTTGTCTGGAAACATGTATTTTAGGCTTAAATTCAGTCTTGAAGCATCGTCTTCAGAAACTTATGTTTTGAAGGCAATGATCAGACGAGGGGCAGTTCAGTAGTGTTTTTGAATGGGTCATTTTGGCAGATGATGACTGCTGCTTGCCTTTCTTCTTCAGCCATTCCAACTACACCCAAGCTGATGGTTTCTATACTGAGTCTGAAAATAGCACTAGCATATTTGATGAGAGGAAAGGGATGTGAGTCTGAATTAGCTTGCAGAGAACAACTCAATACTTTTACAGTTTTATTGTATTTGTTTGCAATGTATCAGATTTAAAGATTCTGTAGGTCTACAGATGATACCACATTGTACTACAAAACAAATAAGAAGTGACTGCCCTAGATCAGCATCAAAATTTGGTAAGTTAAAAATGTCCAAAAGCAGAATTCTTGTTTTTTCTTGTATTTTAGTTCAAAACTTCGTAAAAAACCCCAACCCAACCAACCAAACAAAAAACCCTGACCAAACCATAAAAAAGTATTATGCACTGTGATTTAGAAGTGTATGCCTTACATAACCTGATATTATGACCAGCCCTCCAGCTTTTCTCTTCTCTATTGAATTATAGTGAGTGACAGTGAAATTAATACAGCATTCTTACAGTTTCTACCCTCCCTGAATGAATATCAGCTGAAGGCGTATTCAAAAGGTCTTAATGTAAAAATATCACCCTTCTTCAAAAAGCTAGCTAGTAAAGGAATCTTGGAATACAGACAATAAGCTAATTTCTTTTTCTAACTCAGCCATTTAATTTCTTGGCCCGGACAGCAGGGCTTACATTCCCTCACTTAACTCCATCATATTTTTTCTAATTGTGCTAGAAATTATTTAGTCTATTGATCAGTACAGTCTCTCTGTATTTTTCACAGCACATTAAAATATATGTTTCAAAGTTTTATTTTATGACACACAAATATGGGTCAATATCAAGACAAATTATTGTATATGCATTTCTGAAAATGGATAAAATATTTTGTAAAATGTATTTTTTCAGCTCTGATGCTCAAAATATTATCTATGATCTATAAGATGGTGCAGAGCAATACTTATGCAACTAAAAGGTAACATACTGCATTTCTGTCATTTCAAATAAAGTTGTATTTTAAGAATGTTATTGTGAAAAAATGCCTGTAGGAAGCAAACCTGCGGGATAATGGATTCCTGTACGTAAAATGCTTTAGGTTGATCTGATTATCCATGCCCTCTATAAAATTCTTATGAGCCTACAGCTATTTCAGTATTATAATTAAAAATACAATATTTTGTCTTGATAGAGATATATATTATTCAGATACACTACTGTTTGGTAGCCAAAGTGTTGTGGACAATATAATCAATGACATTTCTTGCATGCTTAAGATACCTCGGAGAAGTCTGCATATAGTAAGTGGCTTGTTGTGAATGTTTTTATTATTATTTCCAAATCATATAAATTGAACTGAAAGGTGAAATATCAAGAAAAGTTATCAGTAGGAAATACATGGGTAAATAAAAAGTGTAATTTGTGCAAATGAAACCTAATTATGGCTTTATCATAGCACTCGAAAGGTTTCTTTCTTCAGAGAAAATTCACAGAGTTTCCTTGATCCAAAGAGTTTGGGACAAACTGCCAGCTAAAATCACAGGGCCTTTTGCTATTATTTCATGAAGGCAGTGCTTAAAATTCAGAGCGCAAGACATCTGTTTAGCAATTTGTACTCAAATGATTTGCTAACTTGGGGGTTAAATGAAGATTTAAAGTATGTCAGAGATGTAACAACCTTTCAAATTTACTTGTATCTCATGCCTTACAAGAATTCCTTTGTATCTAAAAATGCAGTTGTTAACATAATTTATTGTATGCCTTTATGTCCATGATGACAACAACATTGCTTAGTGTTCAGAAGGTTGATGGCAGTCAGTAACTGCTTATTACCAGTCAGAATTCTTTTCAGAAGCTTCTTGTTTTGCCTGTGCAGTATAGTAACATAACAGCATGTAACTTCCAGTTTATGTATACAACTTACTATTTTTTTCAGCTGTCTACAACTAAAGGTTTTGTTGCTGGTAATTTAAGTTACACTGAGGAAGATGGTACAAAAGTGAATTGTACCTGCAGTGCAACAGTACGTATTCTAAAACAGTAACAGTAATTCATAGCATCTAACTTTGCATGATATCCTGTGCTTCTTGTAGTCCAGGTTACTTATTATTATACAGACCTGTGCTAGTGGCAAATAGACATTACAACCTGGGTGAAAAAAGGGAGATAAAAAGTGTTGCTCAACTGTATTGCAATTCTGAAGCTCAGCTATGTACTCACCAGGAATATAACCTTTGGATATGGTTTTTAGCACTACCTTCTACCATGGGAGCCTTGCAGAGGAAGGCATTTATACTGGGTATCTGAGGCTTTATATTACAATGTTCTGTCAAATAAGTGCTCTGAATCAAAGAATTCCGGGCACTCTGAACATACTTTGTTTCTGTCACAATAGATTGATTTCTGGCAGAGTAAGAAAACAAGTCTTACAGCCTGAGCTAACATACTCATATGGTCCTCAATGAGCTTCTGCCACACTGGGGAGACTCCTCTAGTAGCAGCAGCACAGATGAAAGCCTGAACTGAGCCTCTATAATTAGAGAAGGAAACCTCTTTCTGGACCGAAATTACGTTCTCATTTACAGAAGTTTAATGATGATAATCCATCAGCATAAGAGTTGATATTCTCTTCATGTGCCCAGCAGTGTACAACCAAAGGTGTATAATACCAGGCTGTCTGGTCTCAGGATTATCACTTATACAGTGATATTACAGACATTAGAAGGCTTGTATTGTCAACTAATTTTATCAAAGGTGGTGCTGAGCTAAAGCGAACCTTCATAAGAGTCAAGAGTCAAAAGTGGTTTGAGGAGATGAGATTCAACTAATCTAGTCCTAAAAGATTTCCTATAGCCACACAGAATATGAAAGCAGGAACAGAACTCAGACTTGCTGACTGTTGTCATGATTTCCTGGAAAATGTGTTCACTGTAAGCCGAAGTCAATAATTTCAAAATGGAAAGATAACCTTAGCTGCCTATTATACTTTGTATTTTAAGCAGAGCGTAAAGTCCCCTGTTATTAATGCTCTTCTACAGCTCTTCATGTTTTTATTTGTTGAGTTGTTCCACCCTGGCACCAGAGGTGATTTAGCAGTCAGAAGTAAAAACAGACCACACACTTCAATATATACATACTCTTTTGCCAAGTTCTTTCTCCAGTTCCTGTTTTCTCATCCATGTGCTTGCCAGATTGAGCCAATCCTAATATAAGATGTAAAGTAAACATTACTAGTCTTCAAATTGTTGCTCCAAAATACTTATATAATCAGGTTATAGGTTAATAACAGAAAGGATTTAATGGTCTTCTAAAAAGAATACATAAATTAAGCCTGTATTAAATTTGCAGTCTTCACACCCAGCTGACTTTTTTTCTGGCTAAGACAGATAAAAAAGTAATCAGGACATTATTATCTCTGTAATGCCCATATGATGAACAATCTTCTGCGACAGTGGCACAAACACTTTTGAAAAGCATCTTGTTATTACAGGAGGACTCCTACACAACCATACAATAGAGCAGGATATGAATGGTTGAATACGCTTATAAAGAGGTGAAAATGTCAAGATTGATCTTGTACATAGAAGATGAATGGTTGTTTCAGGATGTAATTGTGTCCTTCATTACCTAATGTTGTTATTTTAAAATATATCATTTTCTCTATTTAAAATGATTAATCTCATTTTTGTTGTTTTAGGCAGTCACTGTGCCATCTAATGTTCAAGGAATTAAAAGTATCCTTTGCGCAAGAACTCTCATTGCAGACTGAAAAAATAAAGTAAAAACAAAGAATATTCCAAGTTAAACAATGTTCTGGTAATTTTTTCTTTGCTTGTTGGCTCTGAAGTTGAGTCATGAACACTGCTTTTGGCTCCAGAACAGGTATTTTAGAGCATTTCATTTTAATTGATTGGTGTGATGGATCATTTTACATGCGGCTAGCCTTAACAGAAAAGATTTAATCTCACATGCCAAATTTATGTTAATTGTAGAAAAAGATGCAACTTTTCAGAGACTCCTGGATGACGACTTCTGCAATAAATTGTCCCCATGTATAATGATTACGGTATGCATCTTACATTTCATATCATCTAGCTAGACATAAGAATTTATATAATACTTCAGCATTGTAGTGGTGCTCAAACTTGGTCAAAAGACCATAATAAAATTAATATGAAACATGTCTAACAATATTTTTTTAAATTTTATTATCCTCATAGAAAAACAAAATACACATTCAAAAGTCTTATTTCCTCCAAACATCTCCTCAGAGCTTGGTAGCTTACCAACTTCGTGTGCTGCTGCAAAGTAGCTGCCCCACTCAGTCTCAGAAAGGCTTAACTGTTGAGTAACCTTTTGTCCTTCAGGATCCTAGGTTTAGGAAACCCAAATGAAACAGAATTGGTTGATTTTGGAATGTACTGAAAAAGCTATGAAGCCTGGAAAATTAATAAGAATGTGTAAATGGTAGATGCATACCTACTTGTTCTGGGACAAATTTGGCCCACGACGAGGAAAAACCATATCCCTATACCAAAGAGAGATAAGCATTTATACTATGCCGCATATTGTCCAGTTGTAGTCAGTCATAGCAAGAACTTGGTTTACATTGTTTCATTAGTGCCATAAATATTTTTGACAAGAAAAAAGTGGCCTTCTTACACCAGCTTATACAGATACCAGGGTACATCTATACATCAACTCCCAGACCTTACAAACTAACTCCTTAAATAGAGGACTGTATGATACTTCTATAGTGCCTGTAATCCAGAACATCTGCTGCGCTGCTCCCCAGCCCAGTCCTCCTTCGCTCCTCACAGAGCCAAAAGAGGAGCATAGAACTTTCCCTGCGAAATAGCTGCTGGAGAAATATTTCTGCCAACATTTTGTTTGTTTGCTTGCTTTTAAATGACAAATGTAAACACATATGTAGCCAGATGTTGTTTTAATGAATTTAAAACTGTCTGCTTTTATTTTATTTCCTTAGGGAAGAGGCGTACCAGATCTTAATACACGACTTTTGGTCAGAAAGCTGTGGGATTCTTTTCAAATTCCTATTTTCACCCTTATGGATGCAGATCCACATGGTAAATCTGTAGAAGTTCAATGACATAAAAGGAAAGCAAAATTTATTTAGAATGTCTTTCTCACTTTTATGGGAAGGTATGCAGAGCACAGAGATCCAACACCATCGGGAGGTTCTTGATTTATGCAGAATATATCTAGGAGTACAGAATGAGTTTAACTGAAACATCAGTACTGGCTTTACATCCCCACTGAATATACCCTTACCCTCTGTGATGATTTTTTGTGCTTTGAGGTATTAGTAAGACTCTTACCTTGCACCTAAAAAAAAAAAAAATTATCGAACTCTTAACTCAGCATGGAGCTAGATTTTGAAAGTACCTGTCTGCCTAAAAATTAGGATAAGGATAATGGCATTTTATGATCCATTGCCTGATTCCACTGATTTTAACGGGAGTTAGGCACTTGACCACTTCAGGAGGTCCTAGCTGTATCTTTACAGAGTTAAATACCATTGAAAATGTTGCTCTGTCAAGAATTCCAGCTGTTGGCTATGCTATTCCTTTTGTGAAATAAAAGGAAATAACAGGAACTTTTGTAAACGTTGCTCAGTCTTGTATAAAGCAAAAATTTTAACTACATTATGATCCTTAGGCCAGACAAACATGAAGAAAATACTATGTTTGAGCAAAGGGAGTCTTTTATTGGTTTTAAAGTAGTTAACATACATTTATATTAATAATTCAGCACTCACATCAATAGTTTACAGTAGTGAAAGCTAGAAACTACCAGTCTGATGCCAGCAGGAATAAAGTTAATCCTAAACCAAGTCCATCACATTCTGGATGTGCTATTCTATTACATCAGTGGCAGGTCTGAAATTTCCCTCATTTTATGAGAGATTCTGTGTATTTGAGTGTGTATGCCTTAGTTTGAATTCAGAACCTGAATTCACGTACACGAAATGTAGAAAATCTCTTATGTACCTACACTGATCCCACCTGAAATTAGGGAGATTGCTGCAAAATGAGAAGCAGCTGCTCAAAGCAGTAATATTAAGACATACAGACTACACAGGATAAAGATGATAGATGTTGGACAATGTGCAAGAGCTGATTATCCTTGGTTTTGAATTGACTGCACAGACAGCGTGAAACATTTAACTGTATAAAGATGACATATGTTCAAATTCTGATTATTTTGACATATTCTAAAAATAATTGTAAACTATAAAGAACCTCACTAACCATAAAGCCATAAACTGTTATGCCATAAAACTGAATTCTTAATGCAGTCTTCTTAAACATGCCCAGTGTGCAGATAAACAGACACTTGACATTTGGTATTCTGCAACCTAGGTGTAGAAATAATGTGCATCTACAAATATGGATCTGTGGTGAGTATAATTTTTCTATTTCAGATTCATTGTTTTGTAGCCCAGCCTTGAAGCTGGAATGTATGAAACGTTATAGCCTTTGTTAGAATGGTTACTGCCTTTTTTTTTTTTACTATCATTTTGATTCAACACAAAGACACAGTTTTTAGGCCTTGTGTATTTGCAGAAACGGCTTCTTCCTGCAACAAAAAGAAACTGGATAACAATGACAGGTGTCTCATTTACTATATTTCACAGTTTTTCCCTGCTGCACAGGCAGTTCAAATAGAAAAGTGTTCTCAGTTTTGCTTTGTTTCTGCCTTAGAAGAGAAATGAAGGCTGGAAGGGATCTTGGGAGGAGGAGGACTTAACTTGTGAAATGGCTGATTCTCTGCAAAATCATGTTATGTTGGTAAAGGTTTTGTTCCGGGGTGAGAATTTGCTTATGGATACATGTGTTAGCGTGGAACATTATGGAAGAAGAGGCAAAGGGAACCAGAAGGCATTATTATATCACATTGCTAAAAGATGAGGTACAGGAAGACAATATGGAAGACAGGCAGATTAAGGTGAAGGCAGAGGGCAGAAGCAGATGGGTGAACTAGTTGTTCAGTAGAGCAATAGAGAAAGAACATCCAAAGTAAAAAAAAACAAACAAAACCAAACAAAAAAACCCCACCAACCACCAACAACAAATAAAATGAACTTCAGAAAACTGTCAGATATCGATGATGTCAGACTTCAAATATATGTCCTAACATATGCCTCAAGGAGATCCAGGGAGACAGAAGTCCCAAGTTTTCAGGTGATCTGTCACACCTTCAGCTCTCCTACAAAGGTGTGTAAACTGATAAAAGACTGTCTTCCAGGATTAAATTAAATTGTCAGGTTCCTTAGAAAGTTTATTTTGTTCAGTTAGAGCAACAGGTATATCAAATGAAACTAGAATATGTCAAGTTCATTACAAACAATGGAAGTATTCCTTTACACAATATGTAATTTAACTGTGATACTTTGCTGTAGGGTGCTGTAGATGACAAAAGTTTTCATGGATTCTAAAAGCAACCTGACAAAATCAAGTATTACACTACCACCACTTCTGGCTCAGAGCACTGGAGTCACAAACCGTTGGGAGCAGGGGGAGTATTCTGAAAAGTATCATTAATTGCTTATTTGTTTTTACACTTTTTCCCTAAGATATTTACTGTAGCCATGATGCTGGACCAGATTAACCTTTGTTTGGGCTATTTTTATATGATGTGGTACTTTCCAGCAGAAAATATCTGAAATTTCCAGATTTGATTGTCGTTGCTCCTCCCAGCTTAATTTTTTTTTTTGACAGTCAGACTCATACTGACTGTAAAAAATAAAACCATTTGGACTAGACCAGCCTAAATTGGACTAGTCTAGAATGTCACAGGCTGAAGGGCACAAATCTTAGCAAAGCGACGGTTTCCAGCAAGGGGATATGGTAAGCTTCGGTTGCACTATGTTCTCCTATACCATTCTCATAGTGAAAATACCTAATTATCTTTGTAATAAAACCTGACCATGTCCTCGGAAGGCATATATCTCAAATAATTTAAACTAAAAGTCACTGAATGTTATAGCTGACCTTTCTTATTTTAGTCAATGTCTTTTGAGGCCCATCATCTCACCGTTCCATCTATAAAGTGGCTTGGTCTCCTTCCATCTGATCTTGAGAGGTTAGTTACTTCCCCAAAAGAAACAGAAGAATTATTCTGTTTCATAGACAGGAAATGCAGTCTGACTTACTGCATGAAAACACAACTGACATTTAAGTCCATTATTCTTTTCATACATTATTTTTGCTTAATATAAAGAAAGAAGTTGGAATAAATATTTTTTAAGTATATGAGAAAACTTAACAACTTTATTTTCTTTTCAGATTAAATATACGCAAAGATGTCCTGATTCCATTTACAAAGCAAGATCAAAATAAGTTAGCAAGTATACAAAAGAGACCTTACATTGCTTGTCAGCCAATGTGGAAAAAAGAAGTATGTATAAACCTGTTGTTTCCTATTTCTTGCTCCCCACAGGACAAATCCTATCGTCCACAATCCTGTTCCTCATTATGATGACACACTCTTAGTAGGGCAGAACCACTAAGGTTTTGCAGCCCTACAAGAAGGCAAGATTGAGAAAGCCCATGCCCTGGGATGTGTCTCTGAATCAGTGAGCCTCAACGGCTCGCAGGCCAGAACTGGCAGCATTTTAAGCTTTCCTGCCATTAGTCATCCAGTGATCCCATGGGACTTTACTGCTTTCCTAAGTATTACAGAATATATTACATCTTTACAAGTAGGGGAATGCTTACAGCAGTTACTTACTCGGTACTAGACCTAATCGTGCCTGTAGCTTTTAAAGCATATATTTCAATGCAGGCATATATTGTGTAAAATGGTTAGAAAGGAAGAAAAGGTATTGCGTACCTTCTCCTTCCTGTTTATACTCATCTTACAAATTGTGTCACTGTGAGATACACACTAGAGAACACATAAACATACAATAAAATTAATCTCAGCTCAGTGACAGGGATTTTGCAGCACCATTTCTAGTAATACTAACTTTACAGTTCTACATGCACATCCAACAAGTGTAATTCTTACTTAAATAATCACCTAAGCCTGGATCAGGCTGTTACAGCATCACACATTAATTTGTTCTTTTTTTAGCTGGAAATTATGGCAGCATCTAAACTGAAGGCTGAAATTCAAGTTTTAACTTCTCTTTCATCAGATTACCTTTCCAGAGTCTATTTACCAAACAAACTGCAATTTGGTGGATGGCTATGAACGCTTGTTGGCAAATGAAATGTTTTTCTTGATATTGATTTATTTTGTTGACTGCTCTTAGAAAAAATGCAGAGACAGAGGAGTATGCTTCACCTTCTTGTTAGGTTTCTTTATCACTGTACTGTATGTGGATTATCATTATCTCTTTTTCCTCTTTCAAACCATAAGACAAATTACAGTTCTTTTACAGAATACGGTTGCTTCAATTCTGTGGCTTCTGCAGTGTAACAATGCCAAATGAGATGGTACACACATAAAAAAATGATGAGATATGTTCTTTCTGGCCAGAAAATGTTAAGTTAAAAAATGTGTCAAGGAATTGCTTTGCATTCTGTCTTAAAGCACAAGATGATGCTGTACCAACCTTTTTATTTCTGAAGAGAGTAAAAGACTTCATTAACAATTTATTGCACATGCCTCCTTTTGGAAATTATTTTAAGTACAGCATTGTGGCATGTTGTGTTCGCTGTAAATTCAGACCAAAAAGTCAGAGATAATTCTTCGTTACTGCACGTCTCAAGCAGCTATAAATGTTCCAGCAACCAAATTACTATTTGTCTTCAGTGAACAAGTAAGCAAGCAGATGTTACTGATTAAGAGTTTAATAAACAAGCCTGTTAATGATGCATATCATAACAGAATCCCTTGTTCATTCTCTTTACTTAGTTGGCTCTAAAACAGTAAAAAGGAGCAAGAAACTGTGGTGATTAAAGGGCACAATAAATTTTACACGAGGAAACCAGACTAACTGCGTGGAGAATACTTCCAAAACTGACATACACAGTCATCAGCAAGGGTCTTAGAGACAGTCTTTTCAGTAGGCTTATCTTGTTGGGTTTTTCTACTACTGTTCCACCAGTAGTAAATTCAAAAGGAATTAAAAGTTCCTTTCTCTTTACTGCACAGTAGCAGAGTTACTGCCTACTAGTAGTTTCTAGCGTCCAGGTGCACAAACAACCTACATCCAGAAGGAGGATAGGGCTTTTCCATCAGCAGGGGCGATGGCGCGGGGGTACTCCTCACCGCGGGCCTAACGTACGGCTGGGGAGCAGAGAGCTCTTCTACGGCTGGCCCTAAGCGACGCTTTATTTCCACGAGAACAGGCGAGCTTCGAAACACTTGGGGCAGTACCCCACCAAAGGCTAGCGCTCCCGCAGCCTCCACAGGTGCCGTTTCCCCACGCTGCAGTCGTCCCACCCGGCGGCACCCCGACGCCCCAGGGGAGCTGAACGAGCTGGGACCCGCCCGACCGGGAAAAAAAACCCACCCTCCTCGCAGCGCCTGCTGCAGCGCCACGGCCGGCACTACTGGGCTCACCCCGCTCCTCACAGCCCAGGGAAAGAGCACGGCATTAATCCTTCTCCTCTTGCCTTAGCGGCAGCGCCGCGGAGCTCCCCAGCGGGCCCGCGTCCGCTCCCAACCGCGCTCCTCCCGGCCGGGAGAGCGGC
>NW_010972709.1:6502637-6525471 GCF_000737465.1 Haliaeetus leucocephalus | reverse complement strand
GGGGGGTTCGCTCTCGCCAGGGGGCGAACGGCGAGGGATCCCTGACAGCGGTGGCGGAGTGGCCGACCGGGAGGTGTCAGGGATCCAGCTGCAACGAGAAGTGTGATTTTTTCCTTTTTTTTTTTTTTTAAATTTCGTGTATTCTTCTATCCCTGGGTGCCTGCCAGGCGGGGTGAGGGGTGTGCTGGTGTAGTGGCTGCGGTCTGACACCCTAGGGATGCTTCAGGGCCTTGCAGGTCTCAGTAAGGCTTTTCCTCGTTTGCAGGGCAAGGATGAGTCTGTTTGGATCAACATCAGGGTTTGGTACTGGAGGTACCAGCATGTTTGGCAGTACGACTGCAGATAACCATAATCCGATGAAGGTATGTGCATTAGCCCCCGTGGGAACCGCTGTTGTTCTGCTGTGGTTTGATGTGTCACGGCAGTACCTACTAACTCACCCCAGGGAAGTAGTAGGATCTCGGCACACAGTTTTCAAATGTGGCTAATTTTGGTTTGTCTTCTGCCCTTTATAGGATATTGAAGTAACATCTCCACCTGATGACAGCATATCTTGCTTAGCATTTAGTCCGCCAACATTGCCGGGTAATTTCCTCATTGCGGGATCATGGGCAAATGATGTAAGTACTCACAGTCAGACCTACAGATGAATAAAGTGGGAGCATTGGTACCTAAACTGCAAAGTGTGACTCTAAACACTTGTGCGAGGGCACCTGAAAAATCTTCCTTGTTGCAGAACTGCAAAATCTGTGTCTGGTGCCAAGGCACTAAGTTTGACATAGCTGAGCTGCTTCAACTGAAAAATTCAGTTGTGGTCTTCAGATAAGTCATTCCTCTGCCTGTGTGTTTTAAGCTTCAGCTCGGAATATGCAGTCAAAGTTTTCCCTCTTAGATTTTTGTTACTTCGACTTTTCTTTTTCCTACTTGTTTGGTTTTTAGCTTCATTTTCTTACACAATTAGGCTAACATAGTTATGGTTTGCCAGTGAAAGAACCATGAACACAATGGTAAATCATCCAGTTTGACAGTGTAGTCTCAAAAAGATTAAGTTCCTACAACCTTATTGAAGTTTGGTTGGATTGAAGGGTGAGATCCCAACTGGAAAACAGGGAGGGGAAGACAAACCTGAGGGCATTTTTTAAATGTTCTGTTTGGTCTGTTGGCCAGTAGCCTGCAGCAGGCAGCTTCTTGCTAGCTGAGGGTTAAAGTCTCCCCAGGAGAGCACTGGGAGGTGTTACATGATCGTAAGGTACTTTTGAGGTGGGGTTGAAGTTGTGGGGTTAAGTTGTAGCTGTACAGTTAAAAGGAACATAATCAGAGAAAATAAGGTTTCAGTAGTTCTGAAAAAAGCTTGGTGTTTGTGATCGTGCTTTTTGTTGGATAAACTTAAGACTGGGATCTTCAAGAAGAGAGGTGTTTTAAGTTCTTAGTGTTAATATGTTACGTCTGTATATGCTTCTCCTGTTACAGGTTCGCTGCTGGGAAGTTCAAGATAATGGACAGACAATTCCAAAGGCTCAGCAGATGCACACAGGGCCTGTACTAGATGGCTGCTGGAGTGATGTATGTTCCTATTTAAAAATAAACAAACAATTTTTACCAAAACCCTAAATAAATTGGCATGTGGTTTCCAGACAGATACGAGTGCCACATGTAGATGCAGCCCATGATTATTGTATAGACTTATGTTACTGTAAATATGTGCTAAGCATGTCCTAATAGAAGAGACTAGCATGGGCCTAAGAAGGGTAAAAGCGAGTTTAAAAGTAATAATGTATTTAAAGCTAGATAATAGCTAGCACAGTTTTCTCTTTTACGACGCATACAGTCGTAAATAAATTTCCATTTTTATGTTTCTTCTTTGTCTTGCAGTCCCTGTATGTGTTACATTCATGTTATGCTATTACTAGAAGAGAGTAAGACTTGACAGTTTTCTAATAGATACTGCATGATAGGGCTATTTAATCTCTTGGCCTTATTCTTGGTTTTTTAGGATGGGAGTAAAGTATTTACTGCTTCCTGTGATAAAACTGCCAAAATGTGGGATCTCAACAGTAATCAAGCTATTCAGATTGCACAAGTAAGCAAGCAAGCCCCAAGCTATTAGGTGTTTTTTTTTTCCCTTTTCTATTTTTATTAAAAGCTACCTTTATTAGCAAATTAAGCTAATGTTTAGTGCTTCTGAAGTAGATGCTGCTATTTGAAGAAGAGGTTGTAGGGTCCTTTTTATATTTTTGAGATAATGAAGTGCACATGAACAGGGAGGCCTGCAATCAAAGTGATTTGAATAACCTGTACAGCTGTTTCCTCTATTGTACTCGAGAGAGCTCTTCCCATTGCTGCAGTGATCTCACTAAGTCACCCTGCTGCATTATATATAGGGGAAAAAAAAATTTAAGAAATCATTGAATTCACTTTCACAAATACTAGCTTTCTGCTGCAGCAGTAACAGGGATTATAATTTACGTTCTCAATTTAGAAGTGAATGTCTGTTTGTAGAATATGTAGTTATGGTGACTAAAGTGAGTTACCAGTTATATAACTTAAGAGAGTTAGTCCTTTTAATGATTGCTTCTTGTATCTTATTTGGGGTGATAAAATGCAGATTCTCAGCCTTGATTTTAAAATTTTGTTGATGTAATTAACATAGGCCTTTCTTCTGCAGCTGTTGCAGAAGCTGGTTTTTTCATTAGTTTAATACGTTAATTAGTTTAGTACATTATTTATTACAAATTGTTGATTTTTTTACCATGATGGATAATACCCTTTGTAAATAAATAGAAAGTCCTGCTGTTCATAATTTGTATTTCTGCTGTGACCATATTCCTATACAGGGTGACTTGATTGTAGTTCTTTGTGTCAGGATCCATTTTTTTCTTATGTGGGTGTTTTTACAGCATTAAACACAATAAGGTCATGACCAACCTTCATCCTAACTGCTGTGACTAAAATATTGAATCACTTTTCTTGAAAGGATTAAAAAAGTGTAAATACATACAAAAAATATGAGGAACATAAGAAATGTGGACTGTTGTCCTAGTAAATGTACGTGTGTTTGTAATTTTTTTTTTTTTCTTCAGCATGATGCTCCTGTGAAGACTATCCATTGGATTAAAGCACCAAATTATAGCTGTGTGATGACAGGAAGCTGGGATAAAACTTTGAAGGTATGATTTTTACCTGAACGAATTGACACAAAGTGTGCTAGTAATCTGTGTATGAAAATACCTGTGAAGTTAAAATATTTTAGTAAGTACTAATACAAAAAACAGATTCATGAAATAGCCTCACTTCACAGAGGTTTGCAGTATTCTGACTATAGACAAGAATGAAACAACTTGGTACCAATTGCATTCTCTTTACTAAAGTAATTTAAATGGTGTATCCTCAACTCCAAGCATAAGTTTGTTCATTTTTCTGTTTCCATCAGTTCTGGGATACCCGTTCACCAACACCTATGATGACATTGCAGCTCCCTGAAAGATGTTACTGTGCAGATGTGGTAAGCCATGATATACGGTAAACTAGTGTCAGCCAGATGACTGGCAGTATGAATAAACTGGCAGTTTTGGAGGCTTCTGTAGGTTAGCACTAAATACTGACTGTTAGTATAGAATCATAGAATAGTATTTGATCTCTCTGTGATTTTAGCAATAAAACATAAATTGACCTTCTTGATCAGGCTCTGGAAAAATACGTGTTTGCATCATACAAAACATGCTTAGTATCCTTTTAACATCACAAATCCGAATCAGCACTAGGACTGACCTACCCTCGTTTCTGGATGAGTTTGCACTACCCTTATTGTGACTCACATTGGAAGGGTCAGCTAATAATTAGAAGATTTTTGGTATGTTTAATTTCTCAACGGCAGGGAAGAACTGATTTGTTTTGTGTGAAGATATGTCTACAAATGAATTTTGTTCTTTCTTGTCTTCCCTTTTCCCTCCCTTTCTTCCCCCCAGAAAATAGTCTAATTCCTTTAACTACTTCAGAGATTTCTGTGAAATAATAAATGGAATTCTCTGCCATGTTATTAACACAAATGTCTCTCTTCCAACCTATTTTACAACCTTACCCAGGTTCATCCTATGGCTGCTGTGGCCACTGCAGAAAGGGGTTTGATAGTTTATCAGTTAGAGAATCAGCCTTCTGAATTTAGAAGAATAGAATCTCCTCTTAAACACCAGGTAAATGATTATATTTATTACAAGCTTATTTATATAGATTGTTGAAATTCCGGGCTTGCCATTTTTGGGTAAAAAGAGTGTTTCAAAACCAAAGTACTTTATCTTGGTATGGCACATGTCCCAGTTTGCCGTTGATCTGTTGCTAATTTTTGTAAGGATTTAGAAATGTAAATACTGTGGCCCAATTTCTCAATAGAATTTGACCTATCTCTTGACCTTGTTTGTGTTTTTGCTTTATTTTCCATTGATGTATGTGATGTTTTGTGTCCTCGTGGAAAACAGACAGCATTCAGAAAATCTGGACCTCAGTCCTCCGTCTAAAATCCTCTATATCTTTCTCAAATTTAGCATCGCTGTGTTGCTATTTTTAAAGACAAAGTGAACAAACCTACTGGATTTGCCCTTGGAAGTATTGAAGGAAGAGTAGCTATTCATTATATCAACCCCCCAAATCCGTAAGTATCATTTAATAAAACATCCTTTCTTTATTGCTCAGTTTACAATGAGGAAAGTTTAAAAGACTTCTTTTTCCCCTCCCCAGTGCAAAAGATAATTTCACTTTTAAGTGTCATCGCTCCAATGGAACAAACACTTCAGCACCTCAGGATATCTATGCTGTAAGTTGCATTTATACAGGGCAATACGCACTCAGTGTAAAATTGGCTGTGAATTGTTTGTTCTCCTTGACCTCTTATCTTGCCTGAAGTTATCTTAGATGTATGTTTAAAGACCAGTCGTACATTAAGAGGAAAGACAAGCTCTTGTACTTCCCTTAAAACAAGCACCAGATCAACCATTGATAAAATCATCGTGGTGGAGATAACACTTGTTAATTTTGCTGATATTGAAGCAATACGTAATATATTTGTGTGATGGGATTATGCATTGAATTTTTAGGTACTACAAAAAAGATGATGCTTTCCTTGTTGCTTTGGTGGGGTTTGGGGTTTTTTTTGGTTTTGATTTCCCAGAAAACATACCTGAAAACATGTAAAAGAAAATTAAGAACTATATCTAGTTGGAAAAAAGTCTTTGCTGTGTATTTACTCTCAGGATTCAGCGCATGTGTTGCGAGTGTTCCCATCTGTGGTGTTTTACACAGTATTTTGTATGATTCTGCAGGTAAACGGGATAGCATTTCACCCTGTCCATGGTACTCTTGCAACAGTAGGATCTGATGGTAGATTCAGCTTTTGGGATAAAGATGCACGAACAAAGCTAAAAACATCAGAACAACTTGACCAGCCAATATCTGCTTGTTGTTTCAACCATAATGGCAATATATTTGCATATGCTTCCAGTTACGATTGGTCAAAGGTAAGAAAGGTTTAGACTCATATTTGTATTTACAGCTGACAACTAAGACTATCTTTTCATATGAGGCTTTCACTGTTCTTTGTAAATAGTAGCTGAGTCTTTCTAATTTCACAAGCATGCAAGAGAACTTGCAATGGTCATTTTAGACATCTGACAAAATTTAGCACTGAAGTAGTGCATTCTTTGGTTTTTAGCTTCAGTTGGATAAGATTGCTAAATAATGCTATTTTGCAAATGTGGATGAGCAAAATGTAAATTACATGATTCAGAGTTATTCTGGTTGCTCGCACACATTCTGTTGTGGGGAGTGTCATGGGGCAATGTGGCACCCTGACAGGTTCCCACAAATCTCTGCTTCTTTTGCAGATTCTCTTTAACTTTTAAAAAAGCTGTGACTGTGGTTATAAACATTTAAACCCGTGTTTGAATGCCGTGTACTAAATTTCCAGTACCATTCAGTGCAGCTTGTTGGTAGCACTTATTTATGTATTTCTCTTCCAAACCTGACTCAACGATAAATCATATAGATGCAAGAGAATCGCAGCAAACCATGGTACGTGGAGGACCAATGCTCCTTAATAGTTTAAGAAGGGGTAGCAAGGTTGAAATGTAAGTGATTTTAATGGAATGGCAACTTCCATTAAAAGCATTACTTTCCTGTTATAACTAGTGCTTTTAAATTTGAGGATAACATTCCTTGTGGTTTTGACTGAAATGAATGCAGAGATCACACAGATGAACTTGATTGCATGCCACAAAGAGCGCAAAATTTTAATTTACTGCATTGTATCTAGTCTTCGGCATGCTGCCCAAAGTAAGATAAGTTTGTTAGATGCTAGGGCAGATGAATTCTTCTGTTGTAGATGCTTGGGTAGACTGCAGTGGTAGGTACCGAGGTATCTTTCAGATCTGTAAACCAATATTATGTAATAAAATTAGTAGGTACTAAATTTCCTTTTTAGAACCATTTCTGTCAAGTGGAGTTGGTAATTTTCAAATTATGCGTTGGACTTTAATAACTTTATTAGTGTCTACTCTCCCTGATTTGAATATTTGCATATTGAGTCAGTGATGTGTATGCAAATAACATCAGTATGCAAAATATTATATTTGCATCTGCAGTTGGGGAGCAGAGATATTTTTGCAGTTGTCTGTAGAACTTTGAAAAAATGTGACCTTATTTCATTTAGAAGATAGAAAACATAAAGGGAAACTGGGTGGCTGTTAACATTTTAGTTCTCTGCCTAGAATGACATTAAAAAAAAAATCATATTGAGCTCTTATGCTGCATCTGTAAAGTAGAGCTTAGAAATACATGGTTATTTTTTTATTAAAAGCTTTTTATACCTTAAAAATGGATAAATGTCCCTTAAATTTTACTTTATATGCACAGTTCTTGTAATTACTTGTTATAGTAAGCTGTTTCTAATCCACCAATGTTGTCCAATATCTGGTCTTAAAGACTTTAAGATTAAATCTTAATAAACCAAATTAATGGTATATTCATATTCTTACGTTTTAAGGTAATGATGGTATTTCTTCTTTGAAGAGAGTAAATACAGATAATTTTTCTCTTTAGGGTCATGAATTTTATAATCCACAAAAGAAAAACTACATTTTTCTGCGAAATGCAGCGGAAGAGTTAAAGCCCAGGAATAAGAAGTAGTGAGTATGAGTGTGACTTGTGTTACTCTACTGTTTTTCTGCCATTCCTGCCTCTACTCCACTGCTCTTCTGCCATTTGTGCCCTATTGCACCACGGTTCAGTCAACTTTGGATCGCTAACATTTAGCAGGAACTGTAAAAATTACATTAAATGTATTCTGACTTGCTGGAGAACATTTTTTGAAATTAGAAATTCTGATGTGTATAAGAAAGAGAGGCTAGTATTCACATGACTTAACCACTGTCTGTTCCACAGCAATAATGAAATTGCAGCAAAATCTAAATCTGGGTTAGATATTCCTGCTTACAAGTGCAACCATTTATATCTGGATTTATTTTATTAGTACTACCTTAAAATATGTTAATTATAATAGTTCTGGAGAAGTTGTATAAATACTGTATTTTTTGTAAGTACTTGAAGAATTGCAAGTAATTCTTCTCAAAGGAGGCTTGTTATTACTTATTGTTCAGGGGTTCTTTCATTGTTTTCTGATTTTTAAAATGGAAATACTGTCTACTGTATGCCAGGAAGAAATGCCTTGCAAATTGTTTTCCCTCATTTTTTTTGATGAATTTGGTAGGTATGTGAGTGGCCAACAGCAGTGACAGAAGCTCAAGACAGACGATGGGCACAATGCAAATTCTACTTTAGTTTTTTCTTGCGCTCCAGCAATGGACATGATTTTTGAGCCAACGACACTCATGCTCATTCTTCAGTCCAAAGGAGAAATTGTCAGTTGTGGCAAGTGATACGTAGTTCAGTAATAAGAGCAAACCATTAAAGGGTTTGTTTTGTTCATGACCACACCAACGTGTGCAAAATACTTGTGGCCTAAACTGCTTTAAAACTGACACCTTTTAGAGTTAATAGTTGATTCTTCTACATCTCTTAACATACTTTTGTCCCTTAACAGGGGTTTCTGGACTGAAAAAAAAGTACTCATTTTTGTATTAACTAGAAAATAGTGCTGGTGAGTTTCATCCTGATCAAAAATGCTGTGAAACAAAACAAGTGGGTCTGTTTCTGACTTGAATCTACCACTGTTTACTTTTAACTAGCCAATTGTATACATGCCAAAGTTTTCTTTTTAGAAGTGAATGCTTATTATTCCTGTTTAACTATTGTTTGTTTGTTAATGACTAAATAAAAATGGGGGGGTGCATGTATAGAAATACCTGTCATATTGTACAAATTCTCTGTAAAACTGTATGTTGTAACGCTTATGGTTATGGATTCGTGCTACATTTCAAATAAAATTTTTACTAAATGCTTTTTTCTTATAATGACATGGGCAAGGTGGTGTGCTTCACTTCTAAAAGCAGCTTCTTGTCCTTTCACTGTAATTCAGATACATTTTCTGAAAGTACTTTTTCCCCAGCTGCTTGAGCTGGAAATCTAATGCTTTTTCAAGTCACTATTCCATTATGAATGATTCCTGTGGTTTTGTGTCAAAGAATTAAGAGGACTAGCATGAAAGGCCTTTTGTTTTACGAGAATGAATCAAGTTCTTTTGCTATCTCAACAGCCGAACACCTGACAATTTGTCTTTAGTACAAATGAATCGCACTACCTTCAAACTCTCTGTAGCCTACTGGTCCTGTAACTTCAGACTCTTCTCTCTACAGCATTCATCAGTTTTTGTTGGGTGTGTATTTCTTGTTTGGTATAGTTGAAGGAAGCCCATGAAATATACTCTGCTGTTGTTTAGAGATGCTCTCTTCTGGGTTTTATTCCTCAAGTTGTTTTTTTTTTTTTTTTTCCCCCTCCTACTTTTATGGTTTACATGGCTTTAGATTTCACATTCATGGGCTATTTGTTTTCTTTAAGATAGGGAAGAGTTCTCAGTAGTTAAATCAATAGCTGGCCATTTGCTCAAACATTTCTTTTGTTTTTGTTGAATTTTCTTTTTCAAGGTTGTGATTATTATGCTGTAATCTTTGGTTGTTAGTACATTTTTTCCGGTCTTCCCAGTCAAATGAATGCCACCAAGCTATTGCAGGCTGAAGGTTAAGTGTGTGTGATCATTGATGACCAAAAAAAATAAAATTTCTAATCTCTCATGTGCAGAACTCCCACTGGTGTAAACAGGGAAGAATGGAATGTATCATCTGTTTCTTGTTTAAAAGAAATCTGTTTCTTTGTTTAAATACTTAAGAATGTGAATGGGTGTTGAGAAAATAGAGTCACTCCAGTTCAGCAGGTACGTTTCTACTGGATCCAATGGAGTTGCACCTACTTAAGTGGGTACTAAGTTTAGCCAAAATACATTTTCATTATCAAGCCAGCACTGGTAAGTCTCTCTTGTTTGGTAATACAGTTCTGTATTAATATGTTGAGTCCTTACTCTCCTATTGGAATCAATTTCTTCTGATCTGTCAGCAAGGTTTCACAATTATTTAGTCATCACATTAATTGTTCAGACTAATTTCAGAAGGGCATATTTTCCATTACGTTGCTGTGCACATTAGATATATTCAATTGGGAGGACAGAATCAAACTTTGAACTGATTTGTTTTCCATTACCCAAGTTAAGAGAATGCATTGGCAATTTATTCCTCCCTGGAATTATGGCAAGATTCTCTTGTGAAGTACACACAGCTGTATTCCTTCAAGCATTAAACATGTAGCGAGAGCTTATTCACACGCAAATAAGCGTTAGCGCATGCTCTGGAAATGTATTAATTTGCTATTCTATGACAGTTACCTGTCAAAAAAACCTGAGTGGAGTAGAATGTAAGATTCTAACACGTACACAACACTAACCACAGGAATGCTAGATTTATAAAATAAATTATTTTCATTAATTTTTCGAAAGTTTGCTGTCAATGTTTGTGCTTTATTGCAGAAAAATAATCTTTGGCATAAAGAGCAGCTCATTTAAACCCACCAAAATGGGGACTTAGCTTATCTGAAAATTGTTCATAAACAATCTTAACCTTCCTTCTGCTGGTCTTGCATGTCAGTGGTCTTGCATGTTGGTTTAATGAAGTGTATTTCAGAAAACGAAGCAATTGACAAAAAGCTTGTCTGCTAAAGCCTTTCTACAAATGAAAGCAAGACATGTTTGCACAATGGCAAGCAGTCAGGCAGAGTATCTTAATTTACCATCTGTCAGATGAAATGTAATAGCTGAATTGGTGAGTACTCCAGCCTAGCTCCTTGGCTAGGAAAACAGGTGAGTTTGAATCATTCTCCGGAGAAGTATGGATTTGAGATAAAGGTGTGGTTAGGTGTATGTGGGAAATTTCAATAAAACTGTTGCTTACGCCTAGTTCAATTTAATGGCGGTTAAGTTCTGTTTGCAGATGAGGTGTCTGGGCAACTGTCCAGAATAAGGAATTGTGTCAAACGACTATCAAAAGGTTTTACTATCTGGCCTTTGAAATGATAGAAGCCACTTATTTCTCATTTTCTTTTCTGCTGTTGCTGTTTGTAGAGATGGACCAGGGCAAAATGAAATGTTAAGGTTTATGCCGTTACATTTTTACATCTCCAGATTCACTAGCTAAGTGTCATTTGCAGTCTGGGGTAAGACTAACTTCTTTCAAAGTGAATCTCCATCAAAAACTTCTATGTAAAACATTTCCCTTAGGTTGTTCAGCTTACCAGCCAGGTGGGAGTCATCATCTAGTACTGCAACACAAAATAATGAATGGAACAAATTCGGAATAAAAACAATTCCCTAACAAAATTTTCTACGCTAGTAGTTGCAGTATGCACAAAATGCTCTAAATGTGCGATTTAAAGCTGTTGCTGTAAATCTCCTGTTATGCCAGGAGATGGCAGTATTGATGGCTTCTTAACGAAAGCTTTCCCTGCAGCAGGGACTGCTGCTCCTTTGGATCTGCCAAAGTTCTCTGTGGAGCTAGCAGTGCCGTGCCAAGCTCCTGCACGTGTGCTGTAACACAAGGTACAGTTACTTGTAATATCAGGCTATCCCAAAATACTCAGAGAATGGAAGAAGATACATACAAGATGGAAATATTTTTTGATTTCAGTTCTGCAGGAGTGTACATGATACCTGTCCATAAATGTAAACCAAGACCTTTTTAGAACAAACTATGAGATGCTCTTTTAGCTGCTTAGGGAGATGTCTGTATGGCTGCCTGAGTTTTGGGGACCTGGGTAGTACTAAAGGTGTTGGTAGCATGTTTGGGGACCAGGCATTTAAGTTTAGAATTAGGCCAGGGTGTAGCTGAGGGAGTTGGCATATGAGCTGGACTATTGGCTACTAGCGTTCTAATTAACTTCCCTTTCTAAGACAAATCTCAATAATTTAGGCTGGTTTTCATACTGCTATCGTAGGAGACTGTAGGTTTAAAACTGGTAAGCAGCTCCAGGCTTTTTTCTAAACTGCATTTCTTGAAGGAAGAAAGAAAAGAGCCAATAAAAATACTTCACTAAAAAACAAACAGGTAAGCTCAGTGATATGCTACTTAAAAACAAGGGCACTTTTTTCCAAAAATTTGAAATGCAATGTCTTTCTTACTTTAATTTTCAAAGCTTGGAAATGCACAAGAAAACGAAAGTGAGAAATAGTCTTGAATTATAAGATTTGAATATGGTTTTAAATTGCTTATTTACCCCATGCAGCTATTTTGTCCCTGGGGTGTATGTGACCGGTAGCCCCTGCTCCCGACCCCTGGCAATGTAGTTAGCGTAACTAACGCCATTTTATAAGGCAAGCAGCCATTCTCTGTGACCGAGCGGGTCATGTATTTGTTCCCTTTCCCTCTGTCAAGCCCTGAAGGTCCTGTGAACCAAGCAGACAAACCAAACAGATTTCTTCTTCACCTCCCTGCCGGCCTCAGGATTCCTGGGCACCAGGCCCATTACTCCCTTGCTGGCCTTGGAGGTCCAGGCGCCCGGCCAGCCAGGTGGTGGTGATGACCCTGTCACAGAACGGGGAAGCCTAGCAGCACACAGAGCGCCGTCTATAAAATCAAGCACTTGGAAGCCTTAACTGGGGAACGGGGACCCAAACTGCTGCTGGAGAGTGAGACCCGGGACCCCCCCCTTCCCCATGGCCAGCGATGCCTCCGCTGTCGTCTGCTTCCTCCGAGGACTGAGTGACTCGTATTCTTTTATATGATTTTTTGAGTCTGGATTATGATAGTTATATTGATACAGCAGACCATGTATTAAGATCCATCCTGATCTTCAGAGGGGCCAGGTGATAAATTGTGTTGTATTATAAATTCTGTATTATGCTATTCATAGATTGTACTAATTGCTTCTACTTGTAGAAATCCTGTGCCATTGTAATCATAAATTCTGTGCTACGCTAATCATAATACCCTGTTAAGAAAATAAAGCTCTAAATAACTGTGATTTAGTGTCATCATCATTCTGCCAAGGATCCCTAAAAGAACCTGTCTGTCCCCTTAGTGGCAGGTGACAGGCGTAGCTTAAAAGAAAAAAACCACAACCCAGTAATATCTGCATTGGCAGAATCTTGTCTTTGCACATCTCAGGCTGTGAGTTGGGGTTGATAGAACTGTGTATTTCATCCTACAGCTCATGTTCCAACAGCTGACAGCCGTTTATTCTTATTTCCAGGTAAGCTTAGGTTTATATACAGGCAGTACAGAGGCCGTCCCACTGCTGAGCAATAGGACAGCCATTTTAAGTGTGGAAACGGCGACTGTTTTTCCTTGCCAGGTCAGAATAAACGAAGCAACATCAGCTGGCTGGCCGTGATGGTTTCAGCAGACAGATGCTAGTACTTCCATTGGGCGGTATGTTCTGTGTACACATGGAGTAGGCTGTGTTCCCGAGAATCTGCAGCAGGAAACAAGCTCCTCAGAATACAGCTGCTGGAGCGGCACACGGGGATATCGCAACTACAAGCATTATGAATTCAAAGCGGCAGCGGTCTGTCTGTCTGCGCTGCCCCGGGTACGTCCCGCTTGACACAGCAGCAGAGGCTGGAGTCAGGCTTACAGATCTCTGTTTCACTTTGATCGGGCTCGTTCCTCAAATGCAAAGCAAGCCTCCGTTTATTTGTACCGTTTACCTGCTTCTGGAATGGGGGTTGTGCTACATTAGGTGTTTAGGACATCACGCCGCTTAGGACTTGCTTGTAAGGTAATAACGAGACTGAGGCAATATCACAAAGGGCACCGTGTGCCTCGGGAACACTTGTGCATTGACAGGGCAATTCCAAATGTTTGTGTTGCATCAGTTCTGCAAATACCTTTTGTTATAGTGCATAAAAGATACAATACTTGTCAACGTTAGCTTTGTAAAGAGAGACTGTTTTCTTCTGTTGACTAATTATCCAGTGAATATATTCAGTTTGAAGAGACACTTCAATAATTTAGCAGGCATGTGCCAGGTAATATAGGAGCTTTTGTCTTACTGGCAGCATAGATCTTCAATCATGTGTAACTCAATCTCTGGCTTTATGTATTCAAGGAAGTGTTTGGTATAGCTCCTGTATCAAGTGCCACTGAAAAGCAGGCCTAGATAAAAGATTAAGGTAATGCTCTTAACTGTGAATAAGGAAAGTTTACCCTTTACTGTCCAGTATATCTTTTGCACTTGCTTTACACAAGTGAAGTATGTATATGCTGAGATCCAGTAATGAGTTTGTTGTAGTAATAGAAAAATGCTGGCAACTGCATGTTAAATACCCGGGTCAGTTAAGTGTCTCCTTACTTTACGGTGTATTAACAAATGCTTTATAGTTTGATACTGGTTGCTTTCTGTCAGTAATGTTTCTTAAATGCAAATGATTAGTGTTGCATTCTTTGGTTTGCTGGACCAGATAAGGAGAATGATAATGGTCAGTTCCTGGAAACACGATAAAGCAAAACTCAAGTAAGGGATTTTCTTCAGACCCTCCCAAGGTACTTAATCACAGTTGTGCTGTCTCCCAGAAAAGGCGTAAGTTCAAATGCCTTTTTCTGAGCCACTGTCAGCTGGTTCAATCACTTTCCTCTGCTAGCCTGCAATACAACTACCAACCTACAGCAAAGGGAGATACATTTTGTTGAGAATAGACCATGATTATTGTACTTGGTAAAGTGCAGAGATAATGCAGTAGCTCAAACTATTCTCAAATGACTAAAACCAGAGTTAAAATACAATCTTTCTTTGGAAGGACAGCTGTCTGCCATGCTCCTGCTGTAACACAGTGGGATTTGTATGGACTCAAAAGGACAGATATCACTTACTGACAGGTAATTGCTTTCTGCAGATAGCTGACTCTTTTCCTTGGAGGTCTCCTTTTTCTACATAATGTCCATTCATGGTCTAAAGCAGCAGGGTTGCAGACAGTAATTGGTTGATTATGCATTTTAATGGAACAGTACCTATATATTTGTAAAGACCAACTTTTACATCTGTTGAATGTTGTCAGGCTTCAAATATTAATATGTAGCATTTCAGAAACACATTCACTGAACTGAAATGGCTTTTCACAAAAACACAGAAAGATGGGAAATGTCTATTAAAAGAGAACAGCTTAGCAAACCCTTTTTTCACTGAACCCTTCTATCGAGCTTTTGTTCAACCATAGGCTGTGCGATGCAGTTCGAGTCATTCTGTAACGCTGACCTATGTCTTTCACAATGGCTTAGGTCATCCCGTTCATCATCTGAGCACCTTTCTTTGGTGGTCCTGCCAGCAGCAGTGGGGAAATGAAAGAGAAGATTGAACTCTCCAAACTATTCTGAACATGGCTTGGCCCAGGGTAAAGTTCCTCAGTAGTAACTTTCCTATCACGGAGTCATCTGAGAACCTGCTTGCTACTGTCTTGCGCTTATTAGGCCTCCTTATCTTCATGGACAGTGCTGTCAAAGCTGCCCTTCTGGTAAGGAAACAGAGGAGTTGTTTTTAGTTCTTGTAGGCTGATGAAAATGTCCTTTGAGGTAGGACTGGCCTTGGCACCCCCAGGCTGGCAAAAGGAAAACCATACTCCGGTAAGCAGAATGGATTTCCTGATTTAGCACCAATCCGTACGCTTCATTCACGAGCGTGACTTTACTTCACAAATACAGATCAACTGATCTGGCAGCCTTTTTGTCGTTCTGAGAATGCATGTAATACATACCCTCTGTATTGTCTTATGCTATTCTCTGTGTGCTTATCCACTAACTAAAAGCGGGGTGTAGTAACCGGTCTGTGTGATTTAGCAGGAACCGGCCTGCCTTTGTTTCACTTGTCGTGTTCAGCTGATGTCATTGTCCTGCTGCAGTGTTGGGGACACGGCGTAGCTGACAATTGCCCGTTGAGCTGTTGATGGCTTTTCCTCGTTAGCAATGACTGCGATGCCCCAGCCGATTGGATGTGAGTGTGGTACTGTAAGGAACTGGATGGCATCGCCTGAGTGAGCTTTGACCCTTGCAGTCTGTGATTGTGCTGCCCTTCTGTGGCAGTGCGGTAACCGAGTTTTTTTATAAAAGGCACATTTTAGGCCTTTTGAGATCATGTAGAAGCTGGGATCATTCTGTCCAGATTTCAGTCCAGGTAACTGTGTGTTTTCTTTTTAAATGTCGTGGATATAGCTTTTGTATCCAGGGCTGATATGTTGTTTTGATGTCTTGACAGTTCGTGTTCGTATCCTGTTCAGAGCCACTGCAGTGAATCTTTGCTGCCTTTTGTTTTAATAGCATAGACATGGTAACTAGAAGGCTATAAGAGTTTCTAACTAAACCTTTAAAGAAGGTTAATTACATACCATGCCGATCATCTATTTTTTTTTTGTGTGAGCATGGTATTCTGTACTTGGCCAGGTTCGTTGCAGGCATTAAATACCTTCTAAAAGTATCAGTAATTGGAAGGCTGATAATCAGAGTAGATGGATTATTTATCTCATTGGATATGACAAGACAGAAGAGTCTCTATTAGTAAGGTCCAAAATACAGCAACCCCGAGAAGAGGACACCACCAGGTTAAGGAGGCGCCCCAGATGTATGGATCAGACCTGGGTACGCTCGCCTGTGGGAAGGTGGATAGAAATGGCCCGCCTGAGGTCTGACCCAGCGCTATCGATGTGTTTCAGCTCTGAATTAACTTTTCTTTAGCTGTTAAGAATGTCTGTTATGCCCATACAACTGTGTTGTATGTCCCGGAGCTGAGACATCTTGTTTAATGTTCTTCTGTGTCCTGACTATTCCCTGGTTGGAGTGGGTGGACAGTTCCTGCTCGGTTTGTGCTACCAGTGTCACGTGCAATCCCATGGAAGGGTCATGGGATGTGGCCCTGGCAGAGATTGTTAGGAACCTTCTGGCGTTTTCTTTTCTTTTTTTGAAATCAGAAAATACCACTTAGTTCTAACATAACAGCTCAACAAATATTTGAAGAAAAATAAAAGTAATTATTAATGCTGTTTCAAAATTTTCTGCTTCCTTCCTTTAGAGAACATGAAATTATTTCTTGCTCATTTTAAAATGTAGTTTGTGGTTTTCAAAGTGCTAACAAAAGTATGAAGTAACAATTAATATTTTCCCAAAGTACAACATAAAATCAAAATAGTGAAAACAATTGTTGAACTATTTTGAGATGTAAGCTTTGCAGTTAGACTCAGGTGGAATGTTTTTTTTTAAAAAACTTTTTCAGGGAGGAAACCCCTTTATGTTTGATAATAAAATCCCAGCCTGAGAGAGATGGGACAATATTTCCATTAAAGAGAGCCAGAATTTCTGTGCAGAAATTCAGGAAAGGAACAGTATCTTTACTGGAGGTTGTGTTTAGCAGATGATGACTAGTGGTTTTGTCTCTTTATCTTTCTCTCCCTTCTCCCCACGCCCTGCCCTGCCCTTCAGATTTGGGGATACCTGAGCCTGTTCCTGAAGAGACTCTTCCTCCATGGTATCACCACAGGTAAACTTGAGGAAACGGGCAGTATTTTGGCCTACATATTTAATGTTCTTCTGACATCACCTAATGCTGTCGATAGCAGGAATATATTTGCTGGATCTCTCTTTATCTTGCAGCTTATGTTCACCATTACTTACTTACTATCAGTGGAGGAGTTGTGGTAGAAAATCTGGATAGAAACTTCTGGTCCAGGAATCAACACGAGTTGTTTGCTTTGTCCTGCTCCTTTTCTGTTTCTAACCTTTATCATCCCTTTCCTGCCTTCTCCTACAAAGTAAAGAAGAAACTGAAATCAGCTAGTGAAGGGTTTCCTGGATTTGTTGTGTAATTTAGCTGCAGTATGAACACCACAGCACTTTTCATTAGTTTATTCGCTAATATGCCAAAGAGCGATCATCCCCAAGGTCACAGGAAAGGCAAGGGTTACCGTTGCTCTACGCCAAGACATTACAATACCGATGATGACAAAACTATTTGGTATAGATGCCAACCATGCCAGAAAACAAGTCACCATCCTAATCAAGGGCAGTATTTTCATTGCTCAGAAAGCCAGCCCAGCTCCCTGCTGTCAGACTGACAATCCCCAGCTGGCAGGCCCGACCAGATGTACTGCGTCCTCGCTGCATTGTCATTCCAGCTCCCCAGCGTGCTTTGCCAAGCCTGGGTATAGTCCGGTTAACTGGGACATTTACACACCCAACTCCCAGGAGGCTACCTGTGATGAACAGCGCATCGTAGATCCCGGAGGAGAAATTCCCCAAGAGCAGAGTAACCAGCACCCGTTTGCCGATACCAGCACCAACAAATGTAGGTTTGACCGCTCAAGGTGCGCTGCAGCACGTGTTCACCGCTAGTCCACTGAAGCAACTTTTCTTGCTGACCCAATCCTTCCTGGTCCCAAACAGGTGGGTCATTCTTCCCCGGTGACACGCGTGATCGGCACAAGAGCACGGGGAAGAAAAAGCGCCAAGCTACTGTGTTGCAGCTGAGCGTAGCCTCCGAGAAATTCGTAGGAAACGGTGATGGTGGCAGTAAGACTCCCTGCAGCTCGCACTGCCACAACTCATCTCCTGGTAGACAGGAGCAAAGGAAGCTCTGACAGTGGCAGCAGCCAGCAGTAGCAATTGGAAGTGGTAGACCATCCAGTGGACTTTGATTCCTAACATTGCCTGTTGGTCCTGGGAAGTGCAGGACCAGAGGAGGGGTGAAAGAAATAGCAAGCTCTGGACACATACCATCAATAAAGAACAAAGCCCAACATTCCTGAATATAGAAGTTCTCCTTGCTGGTAGTTGCCAGGCGTATGAGCAATGTGATGGCACAGCCTCTTAGTTTCATTGGCCATTATTCCTCTTATGCTTATATTTTAATCTAGACTTCTACCCAAGGCTTGCGTTGCAGCTCTGCCTTCCTGTGGCCAGATCCTCCAAGCAGTTATGAGCTCTGCAATGTCTCTCCCTAGCCTCTGTTTTAATTGTAGGGAATCTTGTTAGCCGTAACCATGATTCATGATACAAACACACAACTTTCATTTTGCAAAGGGATATCAAGTGAGAGGGCAGGCAGGTTTGGAGAGGTGGAACTAGTCTTTTAATGACATTTCCTTTCACCACTCTCTAAAATGTGTTTGTGGTCCAGCAGAGTTGAGTCAGGTGTCCCATTTGTTGCTTCTCTCAATCCCAGAATTACCAATGTCCATACCCATGCGGCATCTTATTATGTTCTTTTATTGCAGGTTACTTGCAGCATTGAAAGGGATCTTTCTGTGACCACTAGAGCTGATGGTCTGCTTCTATGTAACTAGTGTAGCCAGCAAAGGAAATAGAGCTTACTCAGCATCCCCAGTTCCAAAATATTTCAGAAGAGGAAATAGTCCTATGGAAAGATTCCTATCGAAGCAAAAGCCTATTCAAAAAGCGGTCCCAATTAGGAACATCCTCTACTCAAATATTTTGTTACAAGTGGCCCGAAGAGGAAGAATTTTTATTTTTTAATTCTTGTTGCAGCAGCAGCTCTGAGTTAAGCAACGGTCATGGTGTGTTCAGGGCATCAAAGCAGAAAATCTGAGACAAAGGGCCCAGATGCAGAATTTCCTGCTATAACCTAAACCAAATGCCACTGAATGCAGCTTCCCTCAAGATCTCCCAGCTACGCTACTGTTCACAGCCTCGCTGGTGGCCAGCATCCAGACTAAGCATTAGTAAAACTAACAAACCAAACAGTTCCCACAGTAAGTCCCTTGCTTTCCAGCTAACTTATTTAACTGCGGAGCTTCTAAGAGGGATGTTTCATCTACTGTTGTTGCAATAACCAGTAAGCGGGTATCCATGACAAAACCAAAGGGCACTGCCCTACAGCAATGAAGTCTTGGCTAAGCAGCAGCAGAAACCGAAAAAGGTCAGAGCTCCACAGTAGCCCTGCTCCATTTTAAAAATAAAGCCCATCAGTTTCCTGAGAAATGATGAAGGAGGTTCTTCAATGGCTTTCGGATCAGACCTGGGATGTCTCAACACAATTCTCCCAAAGACACCAGGGGAAGGAAGGGAAATGCTCAGACAAGTATACAAGGAGAGCACCGCAGAGCTTCACTGCCATTCACTCCACCGCTCCCTGCCAAGGGAGGGACAAGAACAGAAAAGACTTTGCAGCTTTGCAGAGAGCAAGGAACAGGGCTAGCTTTTCCCCTGCAATGAATTTGCTATTCTTTCCCCATCTCTCTGTCCTGTCCTTGTGCTCCCAGAGGTACAACTCCCTTTGCCATAATTTGGTTTTCTTCCTTTACATGGGGACCGTTTCTATGTAGTTCTGTACCTGGATGGTCTTGCAGTGCCACATTCTCTAAGATTTTCAGTGGAATCCAGGACACTTGGTTTGGTGATCTGCAGCTGCTCCATTTCATGTCTTAGATAATGCTGCTGAAGTCCACCAGAAGGAGCCTTTGTGTATCAGTTTTGTGTAAGCCTCAATGAATATATTAACATGTAAGTAAAAAGCCAGTGAGTTCTCTTAACTATGTTGAGTTCCCATAAAATTAATCTTCCCAATCTGTATGAGAATAGGATGCTCTGGCTTGCAATACAAATCCTATACATTAAGAATATGGAAGATTGCACACCGCTCCTAAAGATGACTTTTCTCCCAGCCTCTTCATTGATCGACCAGTGTAGTTGTATTTCTTAATAACTACAAAGAACTAAATACAGCCCTACGATAGCACGTATCAGATACGCGTTCCCCTTTTTGTTTGCAGCCTGCTCTCAGATTGGTGCTAAGCATTGCCCAGCATTCCCCAAGGCAGCTTCGTACTTTGAGATACGCCTATCTCTGCCGGAGCTCTCTTTGACCACAGAAACTTGAAATGTACTCTTCTCAGGTGCTCTTCTCATGGTAGTAAAAGCACAGGAAGGTGTCAGCAAACTAGCTCTGTGTTTTGATCCAAAGCTCCCGCCAAGCTCCTGTAGTTTTGATCCGATGGCTGGATTTAATCTGTTGGTGTTTTGGGGAAGATGACTGCTTATCACGAAAGTGAGGGAAAAAATGTAAAAAAAAAAAAGAATAAAAAATTAACTCCCATAAAGTTACCCTTACTCGCTTTCTCTCCTCTTTCCCGCTGTGTTTGTGATAACAGCTCATTAGACCCTGTGCTTGTAATAGCTGTACCATGAGACAGGAGATTTCATTTCCCGTCCTGCTTTCCAGGGTGTGGCAAAACAAATGCGCGCTCCCCCCAGCCACGCCAGCAGCGCTGTGGGGTTGGCAGTGTTCGCCACGTACAGGTTTAGCCCCAACTTCTTTTTTGCTCTGCTCTGCCTGGAAGGGAACTTCTGTTCCTGCCTCTAGGAAAGAAAAGGAACTGGGATTCCTCCTCTGAGAGATGTGGGGCTCGCGTTTGAAGAGGAAAAAATTATGTCATGTTTTTCTCCCCCTGACCAGCGTAAGCGTCGAGAACCGAGAGACTTCTGGTAGCTTTTGAGAACTCTGCGAGCTTTGCCTCCCTTGCCGAGGAGCCGGATTCTATTTGGATGATTTGAATCTTTGCCATCATTTGGAGCAGAATGAAGCTCTGTAAAAGGACAGCGACTGAATGCCAACTGGGTTGTCGTTAGCCGGGGCGGCCCAGGAAGCAGCTGATGTGCAGTTTGCGGTGGAAGTCATGCAGACAGAAGGGGAATGACTCAGTGGTGGAGAGGCCCCGGCCTCTGGCTTTATTCCGACCCCAAAGGTATAATCCGGGCTTGCCGTTGGGATGGACCAGGGACAGCTAGGGGCTGCACATACACACATCGCTGCGTAAAACACAAAGGCTCCGAGGACTCCCACGTGACCGTCCCTTTTGCAGAAGGCTGTTAACGTTGCAGTGATGTTGGGTGCTGCTGGCCCAGCTCCATCTTTCTTCCACAGTAATCAATGGAAACGTGTCCTAGTCTTGAAGTCTGGCACTTTAGGAATGAAATCTTAATGGCTTTCCTTGGCTTTTTTTTTCGCCCTCTTTCTTTTATGAAGCATAGGGTGTTTAGAACTATGGAAGCGGCGCAAGAAAAATATTAATGAATAACTACAGAGTGCAGACATTAACGCATTCCTTTCTCTTGAAATAATTGGCTTTTCTCTGTGGGCTCTGTAAAAGAAAAATGTCTGTAGAGTCCGAACCTGCTGTATAGAAGCCAAAGTAGATGGTGATTTAGAACTTCACTGGCTTTTTTGCTAAAATATTACCTCTGCATTTATCACGTGGCAAAAAATCTCTTTCTATGCAAAATGATAACCCTGCAGAGGCAAGATAAATCTAAGGCATAGGGGCAGTTCTTGAGGTTCTGGCTGATCAGTATCTGAGTGATGGAGACTGTGAATGAAAAGTGATTTCTAGGACCCCCTCCCACACCCCAGGCTCTAACCAGTGTTGGAGGGGAGGAATGAAAGCACTGCAAGCACTCCACCATTGGAGTGTTCTCCAAGGGTGGATTTTGAGGCACCGAGTAGCTTTTCAGCTTTTGTGTTTTCCTGCAGTTATGAACGGAGGGGTACGTGAATCGAATATGGGGCTGCGCTACAGGAACAATACTCTGAGGTTTGAATCACAGCTTTCCCCGGTCAGGGCTGAAAACTGCAGGTCAGACCAAAGGCAGTGGCGTTTATTTCACAGCCTCCCTTCTGTCAGCCGCCCGTCCTTAGAGGGCACAAAATGCAAAAGGGGGACAGTGGAGGGGAACCCCATTGCTGACTGCGGGTGGAAATGGGAATAACGCATCCCTGTCCCCCGGAGGCAGGCTGCACAGATAGATGCTGTCTGTGCCTCCAGTGGAGAAGCAGGCAGCTTAGGAACTTGCTTAAGAAAGATATTTTTGGACCTCTGTTCGGCGTTTAAAGCCCTGGCTCTTCCTCCTCGTCGACTTGGTTGGAGACCATCCCTTCCTCCTGCCTTGGCATCCTAACGCGCCTTTGCCACCCAGCTTGCCACAAAGGCTGGCAAACGGCTTGATGGCTTTGTCCCTGTGTCCGAACCTGCCAGGGATTAAACACTTGCAGTTGAGCTTTATTGTGCAACTGAAAAGAGGGAAGGAGGGGTGAAAAAAAAAAAATAAAAAAATCCCGAGCCTCTTTCGAGGCGGTTTTCTTTGGCGGGCTCCCGCAGGACCTGCCCCCTCGCCCCCCCCCCCCGTGGGGTTTGGAGCTGCTCCCCGGGAGCCGCCGGGACTTGTAGTCATGGGCCAGGCTCAGCCGGGGGGGGGTGTCCTCGTCTCCCCGGGGGTCCGCAGGGCCCGGCGGAGGTCCCGATGCCCGGCAGGGACCTCTCCGCCTTCCCGGGGGCCCCCTCCCCCGTGCGACAACGCGGCCG